>NC_063218.1:49969848-50272878 GCF_020740725.1 Corvus hawaiiensis | reverse complement strand
TCTTTCTCATGCAAATATAGATGGCAAAACTGAGTTCTCATTTTGTATAAGCTTGATTTTATGAAATTTCAGTGCATTCTTGGAGTATAAGACTAATAGAAAAGCCATTTTGAGTTCTTTGCAATTGTCTTACAATTAGCTTCTCAGTTACTATATGCTGAATTTGATCTGAGGAAAGAACAATTTAGAAGGCTGGCTTGGCTTTCTCTGCTGAATATTGAATTACATAAATATGTGATTCACTCCAAATGGTACACAGAAGCAGTAGGATCGGATGAAATCAGAGAAATATATGAATCCATGGAGAGCCACCTCCTCCCCCTGGAATATAAACCAAATGCTGTCATTTCTAGAATAATTTTTACATCTCTCTCCTGTGCTCACTAAGTAACCAGATTTTGCTATCTTCACTCCTACTCCTGTAGTGATAGCTTACTCCAGGAATATCCCTGCTTCCCTCAGGCTGAGAACAAGGTACCACCCAACACGGGTAAGGGTGAAAGGACCAGGCCCTAATTGATTTTAATTTATTTCTGATAAGATTTATAAAATGTAACAGAAGTGCTAATAAATCATGCAGTAAAAATTATGAATAAATCGCGGGCCAAGGCTTTTTGCAGTGATTGCTTATGATGTAAGACCCTTTAATGACAGTAAGTTAAAATTGCATTGTAATGGCCTTTTGTAAATGCAATAAATCTCAGGTTTCAGTGCACTCAGACAGCCAGTGATGTGTGTGCTGCACATGAGCTACCAACACAGGCACACACTGCTGGCACACACTTACGTAATTATGTTGATACTTCAGGAGCAGCAGTAAATCTCAGCACTGCTAGATTTACTTCAAAAAATCTTGGGTCAGGACCACTGAGGTGTTGTGACTACAAGAAATAGGTTAAAATATCGTACTGGCTTTTTACTTGAAAACCTGGAAGAGAATGTCCCTTTTAAGAAGCAATAAAATGGATTATTTGGCTTTAAATAGCAAAGGCAAAACCTATTGTTACTGAGTCTTACAATTTTTAGAGGCAAATCCAAGTTAAAACATACATTTTCATCTGCACAACCAAAGCAAATTGATCATCTTTTCTGAATTTCCTTGATCGTCTACCCATTCACAGAAAAATTAAATGTACACAGAGATACATCAACAGTTACTTAACAACTACTTGTTTCAACTGCAGCAGAGTTCCTATTGCTGCCCAGTTTGCCCTCAAAAAAACATATTCTTAAATACAGAAAGATCTGGTCAGCTCGGGTTGCTTATCATTTAACATACGTAAGAAATTTAGCTGCAGATTTCCCTTGAAAATTCATTCCAATACCCCTGTTCTGTTTTTCAGTTTGGGCTTCTTGCAGTCTTCATTACACCGGATCAATTGACACGTATAGATGGTGGGGACCAGTTTTGTGATTTATCCAGTTATTAATTAAATTAAAACCTTCAGGCAGAATGCTTCAGGCTTGATAACAGACTTCAAAACACAACAAACAGGAAGAAATCTCTAAAATGCTGAGCACCTACAACCTCAAGCAGAAGGGAGGTCACGTCCTAGAGCAAAAAAGGACACAGGCAAGAAGCTAACAGACCTTCATTAAAATCCCACCCCACCTTGTAGAGCCACAATCCCAACTATTGCTGATTTTAGTGGGATCCAACCAGAGACCCATGCAGATCTATTTCAGGTAAAATTTTTCAGGACAAGGACAATTGTGTAATTGCCACAACACGCAATGCAAAAGGGCTTGCCTTCACAGCAGCCTTTGATCTCTACTCTAAAAACACCACAACATGATCTCAGCCACATTGTGCTATTCCCGTTTCCCTTTTTAGCATGGATCTCCCCTTCGCTTCTAGTGTGGAGTTCTGCAAGAAATCTAGTGACAGTACCTCTTAGCACTTCTCGGGAATGTGTCCCGCATAATGCAGAGCTGATTTTAACTCGGGGTTTTTCAGTAAAGCACTTGTAAGGACAAACCAGGAACAACCTGACTGTGCTGTGATAGCTCAACCAGTACCTGGACTGAGGCAATTCCTGTGGGGTGGTGTTTAGTTTTCTGGTTTTGGGGCAGTAGCAGATCAGTTTAGGTCAGAATTTTGCTTAAGCGATATTGAAATTTAGTGTTCTGTTGTTTAGTATTCAGTTGATGGGAGTTCACTGTCTATCTTACCAAGAAGTCCCTGAGGTGCTAGTGATTTTATTAAAACACCTAATGTAAATTTCAAAACTGTATAGATTACTTAAAATGTTAGTTATGTCTAAACAGCAGGAAATCAATAGTGCAAAAGTGCATTCACTGTTCTAAAGAAAGCATCTTTTGGAGAACCTGCTCTGCTAAGCAAAGCTCAGTTTTCACTGTGTCAGTGGCATGGACTACAGGCAAATAAAAAGTGTGAACTTCAGTAAAAATTCTATAGCATCTTCAACTCCAAATCACGAATTTATCTTCATGCACATAGTACCAGCAGCTGTAGGAACTCCTAAAGCTGTGCATTTACTGTTTTCGAAGGATATCCTGGTTAAGACAGCAGGGTAAGCCTTGGTTCTTACTAGGTGTTTTTGAACATTCATTCAGAACATTCCCACGTCCTCAGATGTGTACACAGACCTACATGGTGGAAATTTACTAGAAAGCAAAAAAAAAAAAAAAAACAAAACACCCTAAAAAAGCCCTCAAACCTGAGATTTGGACAAACGATTGCAAGCAACTGAATTAATGCAGTTTATAGAGTGAGCATTTGTTAGAAGATCTGACCTAACTCCTACTCACTTCCCTATGTTAGCTCTGAAGAATCCTCTCAGGAGGAGCACCTGCAGCATGCCAATAGTGCAAAGGCAGGTCACACACCTATAGCTCAGCAAATGATCATTTGCAGTGTCACAAGCACACAAACACCACGTTTTATTAGCTCAGTACGACACATCCTTTGGGTATGCTTCAGCCCCTTTCATTTTCTATGAATTTTGCTGTGTGTGAAATCATACAAGATGTTTAATCTTAGTATGTCATCTTCAAAATAGAAAAACAAAATTTCTCAGGTTACTTGTTTTGCATTTTCTCCTCTCTCCCTTACTATATGTTTATTACAGTAGCTAGCACAATAGAGTTATAATTTCTGTGACACCTCTAAATGCTTGTACTATAAAAACAGCAAGTTGACAGCATCTAAGGGAAGGCTTTACGCTATACTCAGATGTAGTGTTTTCCAAACCAACCTGGACTGCAGCAGAAGGTCACCCAAGGCTGTGATCCTTCCAAAGGTGCAGTAAGTGCTTGAGCTGTGGTGGCCAGTGCAAGGACAGCAAGGCTTCTCCATCACCACCTTCTCCATCACTCCTGCCTCAAGGAAATCTAGCAGTCACTTCCTACATCTTCACTTCTGAGGGCAGACGCATGAAAGGGTGTCACCATGTGAGCTCAAATTTAGAATTCCCAAAACACTAACCCTGCAGTTGTAATTTTTTAAAATGCATATTAAAATTTCCCAGTGCCTACAGTGTTGTCTCTGCCTGTACCCGAAACTGCCTTAGTACTGTTGGCAACTACCTTATATCAAAGCCTTCTTGATGCCCATAATTTTCTAATAGGAAAAGTCCTTTAAATGTACTTGCCAAATACGTACTGAATATAAGCTGTTTTCAGAAACATACTCAGATAAAACCAGGAAATATTTGTAGTGTCAAAACAGTTCCCTGGATGCAATAATCTAGTGGTTACTGGTTTTTGCTTAGAATGTGAAATTTCAAACTTAATATTCTCCTCCAACTGCACAATTTCAAATTTTCATATGTCTCTGCTCAGGAGCCCTCCCCACTTCACAAAGCTGCATAATCCAGGCAGTTAGTGAAGTTGATCCAATTTGCACAGCATGAAGAGTTCACAAACCAATATCCTGGGATGATGGCAAAGCAGCATTTCCCAATAATGTGGAAGTAAGAGGCTGTTCCTCTGTGGTAATTCTGGGCTACTGAATTCAGCAAGACCAATAGCAGAAAACAGATGTATGTAGTGGCATTATCAGAGATGGTCTAACGTTGGCATATGACAAGACTGGTCTTTTATTTTCAGTCACCTGTTGGAAGCCGGTTCCTGTTAGGAAATAACCATATGCTGTCCTCATGCGTTGGACTCCAGGGTGAGCCATGCACAATAATTTAGGGATCTCTATGCAGCCCCTATGGAGAAGAAACGGGCAAAATGCACAGAAAAGTAGGAGATGACATACAGAGTAGATGATATGCAGAATTAGAGAGGACTTTTTCACCCCAGAGTCTGAGCAGTTCTGCCATGCTGCAAAGAGAGCTCCAAAGTCAGTGTGAAGACACATCACATAATTTGTTTTGAAAAGACCTACATTTCCCAGGGCTATCAATCTGTCACCTTTCAGTCGTGCCATGGAAATACAAGCATTCTTAAAATCTCTGAAGGCTGCCTTTTCATCAATATTTTAACATAAACATTATTTTATTTTAAATGGAGATTGATCACTTACACTTTATTACTTTTTAATAAAAATGCGTTATCACCATTAAAGGAAAGTGATCTCAATTAAACTATTGCCAGGATAAATTTAACTTGGAAAAGCACTTGAACAGGTCTTTGCTAGATCAGAGCCTTTTACAGCACATATGCTTTAGTTCTGGTTTTAATAACCAACACAGAAGTGATCAATGGACATTCTGGCTACTACATTCACTGCCTTCATGATACACTTAAAACTAGTCTAAAATCTTACTGGAAACTGTGAAGGGTATATTGTTAAATATCCCTCTCTGCTGTAACTTACCTTATATAGGAAGACTTGCCAGGGGCGCTAATGAAGCGGAGACAGTTTTGCAGTTTTACCATCTGTTATCAAATCTACTCCTGCTGTAACAGAAGCACAATTGTATTAGAAATTAGAAGTGACAAACATTGAAAAAAATATTTTCTTTAATTGTTTAAATAGCTTTGCTGCATAGTCGAAAGAACAAAATGTTTGGACAATTAATAAAACATCTCAGGACTGCTTTAATTAAAATACAGGAGACAGCAAAAGAATAGTGATAGAGTTGAACATAACCACAACACAACAGAGAGGTATAAATAAGAAATCACGTTATTCAACAGCCTTCAGGTTTAGACTTCAATTCAGGATAACACACCTTATTTTTATATCCTACAGAAAAAAAAAAAGTCAACAAAAAAGGTCATTTGAAATGTGAATGTTGTTGAAAAATTTTAAAATGCTCCATCTACACTAGCTAATATGTGCTTAAGAGCTGCATCCTCCTAACCCTTTTTCCATCCTAAGTAAGGACCTTCGGGGTAAAAACTCCAAAGAACTCTACAGTTTAGCTTCACTTATGTGCACTGGACTAAAAATGAAAACTTAATATTTATGTGAATCGTTGTCAGTGTCAAGTGAGATGAAGCTTATAAAAATAGATCCAAATCAGGGGATGAGTTTTAAGACTCAGTGGGTAAATGCCTCTTTACGTACGGTATTATTTATAGATATTTTTTAAACTGTTCTGTCATCTTGTCTCTTAAATTATTAGAAAGTAAGAAAGAAGGAACTACGGCAAATGTAGATGAAAGAGAAATCTTACTGGGAACTGTGGCAGGAATATGAGCAAAACCCAGGAAGTTTAAAGCTGTGCTCCTAGGCCCCTTGCTTTCTATAGGTTCTGAATGAAAACAATTCCAGCCTATTTTGCAATTAAATATGTACTTTTTAAAACTTCCTATGCTGTTCAAATAGGAAGAATTATGTTTTCAAGACTCCCTGTTTGGCATCCAAAAGACTTGCTACCACATCTGAAAACAAGCTAATCACAAGCCGGTTTCAGGCATTGGGCTGAGTCTTGTGTCCATGGTCTCGCGAAGCCTTTGGCATCCTACATTAATCAAAGTCCCCTCTAGATATAAATGTCGAGCTCACCATGGCCACAACAGAAATTTCAGCATTGGATCCCAGTTTTCATAGCTTCTCAGAAGTCAGTGACAACTGCAGATGGTCCCTAAGTTGATCCCTAAAGGTTCTAAGCATTAAAAACTAAAAATGTCGTTGTGGTAGCTTTATGCATCTATTTATCATCATCTGATAAGGAGACTGCCAGTACTAATATTGCCCTGCATCAACAAGGTTCTGTGAGTCTCAACCATTTATGAAGATACTTTAAAATGCTTCTACAAAAAGGACAAACTATAAGGAAAATATGATTAGAATTTGAAGCAAGTATTCAATATTGAAGGGCAAAATCCCCAAGAAAATTAGGATGAAGGTCACCTTGTACGAAAATGCAAAGGAAGGGGGCACATCCACAAGGCTTCTGCTGAGTTCTTGCAAACAGGGGAATGTTATGTTTCACATGTAGGAATCTGGGGAGGGCATACTTACCTTCATTCTGCTAGCAGGTGGAGAACTCTCCTTTGAAGCAATTGGAGCTATTTCTTCCTTTTTACAGACACATTACACAACCTCTATCAGACAGGAAATAAAACTGGGTAAAGCAGGGAGCTACTCTCTCCCCTGGCTCTACGTGGTTATGGAATACTGCACAGGGGGAATATGTATCCATAGGCTTTTGCTTTGACCATTCAGGTCTCATTTTTTTTAAGCAGCAAGGTGAAGAGGTTTTTGTACTCTCTTCATCCAGGTAGGATTTCAACATAGCTGTTTGTCTGCTGAGAACAACACACAGAGCTGCTCTTTGATTTGAAGGCATTTCTTGCAAATATCAGCTTTTCCTACTCTTGACTTCAATAGCGAGATCTAATTCAGACCAGTGAGAAATTACATCTAATATTTTTGTTCTAATTGTCCTAAATCTATTTTAGAAGTGAGATGTACGTGTTTACAGGCACAAGAATTGCAGTAAATTTAAGCAGAGGTCATAGATGTGAATGTTATGAATAATTGCCTTTTTTTTAATTGCCACAAGGATATCTGAGGATATTGTTCATCCCAGTAGTCAACCAGGTTTTATTTAGCAATATCCGTCTAACAGATGCAATTTCCACTTATGATAACTGTGGGCACTTCATTAATTTTAGTAACTGCAAAACTTATAGTAGAAATACTTTTCTGTGACATCCCTTGTTCCTCACTTTGACAACTGCAGAAAATAAAAAATAAAAAATAAAAGAAAAGAGAGATTTCTGATATGAGCTTGTATGTCTGTCCAGATACAGCAGTAGTTTAGTCTAAAGAGCTGCAATGTACACAGATGGCAAAAGGCTCACAAATACATCCAGAAATTATGTGTGAAAACTACATTCACAAGTCTTGCAGTGTGTTTATTGAGAGACCAGAAACTGTATTTCGACAGGAATATCAATAAGGACTTGGATTCAAATGAAAAAAAATATTTTCCATTTACTACCTACACTGCATAGGGTACTAGCTGTAATCAAGAAAAATTTCAGGATGGCATGAAGCTCTCAAGCTGCATAATTCCCAATAACACTCGGTGGAGTCCTGTTCTTAAAATGCCCACAAGCCACAAAAGTGCTTGTAAGCCAACTCAGTAGCCCAAATTACAAATTCTAGTTAACAGAATTGACCACAGGCTTGCAGCTTAGGGTAAAATACATTCTTTTTTTTAAAATACATCTGCCTTCATCAAAATGCTTAGGGGTCACTCATGGTTTTCAATCCCCCATTATGCTGTAGCAATGACTTTCTTTTTTTCCAAACACGCAGAAAGACATGAGCCACAGGTCACCCTGTCACCAGCCCCTCTAACATTCATTGCACAAGGTTATTTGTGTTTCCAGTTCAGCTATTTGTGAGTTGCAAGGATGGGAAAACATCCATGACTTGATCTTTTTGGAGGTTTGCATTTTTGGAAGTTTTGCAGATGCCGTTTAGGAAACCCTCTCACAATACACAGACTTTTTGGCTAAGAAAGAATATTGTATGTATTCCAGTTTCAGATCTAGGGCTGGACAAATAAATGTACATACACTTTGGCAACGAAGTATTTTTCCTCCCATTCTCCCTCTCCTCTCAAATAACATTTATTCAAAGCTTTTCCCTTTTCTCCATAAAAAAATTCCCAAAGTTTCCCCTCTCTCCTCAGTATGAGTTTCTTTTTCTCCCCTCATACTGACTTAATAAAAAAGTAAAAATGAAAAAAAGAACAAAGCAGCAAAATTTAAGAGGGAATGACCAGGAGATAAAAAGGAAACAACTTTCTGCACAATATTTTGCTAAAATCTTTAGGTAAGAAAAAAGCCTTGATTGTTTGAAGTCTGAAGGACAAATAACAAACCTTGTTGAATGTTTTCAAGGAAGAAAAGGATCTCCTTTTCTTTCCAAATTGTTTTTATAATTTCTGTTGAGTTATTTACAAGTACACATCCATCTTCTTGCAGTCCTTTAGCTCGACTGAGGTGAGGAGTTTCTGTTTGGGTAGTTTTAAATTAGTTGGGAACATAAACAGCTTTCCACGTAGGTCAGACAAAAATATCTTCAAATAATTCTCAACCTGGGACTGTGTTTTTTTAGCCTTTTCTGGACATAAAAAATACTCTCCCTTTTAGAAGCATCAACATCTTCTTGTCCTTCTGATAGTTCCTCTTTCACCCAGAGGCTGTGGCACCAGTTCTGGATTTTAAACAGCATTTTAATTGTTGCTGAATAGCTGCTCTCCTGCTCACAGAGCATGGATGCCATGCAGTGGAGGAGCTGCAGTCACCATCAGACGTGAGAAGGACACTTCTGAAGTGGAACTGCAGAAAACAGTGGTTGCAATGTAAGCAGTGAGAAGGAAAATGCCTGGAGGAGGATATATCTCCTAGAAATAGGAGATGGAAGGAGTCTTCAGAACTAGAAAAACAAATCACTGTAGGGAGAGGGAAGTCTCACCCCTCAATGCTCACTGGACACTGAGGGACAAATAGAGTTAGGATCCTGAAAAGGGAACACAGGATGACAAGGCAGCAGCTTGCTAGTAGAGAAAGACAGCCAAGAGTTTGAGATCTCAGACTGTGGCCACTTACAGCAAATCCTTTTTCAGCAAGGTGAGAACACCCTAGTGAGAATAATTCAAATGAGTTAGCAATATGCAGTACCTTCTGCACGTGCTGCAAGCAAGAAAGCAGCCCTCACAAGAGCCCAGGAGGAAGGAGGTTTGCAGTGAGAGATTTTGTGGTCAAAAGAGCAGATTTTGCTATTCCAAGTTTGCCAAAGAATAAAAAAAAGGATTAGGCTCCACGTGAAGAGCTTCATGTATTGTCACCAGTGCTAATTCTGGAGAAGCCTTTGCTGTAAGGACACGTGAGGATTTTGGACAGCGTGTTCTGATGCACTCATTTTCTTCTGTGAAGGTCGGACACCTTGATGGCTGGCACAAGAGCTGGGCAGGACAAAAAAAGAGA
The DNA here is from genome assembly GCF_020740725.1 of Corvus hawaiiensis. Taxonomy (NCBI): domain Eukaryota; kingdom Metazoa; phylum Chordata; class Aves; order Passeriformes; family Corvidae; genus Corvus; species Corvus hawaiiensis. Next base: position 50,263,509 of record NC_063218.1, on the reverse strand, counting down.
GAGAAAGAGGCCAACTTCATCTCCTTAAGAGCTCTAGAGTGGATATTTCAGCATTCCAATCTAGTCAAACTAACTTCTCCAATCAGGTGTCGTGCACAAGAATTATGTCCTTCACCACACACACAGACTCTTTTCAGCTGTGATCCAAGACTAAATGGGGTTTCAGGAGAAAACAACTAGCTTAAATATATAGGGCACTTGTGGAAGTGAGAGCACGCCACAGGCACTTGCTCTGTCAGACTAAAAGATGCTGTGCTGGTTTCAGCAGTGGTCCTCATATAGGAATTATTCTGGGGGTAATCCTCATTCACCTCTTTGCCCTTGTTTGATCACATTAATTTAAAAAGAAAAAGGTCTAGAACAAATGAACAATCTTTAATTGAGAGTATTTGCTGTCTAATGAAATGCTGTGGCTTGTTAATGTATTCTGTTCACTGAGGACTCCAATATGAAAATATGTGTAAGATTCAGTGACAGATACAGTGATGGAGCTGAGGCAACAAGGAGATAAGGTAGCAAACAAAAGTGTTACAATCTTATGTGGGAAGCCCAGAAATGCACCAGCTCTTGATACAACTTCAAATGAGGCTTCTGGCAAGCCACAACTTCTAGGTAATGATTTACATCTATAATCAGGATAATAGAACATTATTTATCTACCTCTTCTGGGTATTGTGGAGACTAACAGTTGCACTGTAATTTGGAGATAAATTGGAGACACTAGATGAATTTTCACTATCATGTTTGCTCCAGGCAGGTGAAGTGAGGACACCTTGACACAGAAGGAACTAAAGTTTTCTCAAAATAAATCAGAGAGATCAGAAGGCAATTTTATCTTTGCTTCATTCTGATTATTCAGCATTTCTCAATAAGATTGACAGGAAATGAGAAAACAAAGCTTTCATGGACCAGGGAGGTAAAATCTAGTAACATTTAACACTGCATCTATAAAACAACAGTTTAAAATCCACAAAATTATTTCTGCTGTTTCAGATGAAAAGTTAAAGCAAGATGCACCCAGCAGATTGTACCTAACAGACTATTGACAGATCTAATAAATAACTTTTAATTATATAATGACAAAATTTAAACGTATATCTCCTCATATAGGCATTTTAAAACAAAAACATATAAACACTAACATGCTTAACCAGACCCCACATTTTAACTGGCCCTGGTTTGTAGCAATCCTATAAAGCCAGAAAATAGTTTAAGTGAATTAACCCCTTGTCTCCATAAACTGTGTATTCTGACTAGAGGTTTGGAATGGAAGGAGCAAGTTATACATCAGCCCTGAAGTGCAACAGAATGAACCTTTGATTTTTATCTTGGCTGTTGTCAGAAAACACATCGCCTTCCCAGAGCAGGCAGACTAAGTATGAGCTGAGAGCTGTGTCTAGCAAAGTGGGTCTCTTCCAAGAGACCAACACCCTTTGGAATAAGATGCCAGAGCAGATGCTGTGTGTGCTGAAGCCTGACATATGCTGTGGCTCCCTGAGCAATCCCAGCAAGGCTCAAAGCAGAGCGCGAGCACTCACCTTTTTCTCAGATGGGCTGCCTCTGTCTCCAGGATCATTGTTACATTACAAGACCTCTGACACAAAGGCATCAGGCAGATATTGAAGATGGGCTAATCACTTCCCAGGGATTCCCATTCAGCCAGAAGTGGCAGAGGTACTGTTACAGATCAGGGGAGAGGCAGAGAAGTCAGGAGAGACTGACACAGCAGAATGACACTGAGACCTCTTCTGGCAGTATGCTGGGACAAGAAGTAGCCCAGTTACTCCTCTGGAGACTCAGGGAGCAAGGCAGATGATAAACAGTTGCACATCTGCTTTGCAGATGCCAATGTCTCTGAAAATGCCCTTTGATTGGAATGCAGACCAGAGAGTGTATTGCAGGTATGTGAGCAGCACAAGCCTCTCCACTCTAATAATCTGGTAATTCTTGCTGTAGGTGAGCAGAAAATGGCTGGATGCCTTGGGCATTGCTCAGGGGCCATTGTCTTCCTCAAAAATATGTATGCCTTTTGAAGGATTAATTCTACCTCATATTTACCATGGATTTATTCCTTATGGCACACAGGGACGGCCTGAAATCGCTGATGTTGCTACCTGTTTCAAGGAATCAAAAGTGTCAAATTTGACCTCCCTGTTCATTTTTTTCTTGAGTAATTCCTGAAGGAACCAGGAATTACTCCTTTTCCAAATGGAATAACAATAGAAAGCTGCTGAAATTTTAACCAAAAAAAACCCCAAAAAAACCACCAAAACCAAAACCACAAACCAACAAAACCATCTCTTTCTTCCTCAGTGTTCACTGATTATAATTAACATGAAGTTAATGAAAACTCAAAGCAAAACCAAAATAAAAAGGTTAAAAAGCAATTATATTAGAAATATGCTTCCCAGTCAATTGCTTGCTTTTCAGGCTTTAGCTGTGTGGCGATTTCAGTACTTATGCAACCACCATAGAATTTTCTAGGTCTGAGTTTTACTTGAGAATCAGAAACTTCTCACCAACCAACCCCTTCGGGTCCAAGCCCAAGAACTTTTTTGTCGTGCGGGTGGGGTTGGGGGAAAAGGAATGAGCTTCCTTCACACCCTCAGCCCCCTCAGATGCCACCACTGCATCACAGAAGAAACTATCACGCACCTTCCTGCTTACTGCAGATCGAGTCGAGGACACTTGGAGTCATCCGGGAGACACTGCCTCACAGCACACAGCCCTTGCAGGGAGAAATCCTCTGGGGAAATCAGTTTATGGCAGATTTCATATCATGCCAGGTTAACAGCATATGTATCCCTGTCCTTTTAGCACAGGTTAGAAGGAACAGTATTTGCTAAGGCTACACAGCCAAAAAGCATACTTTAAAAATACACGCTGTAGTCAGATGTCTGCTTGTAACATTTATGACTTGGCAGATTGACTCGCACATCAGGCATACATTTGATGGTTAATTCAGAGCCCTAATGCAGCAGAGCAGTCTTCTACCTGGCTGGTGTCTATCCTTTTCAAAAGGCAAAGGAGTGCATAAATTATGTTTAAAAAGAGGTAGGCATTTTCTACCCACAGAGTGGAGTCACTGTAGGTGGATTATTATCCAGGAATACCGAAGAGGCAAGAAGTCTGTGATTTAACCCATTCTTTGTAGTCTCCTTGCCTGCTAGTGTTGGTACTGCCAACAGTCTGAAATTATCCACATGATACAATTTTTCAGGAGGTTCTGCAGCACAGCAGCTGCATTTCACACAGTCAGCAGGAGTTAAAGCCCTAAAGAAAGGATTTTTTTAATCTGAAATAATACCTGCTAAGACCTGCAGTAGCATCCAGTTGTCTCTGCTGATGTTGGCAACTGTGAGGTTGTTCCAGTTTACTCCCTCACCAGGCCCTGCACTACGAATGTAATGTCTTAGCAGAACAGGATGAAGTCTAAACCACCTTACAGATGACCAGCAAGATTTCGAAACCTATTTCTTCTGCAGTATCTTTACTACTGGGAAAACAAAAAGCAATAGTTTTCACAGTGCAAACTGAGACATTTCTACGTCAGGATACAGGCATGACCTTTATCTAGCACAAATAAGGCATAGAGATGTTCAGCTGAACACAGCCACCTGCACTTACTCCAGCTGAGAACCTGGTCTTCAACACTCAGCTTAAAGAAAGAATTGTGAATTGTGATGAAGAAAAATAATCAGCATTGGGGCTGAGCAGCCCTAAATTCCAGTGATTTGTCTACAAACTGCTGACAGTGAGCATCTTCAGAAATAGGACCTATAAGAATAGCCAAAAAAGAGGAGGATTTTTAAATGTATGAGATGAGTTTCAGATTATCATAGGTATCCCTGCTCTATTTCAACATTTCATATTTATGCAAAGAGAATAATATTCTCCTTGTCCATAACAATTTTCAGAAATTCAAAATACTGTACAAAAATGACTTAATCCTTTCAGTATACCTAGTGAGATATGCAAGTATTCTTTCAATTTTCTCACAAGATGTGTGATCTGTGGCACACAAAGATCCCGTTTATTTATTCAATTAATCAGAAGAAATAATTAACAAAAATGAGAAAGAAGTCTTGCCTCCCCCTGCTTAAACATTTTTTTCACCAGACTCATTGTCAATAGGTCTAAACAGGTCAAAAGCAATAATACTAAATCCAGGAGTATCTCTGCTGTATGTAGTTCCAGTGGATGCTGCTCTAAATCCTGTGATTCTCCCTGAGGTGGGTAGCAAAGGCTCAGTATTTTCTGGGCAGATGGGCATCTGTTACATCACCTCACTCTTTTCCCATGCATACCCATCTTTGTTCTCTAGCAAGCATGCAAATATCTCAGACTCACCAAGTGCCACTAAGGTGCAGGCAGGGATGTGGACTTGTCCCCATCCCCTCCTGACCACACACAGGGACGAGGCCTAGAGCTGCTGGCATGTGCAACCTCCAAGAGAAAGACACCAGGCAAGGTGAGCCAGAGCCACATCTTGAGAGAAGACAGGGGAGATATTTGCAATGAAAAGAAAAGCTGTGCCATGTTAGTCAACAGAGCTGTTTGTGCCTGAGAGCGCAAATGAGAGAGGAATCCTGCAAGAGGGAAGGGGAGTGTGGAAACACTTCTCTCCTCAACAGCAACATCGCACCTGCCCTTCCCACCTTCCTCCTCACCATCCCCTGCAGATGCTCCCCTCAGTGGCTTGACCATACTTGCAAGGTGCTCAGTTTAAAACTATTGCCAGTAGACTGAAATTCATATTTCTGTTCTGCACCACAGGGGCACTGGACAGAATTTCCATCAGTCAGACATCTTCTACCCTGTAACAAAGAATACTAAAACGTACCAGAACTCCTTCACCTTCTTTCAGCAGCCTGTGCATGGGATTGCCCAATGGTCCAGTTTCAAATCCCAAACATGCAGGATCCCTTTACACTCCTGTGTTTGCTTACAGCAATACTTCAGTTAATTAGTTGAGCTCAGCCATCATACTGGGAGCATTGAAGTTCAGGCTCCTTGCTAAACAGAAATCTGGGCAAGGAGCCTGAACTTTCTGACTACCTTAAACTCCTGAAGCAAGTCTCTTAGATAAAGCATTGCTCAGCTCTTCTCTTGGAATTCTTGAGTAGTTGTTGTATTTTGTTTGATAGTTGACCCTGGTACTTGCTGGTATATAGCTGAGCTGGAATTCTTATCTGTGATCTTGTCAGGGCTGAAACTTTCAGTTTGCAACTATAGTCACTTTCCACCACCAAAAAAAAAAAAAAAAAAAAAAAAAAAAAAAAAAAAAAAAAAGGTGACAATAAAGAAAAAAATAATTTTGTTTTCCCGATCTTTTGTAACACAAATTGCAGGGAATGATTTTAAGGTAACAGATAAATTAAGAACACCATTGGCATAAAACTAAATGCTGTTTTAAGACTGCCAAATGGTGCAGCTCAGGAATAGATATAGAGATTTCCAAAAATAACATTTCTACCATGAAAAATTCACACAAAATTCCCACAAAAATCCCTAAAATTATTTTGAAAGCCTACTACTGCCTTTATTAATTTATTGTCATGAGTGTTACTTATTGTTTTCTTGGAGGAACAGTCAGAGGCCCCATTACAGAACAAAGCCATGCTGTGATAGCTCATTTAAGTACGGAGACTGAGATAGTTTTCAATGATAATTAGTATGCGCAAAATAAGCTAAATTTATATAGGCACATACATCCACATACATATTTAAACTCTGAGAACTATTTCCTTCTTTACTACAAATGTGGAGCCTAGCTGGAGACTAGGGAAAAAAAAAATCTTTTTAGATTAGAAAATAGAGGAGCTCTTCCTCAGTATTAATCTCTGGGACCCTAAGTCATTACATTTTTAAATTTAGAAAAGTCACTGTGATTGTTTAATGAGTTCTCATATCTTCTTAATCCCTCAAAATAGGAACTGATAACAGCCTACTTGTTTCTACAGGTGTGACTTATGAATAATTAAATAATCCCTACACACTTGTGAATATTTCCAAAGGATTCATAAAATAGTTTCTAACATACTCCAGAGACATCAGCAACAAGGCCTTTGACCTCCTGTATCAGAGCCCAGCAGTCAATCCAGCTGTCCCTTTGCATATTCCTAAGGTTGTGCCCCTCCGTGAGAAAAGGATAACACCAGCGGAAGCAGGAATTTAAATGCTGTCTCTCAGTATCTTTAGCTTTTTCTCAGCAGAATATTTTCCTATCATAAGAAGACAGAAACTAAGGCATTATGTTAACACCCATGCATCCAATTTTAAATCCCATGCTACTCCAACATATTAAAATCAGTTTTCCCAGGGAGAAGGATAGTTTCCCCAAGGATGGCTGTCATCTTGGGTCTCACCAGTTTCCAGATCTCTTAGCTGACCTTTTTGTTTTTTACCAATAGTGTAATTATTAGTTTTTAAAGTCATCTTTGGTCAAAGTCCAGCCCATGAAAAAACAGATTGAGAAGCTACAGATTTAAGAAGCTGAACCAGACAGAGTTAGAGCTTGCTAAGGCATCTGATGAATTGAGGCACGTGCTGCAATGTAGCAGACTATTTGTACAGGAGAATTAGATGCCACGTTGCTCATGTAGTGCCCACAGATACTGGGACTTCCTCAGGTGACTGACTTTACACAACCCTCATTCATGCATCCTCTGTTAAGGGAAGTGAGCGAGGAAGCACAGCACAGTAAGGTTTTATCTGACTGGAGCAGGACACATTGGCAACCGCAATAGTGGGAGATCCAGCACAGCACCCTGGATGTTATCCATCTAATTTCAGTTTCTAATCTCTCTAGACACTTATAATCTGACACTCAGTGGTGTGCTCCATCTTAGCTGATAGTGAAATCATTTAATACAAGTGGGTAGTGAGGTAGGTGACAAGCTGATTGACGGCAGTATCTTCATTTAAAGCTATATAACATCACCAGACAGAGGTCTAGAGCAGCTCAGGAGTTCTGCCTAAATTTTTTGGTATCCGTGCAAGTTTATCATGCCAGAGTGTGGCTTATACAATCTACTAAATCATTTTCCTAAAAAGAATGTGAGCTACCTCAAGCCCATTAAAGCAGAGTGTCAGCATCTCACAGGATACTCAACAGTGAGATTACAGTGAGCTTCATCATTTCTCCCTCCTGGCAGTAAGAATCTTTTCTCTGCCTTACAGTAGCCAGAAGGGATGCTGGCTCCTTGAAGCTACCTGTATTTCAACTGTGACCTCAAAAGCCCCAGCAGCAGAGCTGGTGCTCTCTGACAAGCACCAGCATGGCCCATGCTTGGGGTCACAACTCTGTCCTGCATAACCTGCAGTGGGAATCCAACCCTTGGAGGCAAATTTGGTGTCCACCATTTACTACACATGGATGAGGAGTCCAGCAAGCACCAGGAGCACAGATGAAAATATAGTGATGCTCCTGCACATAGAGAGTGATTCCTGCATATTAAGACACATAATTAAAGCATGGAAAAGCCTTTGCCTATTTCTTCATAGAAATCCTGCTTGGAGAGCCCAGAGGGCAGACTGGATCCCACAGGGAACCCCTAAAACGTCCGCTCTTAATGAGTCTGCAGTCAAAGCCTAAAGGCAGGCTTATGTAAAGGAAAAAGGGTCTGTAGTGAGTCTAGGGAGAAGAAATGTCTGTTCCTTTAATTTCTTAAGAGCCTTAATCACATTGGGTTGATAATCCATGCCTACTTGTCTCCATCCCTTAAGCACAGCTGCTTCTAGGGAGAGCAATGGCAGAAGAGTCCCTGTCCACCCTTGTATTGCCATGGAGACACAACCTGACTACAACTTCTGCAGCCACAAATTCCCTCAAATCGAATGGGTTTTTAAGTCTGTAGCCAACCTGTTGTTCTGCCTTAAGGAAAAAGATGCGGGAAAATTAGGGTTTTCTCACTTCCATCAGCACTCTCATGGAAACTGAGTCCAGATAGTCGCCTTAAGGAAAGAGATGTGGGAAAATTAGGGTTTTCTCACTTCCATCAGCACTCTCATGGAAACTGAGTCCAGACAGTCTCAAACTCACTGTTCAGACCTGCACAAGAACTTTAAATGCATTTTAATCTAGATCCTGTGGAAAAAATCAAAACAGCTTCCCCTTAATTCACTAAACAATACTAGAGGTAGTGGCTAATTCTGTCCAAATTCTTTCATGCTTCATTCAAGGTCTACATCGGGGCTGTTTCTAATCCAATAGCAGCACAAAGACGAGCTTTCAGTAGAACCTTCATTGCCCAAGGTGTTCCAGTGGCCATGACCAACAGCATTTCCTTACAAAAGGCTGAATTTACACTGTTTGTGATGAGACTGTGAAACACCAGCATTGTGCACCCTTTCAACAATGGGGATAAGATGAAGAGAATTTTATGGCTAGTGATTGCCTTCCTTAATGAAGGAGCTTTGTCTCTCCCGGTGCCGTGTGTTGTTGCAGTTTCTGTGGTAACAACTGATCGCACAGAGAAAGAAGTCAGTGTAAATTGCTGGCATGTAAACAACAGCTACCTTTGAGTCTGGTATATATATATATATATATATATATATATATATATATATATATATATACCTTTTCTGACTCGGTTTAGGATCCATTTCTACAAGGCAATTGTTAATGCCTACAGTATTTATTATTTTAATTCGGAAGCCGTTGAGCAAATGTTCTATGTGACATACATTACATGCCACACTTTGCCAATATGTAAATGCAACTTCTGATTTAGGATAAAACCCATCTGATTTTTTTCCACATAGAAAAATTAATTCTTTAGAAAATCAGATGTGAACTCTCCCAATGGAAACAACAAAACAGAAAACATAAAATTACAGAGCATACAATATATACACACATATACTAGCGAATAGAAGATGACATAATGTGAAAGATAAGAGCAGGTAAAGCTTTTTCCCATCCTGTTTTCATGGAAGAAATTGTGTGCGAATCTCAGGGAGCAAAGTATTTCAAGCTACTGCAATGAAGCAACAAAGAAGTCCAGGCTTAATAGTTTTCATTTTATAAAACAGTTCATATTCAGAGTTAAGGTTTCAGTAACCATACGTAAAACCTTTAAAATAACTCAGGAAATGCCTGCAGAAATCAAGACTGGAATGACTGGTGCCATTTCTTTCACTACCCACATCTACTCACACCCTACTTCTCTAGAAACACATTCTCAAAATGGAAGCAGCTTCTCAAGCATTAAGTTGTGTTTCTGGTTTACTGAATTCCCACAGAGTACTGAAGTTTCATTGAGTAGAAGCTAAGGCATCCGGACAAATTTGTTTAGTCATGAAAGGAGCAGAAGACTGGAAGACAAACAAGTTGCAAGAATGGAAACTCCTGAACTAGTTTTCTACCAGCTTCTCGCAATCCACATATGCTTTATGAAATGTGTTTGTGTTGACTAAGATACGAGACTAGCTCCTTAAAAAAAAATGGGGCACAGTCATTCATTTCTCTCAGTTCAGCTCTGAAGAATGCTCCTTAACACAAAGGTTTTGGGCGGCCATAACTGCAGCATTCTCAACTAAATTACTTTCTTACCTGAAGAGTAAAAGCAATACCAAGTATTCCATAGAAATATGTTGACATACACCAATCACTTGGCAGCCCAAATCCCACTGCAGTCAACAACAGATTTATACTGTCAGAAGCAAGATGGAGCTATTTCTGGAAGCTGCTTGATGTACTGGTGACATGGCTGGAAATAAACAGCCCCAGAACCATATACTGGGCTAGAAAACCCCAGCTGTTCTACAGTTAGGTCTGACTATGGCAAAGCTGGCTTCACTTGGCTGTGGCACCCAGGAGCCAGGGTAATGGAGGTTTCCAGCTTGTCCTGGAGCACTCAGACTCAGCAGTGCTACAGCTGCATTTCCAGCTGTAACAGCACATTCTTTAATAATACATTACTTCAGTTTCCGAGTGGAGATGGACCTTGAGTTGCTTGTCACAGGGGAGTTCTCCTGGGCAGTGCTGCTTTTTGGCTTTTAGCATTTCCTTTCACAAGAGGCAAGAGCTATTCCCATCACCTCCTGGCTGTTTGTCGTTGCTCTCCAACATCGTATCAGGCTGTCACACCAGGACAGCTACAGAGCTGCAAGCACTTTGAGTCAGCACGGCTTCACAGCGAGGGGGATGGCCCTGGAAAGGCAGGAGCAGCCTCCCCTCACACTCAACAGCTGCTCTGACAGGGACAACCTCAGGTCACCCAGAGCTGCTCTCACACCAGAGGCTCCAAAGGCTGCCCGGCACAATCACATAGGCAAGGAGAAAAAAAGCAGAATCCCAAAGGCCACACTAAAGATGTCCCCCATGGATTAGCTTTGTTCTAATCAATCAAAATGACACATCTGCCACATGTCAACAGCTTTCATTTCTCCTTGCTGTAGCCTCTCCTTCATGTCTCAGTAGTTCAGATGGTCAAATCTGGACCCAACCCACTTTCGTTTTGGGCCTGTTCCTACTCAGGATTTCTGGATAACCCTGTGTTTGAAGACAACTAAGATCCAATCCACGTCCTTGAAAAAGGACGGTCAGCAGATCCAGAGGCCTGATTCTGTATGAAGAATTCCACGCTCAATTCAGGCACCCATTTCCATGAAATGTTATCTGGCAGATGCTGAAAGGCAATACTCAAGGCACCTGATGGATACTGAAGGAGAGTTTTAAACCATGCTAAAAGTACTCTGTGCTTATGTTTCCCAAATTTAAGTAAAATTGTTTCAAGAGGAATTGGTGCCTGAGGTAACAAATCCCATTACAAATTTGTCCTTTTGAGAAAGGATCCTCTAGTTAATTTTTTAACTGCGCAACAACTTGAGTTGATATTTTCTAAACAAAGATAGGAATATCCATTCTTTTACAAATGGCCCTCTCTGATTCTACTGAAATTAACAGCTTCTTGAAAAATGAAATGGTTGTAATTTGCAGGTCAACTACAAATTTGCTAATTGTTTAGCCAGAATTTCAGTATATCAAGAGAAACACCACTCCCTGTTTTTATCCGGTTATAAGGAAAATATATCCCATTGCTTGAGTACATAACCTACCATCATCACCTACCATTTGCTTTAGGAGAGAAATATTTTTAAATTATGATTGGCTAATATGAAACCTAGAATTAAAACAGTTGCTAATACCTATTCTGTTCCTTAGACTTAAATAATAAGACCACTAGCCCAATGCAAGCAAAAGGGAGGAGCAAGGTATGTGCAAAACAATCAGACATTTCTAGATACTAATTAATATTTCAAGATGCCATGGCTTTAAACATTTCCCCATATATTAATTACACCTTCCTTGGACATCAGCAAGCATTTCATCATTGACTGCAATGGGAAGAGAACCTCACCTGTATTCTGTCCTCCATACTTAACCAAACAATTCGTCTGGTATTGACAGATGTCTGAGGCAGCAGGACTTTTATGCTGCACTGATGCTAAATACACGAATTGACAGCATTGTCTCCGGACAAGTGAATTTAGGTCATCAACTACTCCTGACAGGAAGAATTAATTGTTTTATCATTTTTCCCAGGATTTAAATACCTGTATCAACAATTTGCTTGCTTGTAAACTGAAAGGTAATTTGGTGCCAGTATTTAATTATGGTTTTGTCAGAATCCCGTAGCAGTCTCACTTTTCCTTAAAATGTAGATGTTCTTCACAGTTTTTTGTGATTTATGGAGATGACAACATGTCCTCTTCATAACATCCCCAAAGCCTTTCCACTGCTCTCCCTTCTTTCATAAGATCAGAGTTGTGTAAGGAGGAAAGGTCCTCAGACCGGAGCTGGTGAGGAACAGGCTTCTTCCCCAGGTGCCATAATCTGTTCAGCTGACCATCCCTTCCTCATGTGCTCAGAAAGTCACCACTGGAAAAGGAGGCTGCTTCAGGCTGCTGACCACATGCCCTCAGGGAGCAATGCCAGGGCACACAGGGACACCCATGCTCCTGTGGGCAGGTCAGTAACAAACACTCAGGTGTACTAAAGAGCTGTGATCTGCCTTCTTTCCTGTGGGAATGGACACTGATCACAACACAGTCTTACCCTGTGCTTCTGTCTTAGGCAACTATTTCTTTCTGAGAACAAAGACATTCAGTAGAACAGTGCATTAATGGCCAAGGTTTCATGTTTCTGTTTATCTGGGAGGGTTCTGGCTAGAAACAAGCATTGGATGCCAAGAGATCTATATAAAGATCATGGCCTTAGTGTTTAGGTCCTAGGATGTGGCATACAAAACACAAACAAGAGCAAGAAACAAAGATGTAGATTTATGATCCAAACCAAGAAGCCAAGAGTACTTGTGGAGATTCCCATAGCAAAGGAAGAAAAATGAGTGAGAACACAAAGTACTACAAAAACTGTCAGTTATTTAAGGCAGAACTGGTAAAAATGAATTGGAAAGTTTCCAAAGAATGTCTTTTTGCTTTATTATTTATAATGGCAACTGCTTTGTATAAACTACCTTACACAATTGTTTTTGCCTTCACCCTGATTTATCTTACTTTCCTTGACATATTCTGCCAGAGCTGTTTAAATAATAATTTGATGTGCTACATGCAGATTTTCCTGTCTACCCTCCACCCTCACATGCACACAACCCAGCGGTCTCACTGCAAATCGCATAGGGATCCACCATGCAATTTCTCCACATAAAAGATGTTGCTTTGCTTTCAGACAGAAGAAGTTTGACTTCTTCGAATGCCATCCAGAGACACAAGAAATTAAGGGGGAAAAAGAAATACATTACCACTGTGATGCTTAAAGCCTCCTTAGGGATACTTTGCACTTCCCATTCGCATTCTCTGCTTCATCTGCATGCAGAGCTCTCAGAGACACCAGAAGAAGAGCCAGACAGGGGGAACAGAACTGAGAAGCAGAAAACTGTTAACAAAGAGTTTTTTGCCTTTTGAGCGCATTGCTCAATTAAGAAAATTTAAAAAAAAATATTTTGCATGCACTCAATGTCTTCTAAAATGCTCTGCAGTGTTTGAAAAATAATATTAAAAACCAAGGAGATCGGGAAGGAACACAAAAAGATATATATTCAATTGAAATATTAGTTCAAATTCAATCCGAAATCAAAAACCAGGAAAGTATGTACGTAGAGGAAGATACAAGTGAGAGGAGCTGCAGGACCTGATAGCAATGAATGGTGTGGATCAGCTGAGACTTAAGTCCATTTTAGGGCAGCCAGAGCAGGCATGGACATAAACTTTGCTGGACAAGTTGGAGTAAGACATGAGATAACCTGTGACCTGCCAGATACTAGAAAAGAACATAACTAAATCTGGTTGTAATTTTGCTGCAGTTGACAGTAAAAGGAAACCAGAAGCTTGTTCTTTTAAACAGGGTGATCATAGGAGGACTTGTCTAAATGTTACATGAATTTTTTTCAGTTGTGTGTTCAAGTCCCACATGTGTTCTTCCCCCAATTAACTGAATTAAATTAGTTGGTTGGGGTCTTAATTTGCCCTTAGAATAACATCCAGACTAGGCATGTGATTTTTGCATTATTTTTTGGGGGTTGAGTTTGGTTTTTTTCAACTACACTGTATCTAGGATGGAAGGAAATAAAAGAGATGCCAGATCTCGATGTGGCACTAATTAGAGTAGGACAACAATGGTGCTTTTGTATACACCACCTGTTAACTAAAGTCAATTCGCACTTATGCGTAAGAGCTAGCAACTTGACTGTTAACTTGTGTGGTGCTTTACCACAAAAATCTTTCTTCCCTGTGTCACCTCTGTGAAGCCATGACTTGCAGATACCTGCAAAATCCCTTCAACTAAGAGCTTTAAGTATACTTGAGACCGCAGCACACTTGAAAGGTCATTATTTATCACCATTCATCAAATAGGAAGCAATTAACTTTTAATGGAAAAATCAAGTCAATACATCAAGAGGGGGGTTTTTTTGACATGCCACAGCTTTATGAACTGCTGGGAGAAAATGAGGCAGCCTGTAGGGAAGCAGGAAACCTTTTATTTACTAGTGAGGAGAATCCTAACAGGTCTCTCTTATGTTGTGGTATGTAAGGTAAAACACAGCCAGATAGTATAGCAACATTTAAAATCACATAGCTCAAATATTTCCCTCTCTCACACAGCCTGGTTTCCTTCTTTCCAAATATTTGCAGTGAGAGTTCATTTTCCTTCCTGCTTGCCCTATTGCTGAACAAAAATAATGCTAGCAAAAGTACACTGCACACAACTGAAATGGAAAAACAGCTAACAAATATGAAGTAGTTGGAATGAACCAGGGTAGTTTAATCTCATTCTGATTTGACAAGGTTGTTTTGTCCAACTATTATTCTATATCCTTTGGAAAAAAACAAAAACCAGAGAGAGACAGTGCAAGCACGCTGCTTCCAAGAAGCAATTCATTTACGCAAATCTCCTTTGAATAACGTAAGAGGAAGAGCCTCGTAGTCTTTTCCCTCTTAGGATATTCCTTCCTAGACAAAGTGCTTTCAGAGGGATGCTAACCTGGAACATAGCCACAAAGTCCTCCTGCCTTGGGCCCAGCTCAGGCCTCAAAGTCATCAATGCCTCCAGAGGCAAAGGCTCTCCAGGAAGATCATGTTTGTATCAGCTTCACTTCAGACAGCCCCTACAACTCACTGTGGGGAGGGGGAGAGGAGGAGAGAGGGGAATCCTTCTGCGTGTTGGGATATCACAGCTGCTGTTGCAGATGTAAAGAGACCCTGGCAACTCAGGGACCGCCTGATGAGGATGGAGGCACTGAGCATTCAGCACGTGCCAAACGAAGGGGACGGACACGCAGATGTTCCACAAATGCTGTGTCAGAGAGAACTGGAGATACTCCAAATTCTGCTGATACTCCCCCAAGACACAGAGTGAAAAGCACATTCCTGCAAAAGGGAAATCACACTCCTGATTCCTCCTGGCTGGGGAAGGAGGGAAATACTGCACATAGAGTAAGGAAGCTTTTGCTCTCCTAAAACATTTCTAAAATATCAGAAACTAAAGTATAAAAAAAGCCATCAAGTCTCCTCTTACTGGTCAGTGAGGGGCTGTGGATCCTGGGTCTGGGAGCCATCCAGAAGGGCAGAGGGATATAAACACAAAGGATGAGTCTAGCAGCCACCTGGGACCGCAGAACAGAAAGGTGCAAAAGCCAGAACCATGGCCCAGCAGTGGACAATCATGCTCCTGAAGCAGGCACAAGGTGGCCTCTGCTAGGGGGCACAGCTATTACTTGCTGTAACAGAAGAAGGAAAGTCTTCACTTCTGCATCCCCCAAATCCAGCTTTCTTACCATCTCTGACACTTTAACATGTCTGTCTCCCCAGAACAACAATATTGTTGGGACAGGATGGAAATAACATGATGCTTTATTTTCTAGCCTCAAGGATGAAAAGGATGCAGACCTTGGATTAATTCTCACCAGGATCATCTAACAAAACATAGCAGCAACAAAACATTTCTTAGTCCCTCTGCATGTATTACAGAGAACATTTAAATTGGGGGCTTTGCTAGCTTGGTTCAGGGTTGACCATTTTGCCACAGAGATCATAGAACAATTTTTTTCCAAAACTTGCTTTGTGAAGGAACAAGGTCCTGAAACTAGTTCAGGGATAATTTTTTGACACAAAAGGAGAAGAAATTAATTAGGAGCGAGATTTCTCTTCCTTTGAATCTAACAGGAAGTGATGTTTTGGGAATAAGAACCTCTGCAGTATTGCAAGGATCCTCTGAATTCTTAGAGCAGCTGGAAAGACAAGTAGGCAGACAAGTATGGAGGCGTACTAATGGTGTTGGCTGGACCAGCTGGGTATGAACCACAACTGAAAATGCATTTCACAGTGTTTTGAGCAAACACTATGGTCCCAGCCCTTCTGTAGTGACTGGAATTAGGAGTTAATGGATCTGAGTGTATTCTCACACCACTATTACCATGGCCACTGCATTAATTTTAGATTATTGCCTTACTGATTTACAGTGAGTCCCAAGAGATCAAAACCAAACCACTGATCTCCTAATCCTTCCCTTATATCTTACTGCCAGAGAATCCGTAAGAGCTAGGCAGATTTAGGTCTCCCGTAATTCTACTAAGTTCTATCTGAAAGTTCTAGTGTAACATGAAATTTGGTCTTGTTTACTATGTTTAAAATTCTAAAGAGATTATTCTAAGCTTAGTATAAATCACTGTGGAAAAAGGTCTGAATGCAAGAGTAGGGATTTACAGGCCACTTAATTACTTATCTGTGCTTTCTGTTTCATTCTAATGGAATAACGGAAGCTCTCTGTGAAATGTCTTCAATATCAAAGAAGCATTATTAAAGATACAAACTCTGATGTTACAAAAAACCCAACCCCAACCCTTATTTTGCATTTCTGAAACTAACTTCAGTCCAATGTAGTCCATAAACTTCACAAAGTATTGAAAGTCCACCAATGTCCATAGGAAGATTAGTGCTAATTGGTAGTGATCTTCAAAAAGAAATCAGTTCAGAAATGTTAAAACTATAAAGTGGCAACTTACCACTGAGTCCTGGGAAATATCTTTGCTAAGCAGTTGCACTAATTAGAGAGAGGGGAACAAAAAAATATGACCCCAATCGAGCTAAGGGCTCAAGTAACTTAAACCCATTTGAACTGGGCATCAAAGTTGTTCGCTCTTCAGAATTAAACATGTAGTTCTTGCTTAGCTGGACTAAAGCCCAGAAATAGCAGACATATCTCTCCTTTTCATCTTGAAAAGTGCTTTAATTATATGTTGGTGATCCAAGTAAGGCTTAATCCGTGGCTCTTTGGAAACAGCCTTCATTTCTTGCAGTTCCCAGTCCCGCTTTTTAGCCTCATAGCAAAAGACATTGTGCCTGGTACTTGCTGGCATAGCTGGCCCACGTGCCAAGCATAGCTTTTCAGACTCTTGGCATCTGTCTCCTCCCTCCCAAGAACTGAGACTGCTGCAAGCCATCAGTCTGTCCCTCACAGGTAGTCAAACAAAACTTTCAAGTCTTCTAAGCCACCTCTGGCAGGGGGGACCTCACCTAGCGAGGGGCATCTGTGCTCCCACCTGCACCCAGGGTCTGCCCAGCCATGCCCATCTGCCTTGCTAGTCTCACAGGAATCTGACCCCTTTCCTGTAATTCTTACAACTAACATTTTCTAAAGCTTCTGAAAGATATGGCTATTCTTGGGTACCATTACAATCAGTTAAAGGGCAAAGGTCTGGGATGGGTCCCTTCTCCCCATTAAAGAGACAGTGATAGCATTTAAGAAGGATTTTTAATCCCAGTAAGTAGGGAAGTTATTCAACAGTTTTGAAAAGCTGGCCCATTTTTAGCCAGATACCAGCTAACATCCCTAAGAGCCCTAAAATCCAAATAAAGGAAACATTCCCTGATGTGGCATCCTATTCTGCACTCATGACTTTAAAGGAAGGTATTCAAGATCCTGTAGCTCACTGTATCCCTTTCTCATTTGGACATCGAGGGAGGATTTTTCCCACTGTGTTCATTTTATGGACTATTTTGCGCCCTTCAGAAGGCCTGCAGTGAAAGGCAGGCTTCACTGCAGTCAATGACAGCACTCAATGATTTGAGACCGGGTTAGCATTTCCAATCACCTCTTCTTGGGGCTAATTTCTAAATTAGTGTAAGGAATGTGTAAGGACTGCATGATGGTGTGGCTCCTCTCCAGGAATGTGAAAATTCAAGGCTAGTGATAGGCTTGAAACTCTGGTTGTACCATGGTAAATACTTCACACAAAATGCATACTTTGTTCTCATCTCTAGCACAGAAATATGGCCAATGCCATTTATCTGCTTGTCCTTAAGCACAGGAATATTGGTGTTCTTGGGTGTTCTTATGAGAAGATTTCAATATATTACAACACTGTAAAAATCACTGAAATGCAATACCATTGCTGCACATTTATTGCTTCGAACCAACTCTATAAAATGAAACCTTTGCTTCCCTCCAAGGGTTTTGGGAGAAAGCCGATCCTCACTCCACAAAGTGTTATTTGCAAAATACTCCTACCTTGCCAAACCATTAGATGTAAACCTTTTAAAATAGTATACAGGATATCATTAACCCTAGATAGGCTTTGAATGACTCCACATCTCCATTCCTTCCCTTTGGAGTCATACAAGTGCTATTTAAACATGATACATGTTTTAATACACTATCATTACTTTATATCTTTAGTCAATTACTTCCCAAGCACAACCAAAGTAATCATTTTCACTTAGCATTAAGGACTTGGAGACAAGGCTGTTGCAAAGGAAGAGGGTCTGCCTTAAGAATAGCCCAAGATTTTCTAGACAGCCCCAGAGGAAGGATGAGGTGAGCAGTGGGGTCTACAAGTCAATTAAACCACTTGGAATCCACAGCGTTACATTAATTCTGATGTTAAATTACTGTGCATTAACTGGATTGGCCCACACAATCATTTTGTCCTTATAAGGTATTTTTACTTCATCACTTTAATGACAAAAAGAAAGGAGGAGAACCTCAAGTCCAAATCACTTAACTTTTAAAGCTTGACATTTAGCAATATAATTTTGCTTCCAGGTTCCACATTTAGAGCTGCAAGGAAGCACACCTACTTTTATCAAGGAATCCAAGAGATTTATGCTCATTTATGCAGAGCCCTAACACAAAAAACACAGCTGGCAGGATTTTAATTTCTATCAAATTCAAGTCACAAAGAGTCCTTACAGCCTGATTTAGCAACAGTACCAAGACATACTTTGAACCCAATCAGGACTACAAAAATCAACAACAGCATCTGGTAGGAAACTTGAAAACCCTGCCATTCAGAAGAAAAACCTCAGTCAATTTCAAAAAAGATTAGGAGAAGTATATTATCAGTAATGTTTTCTTGGCTTTCAACTAGAACACTCTTCCTGCCTGAAATCCATTCACTTGGCAGACCAGAATTGCCTAGATGCAGTTCCTTACTGCATGAACTTTACATTTTTAGTCTCTTAATTTACTTTGATTTAGACAAAACGAAGCCACTTAAGACCTGGCAGAAAATTACCCAATTAATATTTCCCTTCTCATCAAGTCAAAAGATTAATTATGCATTTTAATAAAGGCTTAAGGACTTGTTTCCAACAGCTGCTGACCATTTTCATCTTAAACCAAAAATGCCTTTAAACACATGCTTAACTTAATTGCCTAAAATGTCCTTCCAGAGTAAATGGTTCTATTGATAGTCCTAAGAAGTTAGGCAGAGGAGATGGCCAGAAGCTGAGTGCTTAGAACCTGGCAGAAGAAAAAGGAAAAAACAGAAAAAGGAGATTAAAGTATCTAACTGGAAAACTTAATATTGAGTAGGCAATAATTCATGTTTCTCATATCTCAATACATTACAGTATACAACACGAAATCAGCAAATTAACATAGTTTGTGTTGCTACCAAAAGTAAAATAAATGAGCTGGTGGAAAATAGGATAACAACAGACTAACCAACACCAGTAAGTATTGCTAAAGACATGAGATTTGAAAAAGGCTTGGACAAATTAAAATGTAAAGTAATTTTATAGCCATCACTTGAATGAGACTGATGCTTTCTTTAGTCTTACTGCAGCTACTTGTCAAACAAAGAGTATATACAGTCTTCCTTCTAATTTGAGCAGAATGAGCAGGACAAGCATATGATGCCCTGCTCAGCCAAGAATTCAGGGATTGCTTTCCAAGTCCAAAGCTTAAGTACTCTTATATGCTTTTACAAAAGAATAACTGGCTAAAAATAAACAAATAAATAAACAAACAAACCACAACACAAACCCCACAACTTCTGGCAAATGTAGTTTTGCATGAGCTGTTGACAGGTAGGTAGCAGCTGTAATCCTGACTGTGACTGCCTTCAGCTCTTGTCAGCAGATTGTTTAGAAGTGATCCAAGTCAGAAGCATGGGACATTTTCATTTTGGTCCTTTGATTTCCATGCTACAAATGGAAGATAACTAATTGCTGTAACTTCCCCATTAATAGAGAAGCTAAGGCTTTTAAGCATTTAAATGTTAGACAATTTCTATGCATTTAAGGAGTGAAAAGATCCATTGAAACAGGGCTGAAACTAACCTGAACGTTGGGATTTTACTGGTGCAGTTCTGAGGCACCCTTAGCCAAGTATGGGACTTACAAGCAGCACTGCCATAAAATGTGCTCTGCCTCCCCCTCCCCTGCCCCCCAAAAGACAGTGAAAACCCTGTGTGGTTTTAAGAAATAAAGGAAAGCAGAAGCAAAATTACCGAGTGTGTGATTTCACAGAGGTCTGCCTTCAGGAATTGATATGAAGCTTACTGAAATCGAGGGAAGTCCTTAAACCAAGCATCGTGACAGCTCTGCCAAGCATGTGCATTCATGAAAGGTATTTTCTGGAAGACCTTTGCACCTTAGTTTGCTGAAGGTATCTGAAAACAATCTCTTGGAAGAAGAAAACATGACACAGCAAACGCTCAAATAACCCCAAACCCCAGAAAACAACAACAACAACAACCAACCACCAAAAAATTCCCAGCTAAAGAAACATTCCCCAAAGAAAACCAAGCCACTAACCACTCCCTCCCCAGCTAGAATCTTCAACTTCTGTTTTTCATGTCTCAAGGTGAGAAATAGTTGGCCATCACTCAGAGAGAAGGGTCTCAGCGGGAGCCCAGGATTATGTAAAAACTGCTCACTACAAACTCCTGTACAGATAAGAATACCTTGATAAAGCCAGAGAAAAACAAAGTGACTAAATTTATTTCAGAACCCTGCCAATGTAATCAAACAAAAACATTATTCAAGAATTATTGTGTAGTGTCTTGGTCCAGCCTTATCCTTTCAATGTTTGCAATACATTTCTTTTTAATTAGGAAGAAAGTAGCTTTCTCTCTTCACTCTCCTACACTGGATTAACTCACTGATGTTCAACATGGCGTGGGCTAATCCAAGGCTCTTGGTTTATGCCCTGGTATTTCTATTTGCTGTCGGGTCATTACTTGGTTTTGCTGTGTGTTCAAATACTGCTCATGGGATGCAACCTAAATGGAAAACAGCAGGAGCCTGAGAGATAATAGTGGAAGTTTGCACCAACACTTAAAGGGAAAAAAGCATTCTGCACTGCTTGTTCTTTAAGGATCCTAAGACTTACGGAAACCATGTTGGTTTATGCTAAGAAGAGCGGCAGTTTCTAACTGCTGAAATTCAGTAGTGTTCAAATATGAAGGCTTAACTTAGGACCCATACGAAAAGCAGGCATGGGTCACAATATCCAAATCTCCTTTCTTAAGGACATAAATGGAAAGAACGACAAATCAGAATTGGCATCTCCACACACATCTTTAACTGGAAAAGTTTTCACTTGAATAAAATTATTCTGTCACATGACTGGATGCAATCTAAACTACTTTCCTGGGTTACAGAAAATAGAATATGCGCAGGAAAGGAAAATCATCTGAATTCACTGCAATGACTACGTCTGGGCTGAGTTCCAGTCTCATTAAAATCAGAAAACCATGGACCAATCCAATATGTTGGCAGAGACATATGAGCAATAGAAAAGTTCCACCCTGCTTTCCTCATCTTGACATTCACATGCGAGGGCAAGGACAAGTGTCGGTGTTGCCTCACATATAAACATCGTGAGAAGGACAGGTCCAATAGGTTGGCATAAAGATTTGAAACTGATGGTCAAAGAAAGCAGCAGGTAGCTTTTTTGCAGGTATATGTAGTTAAAAGGTAGTTTGGCTTGATAGTTTGCTATTCCAGAGGCACACAGTCTTACTGAAGTACACAGCTTCAGCCTTTTGGGTATCTGGGAGTTTTGGGGTTGGGTTTTAGGGGTTTTTTGTTTTGTTTTTTATTTAGACAGCTAGGACACAGTGGGGGAACATGGGCAGAGTGAGACTTTAAGGAGAACATGAGCCTCTAAAGATGCTTGGTTTCCTTCTCAGCTCTGCTCAGGAAAGTGCAGCTGTATGGCCACTGAGTTATTTGCAAAGAATAGTATTCTCACATAGAGGACATTTCTCCCCGCCTTGTATGGTAATAAATGAACTCCAAATTAATGTGATCAGGTGATCAATAGCTACCTTTCCTCCACAAATGCCATTGATCTCAAAAGACAATTGCTTCCTCAGTGCCCTGCACTGAGAAAAGATACCAGCATGAGAAAGTTGGGCGTGCTTTGTGCTGCTCATCTCTGAGTGGAGATCGCTGTTGAATTATAGGGAGTGATTTCTGAGAGATCAATGCTGCTGCAACTAGTCTGGTTGTGAAGTTGCTATGGAATAGCATCACTTCAAAGAATCTAATACAATTATTATTACCATTACTATACTAATTCACTTTCTTATGATGTGGATTTGTAATGCAGAAGAGCTTTTGATAATTGACCTTTAACTAATGTGAAGGAAAAACTGGTTGGCTTAGTTGTTCTCCTTTCATCCAACATTCAGAGTCATCCTCCAACTGGAGACAATACTTTTTAAAAAAATAAAATTAAGATGTCAAAGACAGTTTCTGATGCAAGTGAAAAGATCCTTTGAAAGACAATCCTTACAGATGTGCCTTGCACAGAGCACTTGCCATTAATATCATCGTAAACTTGCAGCTGAAATTAGAAACAGTTTTTACATGCAAAAGGAATCCATAGATCAAACACTACAAAAGAGAAGAACATAATGTAGCTTTCAAATAGATGTAGGTGGAATTGACAGAGGAGAGGTTAACTTGGGTTAGAAACACAAACTGAGGGGAAGAAAGATCAGGCCACACAACTCATGGGGTTCTTTTTAGTAATTTCTTTATCTGGGCCATGTTTAGGTGATTCATTTTGTGCTATTGCTGTAAAAAGAGAGGGAATTGGAAGTATTGCTTGTGTGAACAGTCTTTGATAAAACTCGAGTATATGTAAAATTATTCAGCTGAAAGTCCAAAATTGTTTTCAAACAAATAAGTGATTTGAGCCTGTGAGACTAATAAGAGATATTGCACTAATTTTATTAAAGGAAATACGCAATTTGGTTGAAATTCAATGGCAGAGTTGAGATTAGAGGAACAACCTCTTTTTGGAACAGGGGAGCTGGTAAAAATCACTGGTTTGTCAACATCATTTGGCTTTGATCTTCCTTAGGGATAGGAGAAATGTCCAAGAGCTGTTCTCATTCTGCTCTCCAGATCAGATATTTTCTAAGTCATGCTGCAATTTTTACCTTTAAGGTCTGGGGAAAAATATCCCCAATTCTCATTTTCTCCAGTAATGACAGATCTCTCATAGGAATTACAAATAGTTGGCCTAAAATTTCAAAAGCATTCTTTTCATTCTGGAGTGGAACTTTTACCATGTTTGCAACATCTTAATACCACCACCCCCCAAACAGTCTACATGCTGCCAAGATTTGCCTTTGACTAATCCTGTGGTTACAATCAGCAGAAGCAGCTTTGGCAGTCACAGGGTGGGGGCCCATCTTGATCCACACCAATTACAAAATTTCTCCATGCAGAAAAGCAAGGGCAGGGGCAAAAACATCAAGGTGAAAAAGAACAGTAAGGTGAGAAGTAGTTATAAACTTAACCAAGGGAAAAACCCAGGCATTTATAGGGGAGATAGATACATTCTCTATTCCTGTAAAATGGCTTAAGTCCTGAATTTACAGCAAAACTTTTGCGGCTCAGCTGCTGTGTTGTTAGCTCCATAAGAGTGCTGAAACTGCTAGACTTGGGTGACATTAATGGAACTTCTAACCCAATAAAACACAGCTATTTCTGAGGATTTTAGGAGGCACCTTTACTGGGAAGCTCTGGAATATATTGCATGCTGTTAAGTTTAACACTGGGTTTTAACTGAATTTCATTGATGCCAGCCAAGTGAGTCAAATTCATTCTCAGTGCCTTGTGCAATCCTCACTTTGAGGCTCAAGCTGGGAACATAAACAGCCAAACACAGCAAAGAGAAAAGCAGGGAAACAGTGTAAAAATAATGGATAACCACAAATAGAAAGCAACATTAAAATACTACAGAAATAATTGTACAGGTCTTTTTAATAAAACTTGGTCACTGATTACTCACTTCTCTAAAGTTTTCAATGGTATCTTTTCTTCAGAACAGCTGTGCAGAATCTCCACCTCTTTGAGGCTGGTTGTTGGCTGTGGCATGAGGCATGGCAGCAAACCCGCTCACCATGTGCCAGCAGCTGTGGGTTGTGTGCTGCCGTGGCCGGTCCATCTGCCACCACCACCCGTGCCAGCACAAAGGGCATCATTATACTGTGCTGAACAAAAAGCCAGAGGAAGGAAATACCTCTGGCAGCAAAACATTCCTGCTTTCAGTGCTCCTCTTTGCTTCCTCCTTTTCATCAGTGCTCAGTTCTCCATCTGCTCTCCAGGGGTGCTATGGCAAATGTTGGGGAAAATGAGTACAGTGCAACATAAGGGAAACAACCACCAAAAAGGCATTCTTGGGTCATTTCCACTCTTGCCCTGAGAGAGGAAGGTGAGTAGATATGTATTCATTAGTCTGATGCTTCAGGTCTAAATGAAGGCACACTCCAAGAAATGTGGAGAGGGCTTGAGGCATGTCCTGTTCTCTCAGAATCCGAAGAAGAGCAGCTTTACCAAAGCTGGAACACAGCAATTTTTCTCTGCCCCAAATTGACAGAGAGGGCACTAATATGGGTTATATGAACTCGTGGAACAGCTTTATTAAAGAGAGGCTGCTGTGTAGTGCAGCAAAAAGTCCAAGTCGACTGCAAAAGCAAGAGTCAAAGGAAGCACCAGTAGAATTCCCATCAAGAACTGAACTACCATATAAAGCCTAATTAATTTTCAACAGATCAGAAGTGCTAGACTTCAATTGTTGTTTCTTTGAGAGAAGATTAAAGTATTTCAACAGAATTGAAATTTTCAGGGGTAATACAAGGGGGAATAAAAATCAGATTTTCCAGAATATGCAGATTTAATTAACTGAAATCTATTTCAATGGAAAATTCCTGAGTGTTGCCACCTAACCTGGAACAATAGACACAAACCCTCCACTGCTGCCACTATCGAGCTCCTGCCAGCTACATTTTGTGCACAGGGATGCAGGAAGCAAGGGTCCCTGTCTAATTCTGCCTTCCACTTCCTAGGGCTGCCTCCAGGACTCCGAGGTAGGCAGCCAAACCTTTCTTCCCCTTTCCTGTATCACACCTCAGGATAGGACTGTGGAGCAGGAAGTGAAAAGAATCAGCTAACTCTCAGCTAACAGTCCTAAGCAACAACAAATACCTACTCCTAAAACTGCTAATCCATATTCTCCCTACCAAAAATACTATTTTTACTCCTCCATTAGTGGGACTAGCATGAGTCAACAGACAAATGCATTCTCTTTTTAAGAAAGGCATGACAAATGTAATTTCACCTTTATGTTGCAGATTGCCCCATTTCAGAAAAAACAGCTTTGTTTTTAAGCTAACTAAGATGAAACATCAACATTTCCCTTGGAAACCAAGCCTTTCTTGCCACTGCTGGAGTGAAGCAAACAGGGATTGAGATACAAGCTTGAAAATTCACAAATCACTTCAGCACCAGACAGTTAAGGTATCTAGAGCTGAGGTCAATAGAGCACAGTCAGATGAAAATTGAAAAACTAGAAAGCTATTGCAATTTATAATGATTAAGGATCTGACTCATTTATTCCAGTTCTTCTTTTCTTCTCACTAATGGAAAGGCAGAAGTTGTCTTATGAAAACAAAGATAGGCATGCAAGCATAATTGAAGAAATGGACCCCTCATTTCTGGTAAATAACAATCCCTCCTTCTCTGTGTGCATTGGCTGAAGTACTTCAAGTTGGCAGTCAGGAAATGAATTCTTTTTGCAGTTACAGCTGGATAAATTCAATGCTTGGGATAAATTGGCCTCGAGCAAACTTACAAAAAAAAAAAAAGAGTACTTCCTTGCTAAGTGATCCCAAGAGACATATGTCTCTATAAAACAGTTAAGGGGAAGCTGCTGACTTGCACTTCGTGGGTTCAACAACTTGAAAATGATTAATTTTGTTTTAAATCTTACAGAACCACTTACATAACAGACAGCAAGGAAAGATTTTTTTTTTTTTTAGACACTTCCTATTTGGAAGATTAAGAGATGGAATCAGTGGTACATCACAATGAAATTTTAATTATCGGAAGTTTGGCACCATGATAAATTTCACTGCATTGCTTTGACAGTGCTCTCTATCTCACAGAGACTAAACTTCACACCCAGCCTTTAGCTCCAGATCATGCAGTTTGGAGCTCGCCTCTCTACAAGGTACTCTGTTTTGGAACTGCTGAGAGAGGGAGCAGTCATTTCCCATTGATTCCCATTTCCAAAGACCTCCTGGTAGCTTTCCCAGTGAAGCTGGGTCAGCCCTCTTGCAGCCACAGGGGAGAGTGGCTGGTGTGCCTCTGACTTTGAGGGCTGGTGGCTCTGGGGAGAAGCTCGTGCAGGATGAAGTCAGATGTGCTCTCTTATCCTGACAGAGGGTTAGCATCCCATGCACCCTCACTCTCCTCTACATGGAAAAGCAGTGGGACAGCAAGAGCAGGAAACAGCTCCAATAGCTCTGTGCCAGCACATGGCTCATTTTTGCAAACTGAATTCCCAGATGGCCATTAGCACCCAGCTATTTGACTTGAATACTTTCAAGGGCCTCAGGGAGCAGAGTCTGCATTCCTTCCAGATCCCTGTGGGGTAACTGCAGCCATACCATGTTCACTTCAGCTCTTCCAGCAGGTTTGTTCACAAGTGGAGCAAACTTAGCAATTTTCAGTCCTTTTTTACAGTGGCTAACCATTTGCCACATTCATTCCACTTGATTCCAGAGGTGAGAAAATTCACTCGTGCACGTATTTTATACATGCACATGTTGTATATGGGTTTTATATTTATTAGAGTAGGATTCTCAGTTGAGATCAACCAGAGAAAGTTTAGAGGTGCTCTGATTTATTGCAAAAGAATTCTTGGAGAAAGAGGGTCTAGGATAAAACATGGCATAGAAGAGACAGGCACTCCTATTAATCTCTGGTTTAGCCCTCACATGCAAAAGAAAGCAATTCAGGAGAAAACACTGTTTTTATAGTAGGGGCTAGAGATTAAGTATACTATTAACTACAAACTCTCTAGGTGTTCTTTCAGCACCTACTGTGCTATTCACAGTCACTTTGTCCATTTAGAACAAAGCTCTCCCTGGTGACTTCACCCGAGAGTAACCAGAGTTGCTTAGGGCATCCCACAAAGAATAAACCTGAAGAAAGGACATGGATAAGGTTTGACCTGGAAGGAAGGTACAACTTTCTGCACGTAAACAGAGCTTAAGAAATTCAAGTACTCTTTCTGGATTGCTGGGAGTGAAATAAAATAGCCTGTTATATTAATAAGGAAAGGCAGGTAACCAGAGAGACTTAGAAAATCACACCCACTCACCTGCAAGGAAGGACAATTTCATGCTAAAGCAGGAAATACAATTGTTTTGACCTCCATAAGAGCTGGAAATAGAATAAGTCAAGTGAATCTGATTGTAGCTTCACAATCTATATAAAGAGAAGCCAGTTTTTCTTTGACTAACATGCTTATATTTAGGATCCTAAATCTGTATTTGGAAACCTAAGGAACTGACCTGATTTTCTGAAGTGTTCAGCACCCAGTGAATGAGTGCAAACATTTTTAAGTGGCTTCTGCAGGAACTGCTGGATTCAAGAGCTTTGGGTGGAGAGGAAATCAAAGTTTCATTCTACTTCTTAACTTTGTGCTTACAAAGCTAAGACTTGCATTCTCAGAATTCATCATTCCGCAGCAGTGTCTGGTTTTGCTTTAACTAGTGTACTGCTAGAACTACTAAGTGTGTGGATTTTAAAAAGCTTTCAGACTCTTTCACTATGACTTAAATAAGGATATTTAACACAGAGTAAACACAGACCCACTTTGCTGCCATGCTTGAAATCTGAATAAAATAATCCCTACAGCAAAAGCAAAGCTATATAAACAAAACCATGGCAAAGCCATATGAAAGTCAGGAGTAAACTACATTTGGGAATGCTCACAATATGTAAAAGGAAAATTCCTGATATCTCAGTTGAGGAAAAAAGAAGAGTTCTAACAATTTAGTAAACTCTGGAGGCCTGAATTTCCTTGAAAATGGCATTTCCTCAGCAGATACTAAAGTTTTGAGGTCACTTTGCTCAGTGTCTTTAAAGGGCACTGGTATCAGTCTCCCTTCCATTCAGAAACTTTCTTATATCCTTTGAAGACCACAAGACTGTATAAACCTATTTGGAAAAGAGATTGTATAAACCTATGGCCTAGACAATCCTTCTCAAAACACAAGGATAAATCCTGAATTACTGCTGTATTATTTCCTCTAATGGCACTATAGCATGAAAATCCCAGAGTTCATGCTATACAGTATTTGCAAGAGCAAACATTTTCTAGTGTAACTGCCTTTCTTAAGAACTTCTGGAAATTGGGAAAAGAAAAACTTATATTCTCACTGAATTCATATTTTTATTTCACCATGAGCATTTCAAAGTTTTAGTGTAATTCATAAGTAAGGATTTTGATTGAATCCCACAAAAAATTTAAATACACTCCTCTCTGCCTGCCCTTCACGGTAGCATTGGGATCTACAAATCTCATAGATCTGCCTGATAAATGAGTTGTACATTAAAGCCACTTCTTAAAAGCACACACTAAATGAGGCACCTTTCTGCAGAGATAAGATTTACAGGTACTCTTCAAAATACAAAACACTCATACACACAGGGTGCCGTTATCAGCAGTCATGAAGCAAAGCTCATTAAATAAAAAGAAAATTGGAGTCCTTTTCTCAATGCAGAAATGTAACTACTCAGAACCAGAAACATATCCAGACTATTATTTCCAGCATGGAAATGTCTACGAGCCCCAAAAGCAGCATTGAGAACCCTTTATGGCAGGCTCTGCACGATACCAGCTAGAGGTGGTCATTACCAGCAGTCATTACGTTTGTCAATGGACAGACAAAAGGCAAAAAGCGGAGCAGAACAGAGACCCATCAGATGAGATGAGTGAGGAATTAAACAGACCTCCAGGTCACCCCTCCTGCAACATCAGCAACTTCTAACAGGTCCAATTTAGCATCCAAATATGCTTGTGGCCTTTCTGTGTTTTTTGAGAGAGTGTGTGTGTATGAAGTGCTTTCCACAACTGTAACACAAGTGAAGAAGCACAATTGATTTTTCTGCCACAAACCCCATTTTTGAAGTCTTATCACCTGTTTCCAAATTCCCTATTGACCACGGATTGCCACTGAGCCCAGGCAAACAACTTTCCAGACTGTTCTATAGTTCAGGCTCTCTTCTATCTAAAAGCTTTTCTGTCACTCTGGGGCTAAATTTCCAGCAAGGTTTTCAAAGCGCTGCAAGGAATATAATCACTTTGCGTTATTTTCCATGGGAGGCACATGAATCAAAGCCTGCCACTCCTCAAAGAGCTCAGGCCAGGCTTTCCTTCTAATTGTGGCCGGTGCTTACTTTTACAGAGTCTTTGAGTAAACTTGTCAAGCCCAAATCTGTACTGGATATACTGTTCATAAAAATGTGCAAAGAACCAGATGACCTGTCAAAAATTAAGAGGTTTTTTTTTTTTTTTTTAAGTTGGCCAACAGAGTTTTCCCTTAAAACAGCACTAGAAGAAATACATTATCATTATCTCTGCAGATCAGTTTATTTCTAAGACCAGTTGTTCAGTGATCCTGGAGAGCTAGAACAAAACCCACACATTCTAGGGCAGGTGATGTACCAAAACACATGCACTGGCTAGACAGCACAATTACCTTGCAATTACAATGCTGCTCAGGATGTGATACTTCCAGTACTAGAGCCTTCAGGCAGTGTAAAGCAGTGATTTAATAGAAAAGCTGGCTATTAACAAACTTAATAGTCTTAAGACGGATGCCAAGGTTCACCATTAGAATTAAAGTCCCAGCTGGGACTGCAAGTTTCTTCCCTGGGAACCATTCAACTCATAATTCAGCAGTGACTGCAGTTTCTGCAGGCAGGTATTAAATAGCTCCCCACTACTGCCTCATGCTCCTCAGAGCAGAAGAGAGCTCTCCTGCAACCACACAGACAGTGAACGCCTTGTCCCCCCCTAAAATTGGTGCAGAAGTGAGCACTCCTTAGCAGACCACAGCAGGGGCTGATGCATCTCCAGAGATCACTGAAGGAGAGGCTTGAAAAGGAAAGGAATAAGAAGGAAGCTTTAACTCCTTGATTTAAAGGCATTTCCTAATGCCATCCCACCAAAGTACAGTACAGCCCAAACCGTTTCTGTCCCCAGGATAAGCAGGATGTACTGCAGAAAAGAAGGGGTCTTGGGGATGTCTAAGTCACACACACAAAGCCCAGAGGAAATGCATCATACATAGACTGATGTTTACAGAGCTTATGCAGCACTGATTTGTCCTCTGAAATGTAGAAAAATTTTCTATTAAATTTTTGACTGATCTAGAAAGGAAACTACTAGAAAGGAAGCAGATTTTGGTGTTCAAAGGTGCAAATGGTGTTAAAAGACAACACTGCTTAACTGGAGAAGCAAATGGATTAGAGTCCACACAGCAATGCCCAGAGCTGACCATCTTTCATTGCTTCTCTCACATGAAATACCTAGTGAAAGGTACAGAAATAATCACTTTATAATCAGAAACCCAGAGAAACCATAATGATCTACATTTCAAGTATCAGCTGCCTGTAATTGTCTTTTGTATTGGATGTCAGCTATTTCCAAATGGACTTCTGAACCGAAGCCCACAAGTCCCAGCACTGAAAGGGGACCAGTGTGATCTTCAGAGACAAAGCTCCCTATGGTTAGTAACAAGCCATAGAGCTTAGCCTTCTCTGCACTGCAAGGGGTACTTAAACTGGTTCAGTAAGTCACAAGGTTTCAGACTGAACTTTTAAGTCAAAGGGAACTTCTGTCAGGCAAAACTGCCACAAGACTAAGGTCTGCCTGACTGAAGCAACAGCCTCCTTCTCTCTTGATGGCACAGAATTCCAGTGTAAAAACAAATGGAGACAGAGAGCAATTTCCTCCTAAAGACACTTCAATACCAGGAAAGAGAAGTTGGAAAATAGGCAGCCAAGTTCTGTTTTCTGCTGGGGTATATCTGCTCAGCCAGTTCTTTAGGGCACAAATAGGATTGGCAAAGTCTACAGAGGAACAGCTGACAACAAGGCATTACTCAGGGGAATGCACAGATGTTACAAACACCTACGCTTCATTCCCAAATTAACTTTTTTATTAGCAAACATTTGACGGTCTCAGGTCTGTCTGCCTTAGAACAACAGTCTGTTCTTGAATGCTCATCAGGAAAACGCTACCTATTTGTTCAGGCAATTTGATCCTGGAAGATGCGCATACAATATTAACTGGAACCAATGGATAGAGGGGAAAACAAAGTGCTATATACCATGTACACAACACCACTAATTACTTCTTCCCTTGCTTACTACGACTGAGCAGAGTTATTTATCCCACATTGGGCTGTGTCCTGGATGGTTCAGGTATATGATTGTGGGGATAAAGCCATTCCTGATGAAATCCTGAAGGCAGCCTTCCTGCCACAGTTAGTATTTCTTTATGATCCCAAGGCTTAGGCTTTCCTATGTTGATCTTATATATGCCTTGCACTGTCTTCTGGGACATTTGGTCAGACTCTCGGCTGATGTAAGTGAACCTGGCAGCACTGCAGGGAAGAGAATGATTTCCTCTTCCACCAGCTGAGTGTCTGGCACATACTTTCTCCTAATTAGTATTCATCCTTAGGCCTGTTGAATTTATGGGGGGGAGTTAGCTGCCTATGGAAGTCCTAATTGTTTAGAAGCTCAATTTCCCTTGTAGCCTGCAACTGTCACTGAGATCACCTTAATTATTAAGAAAACCTATCTATTATATTAATTTGTCCTCAGAAAGCTGACACTATACGAACTAATATTTTACTAACTTAAAGAGTTCTGTAAAGATTTAGAATGCTTTCTATAAGCACTAAAACAACAAAAGAATTAAAGTCCAATTATTAAAAAGTGACAGACCCCTAATTCCACAGATGTTCTCTCCACAGAGAAATATAGCCTAGTCTTCTTTAAATTGCTCTTGGATTTCTGAGTCATTTGGGCTCATTTAACATTTTTAAACAAGATAAACACATACAAAATACTGTAGACTTCCAAAATCACAGGGAAAAACTATTAACGAATGAAGAAGAATTATGGAAACACTCAGGAGTATGTCTGCTCTCTCCCACCTCCTGCCAACATTATCACGCGGTATCTGATCTACAAAAGTCTTCTACATTTTCATTCTTTAGTGTATATGCCATTTATATTTTGTCCCAACTTCCATTTCTTTTAGGTCATCATTTTCTCTGCTTTTTCTTTCTCACTTTCCTTTATTTTTCTCTTTTTTTTTTTTCCCCTTTAGCTCCACCCATGAAAAGAAAAGTAATTTCAAGGGCTGAGGAAAAAGTCAGGCCATGTAAACCTTGGGTGACTTGCACAGCTGCAGAAATGCCAACTCCACTAACTGGTCCAAATGGACAACACAGCTGGAACTGCTACCAGCTTCTTGAAGCTTGGTACTTGATTTTAGACACTCAGCTGTGACTTTTCTCTTTCCTCTCCCTGTCCCAACATTGCACCTACTGCGAAATTTGAGTGAGATCTTTATTTCCAGCTACCCTTCCAGAGGAAGCCACTGAGGCAACATACAGGATGCAAATTTTAGAAGAAAGTGCCACGAAGTTAAATGCCAACACAATTTCCAGCACAAAGGCACACCTACATATAGTGCAAGAATCTTTATTTTTTACAAGTGGAATTTGGAAGGCAACCAGCCTTTCAAAATGACAGATCTGCAGCTCAGTCTGAATGAATGTATTGGATACCACTGCAAAATAACACTGGCTTTCAAACTCTCTGAAAAAGATTTATTTGCTTGTAGTCAAAGAACTCAAGAGAATATGCAACACAAATCCCAGTCCCATGCCAAACCTCATATGCTTCTTTAATCTTGGATACAATCATATAAAGCCATAAAACAAAAAAAAAAAAAAAAAAGGAGAGAAGCTGTTAAAAAAATGCACATTCACTGTTAGAAAACACTAAGTCTGTGAAAAAAAAGTTAGAAGGCAGTAGCTTCCATCAAGGATTACCTTCATAAAAATCAAGTTCTTGGTTCACACAGGAAAATTGGAGTGATTTGTGTGAGATTTTCTTCTGTGAATGACAACTAGGCTCTAATGTATTTTCTTTTTTCTGGGAGAAATAACTGCTGTACCTTATAGTTAGAACTGATTTAAGGATTTTGTTTCTGGATATCTCCAAATAGAGTGCTATATATTTTTACATTAAAAATTATGTAAGTGTAGTGTTTATATACTGGTACAGGATATTGATCTGGTCTAACACCCCTCCCTGCTCAAGAAGGATCACCTGGAGCCAGATCCCTGGGAGCATATCCAGGCAGATTTTGAACATCTTCAAGGTAGGACACTCCACAACCTCTATCAGCAACCTGATCCAGTGCTCAGGCAAAGTGTTTCCTGATGTTTAAAAGGAAGCCCTCGTGTGTTTCCACGTGTGCCTGTTGCCTCTTGTCCTGTCGATGTGCACCACTGACAAGAGCCTGGCTCCCTCCTCCTTGTATGCTCCCTTCAGGTATCCATATTCATTAACAACTTCCCCCCCAAGTCCTCTCTTCCCCAGAATAAACAGTCCCAGTTCTCTCAGCCTATACTCACATGAAAGATTAGCTATTTCCCTACTCACTTTTCAGATGAGACATTCCGCAACACAACTTTTCTTTTTGCCTTTTTTTTCCCCTGGTAAAACTACTAAAAAGGCTCACATGAACTACCTAAGCATAGCCTTTAATTCAAAATCACAGTGGATTATTTCCTCTGAATGATACATAGCCACACTACTTCAAGGATGAGCAAGGAAGAACATAAGTTCTCCAGAAAAGGCTACTTCAAAACAAATAATCACATTTTGCATGTTTGATTCCCCACCCCCTCTCCCCTCCTCACA
This sequence comes from Corvus hawaiiensis, assembly GCF_020740725.1. Taxonomy (NCBI): domain Eukaryota; kingdom Metazoa; phylum Chordata; class Aves; order Passeriformes; family Corvidae; genus Corvus; species Corvus hawaiiensis. The sequence goes on along the minus strand of NC_063218.1, from coordinate 50,229,438 downwards.
TTTAAGAGGGAACTTTTAAGCAGAGGGCATATACAATTCATTAAATCTATGGTTTGGATACTTGCAATTAAACTGTGAGGATACATTTTTTTCATCAGAGCAAAATTATTTTAATAGCCATAATCAACACAATCAAATATAATCAGTGTGACAAGATAATAACATTTTAGAATCATTGACAATAATTTTCTACCTTGCCAGCTCACATCTATATGAAGATGATTACCCCCGGAAAAGATGTGCGACTTCAAAGATTTCTACCTCTTTTTTAATACAGTTTTAAGTTATGTGTCTTTATTCTTCTGTATCCTCACCTTCCCCTCTCTCACTCTTTTAAACTTTTCTTGGTCTTTTCCTTCACTCTACATTCTCCTCCTCTTTATGCATATCTATACCTTTATGCAAGTGATTAGGATAATACACAGACATTTTCCAACAATCTTAAATATCATTAACCTCATGAAAAGTGAGGGAAACACTTCTGCTTCCTAAAATATTTTTTTGGATTTTCCCCCAAATCTGCGCACCAGCATTCCCTGTTTATCTTCAGCCGTGCCCAAGACATGTGTTGGCCAACTTTTCTGTTTGCATTCTATTTCAAACACCCCTCCAGTGCTATTACTTGGAATCTGTCACAATATGAATATCGTCCCCTACCCTTCACCTCCTCAGTCTCCCATGAGTTCTGCTCCTCTGTCTTGCGGTCATTTTCACTGCACTCTTCCAATCAGTCCCCTTACTTCTACCCTGCACTTTAAGTTACCTTTGTTTTCCACTGGGAAGTAGCATCACTGAATTCAAGCTTACTTTTCTTTCTCAAGTCTCTTATTTTGAGTCTGCTCACACTCTGCAGAGGCTTCCCTGCCTGTAGCTCAGACCTTTGCCTGTGTTCAGTTTCTCTTCTAAGCTCCTCATCTTTGCTCCTGACATCCCATAAGTCTTTAGTTCTACCTCTGCCTTACACCTCTCTTTTTTAGCTAGAACAGCTTGTCTTTCCTTGGTCAAGAACCACTCCCCTTTTTCACCTTCAATTCTTTAAAATCCCCTCAGGAACCCTTCCTTAGCTTTCCAACATAAAGCTGGAGTGTCTTGAATTTAGCAATGCCACAATCTCTTTGGAATGAGCTACTTCCCAATGAAATCTGAGCCCAGACATCTCCAAAAGATGCTTCACACTCCAGTAGGGAGAATCCTCTGCATCCAAATACTAGATAGACCTTAAGTCCATCTGCAGTAGGTCATCTTAACAAAAGATGCAATATATATTATTACTATTATAATAAAACATTAATACTCCAATTGCAGCTTTGATGTTGAGTGCTTTTGGAAGCAAAATATCCCAAGAAGGCACAATTTATTACCATCTCCCATCCACAGGGCATTTCCCAAACTGAGATAAGTTTCCATGAACAGACAGTTTTTCTGAGCAAAACACCTGAACTCTAAACTTTGTAAAAAAAACCTGAACTCTAAACTTTGTTTCACAGCATGCTGGGACCCTTCTACATCAGGACAGACTCCAGGTTGCTACTGTTCCAAAAATCTGTGTTTACATACTTTCTTTAATGAAATTGATAATTTATGATGTCAACAGTTTCTTAGAATAGCTTATGAAATCTTAATTTAATTTGGAGCAAAAAATTATCTTTTTATAGTCATGGCTGAAAAAAGAAAGACCAAGACATTACAATATGCAAGATACACTCCTGTCCTGAAGACAAGGCTCTATATTTGGTTTTTGAAGTTAACCTAATGGTTCTAAGGAGGTGGAAATGTATCTGGGTACTCAGTAGCTTTCATAACAGAAAGTTAAGGAGAAAAAGCCACTTGCTCTTGTTTAAATAATCATGATTGCTGAAGGAAGTGGAACTAGGTTGATTTGCAACCTGCAGGAAGCTGGTCTTCTGTCTTCTCTGCATTCTGCAGATATTTAACAAAACATGTAGCTGTTTGCCTTACCTTTTGAAGAAAACAATTCTGTTCAAAACCATAGGATACAGAGCCATGGCAGGGCATGGTTTCATGGTGAGATCACAAGTACTGTAAAGGGAAAGGACAGGAAGGGGGCAGGAGTGTTCAAAGCCTGTGCTGAAGACCAGCATAGTTGCTCTTCAAGGGAACACCACCATGTTTGTGATTTATCTGTTGGAGCTACTTCTCATGGACATATAATTTCATTTAAATGTTAGACTTATGGAAAAGTCACAGGTCACTATTAGACCCATATTGTCCTATCTTTTTTTTTTCTTTTTGAAACACAGAGCTACTAGAAGCAGTGCAAGAAACATGGGAAGTTTTATAGGGTTGTTTGTTATTCTTTATTATCATAACCTTCTTTTCTAGTCATTCAATATGCAAAAAAACCCAAAAAAAACAACAAAACAACAAACCTGCAAATGCTTGCAAACACTAACATATATTGATTATTATTGATTCTCCCCTCTGGTGAATGGGAATAAAGAGTATGATAGAAACTGTCTGGATATAAAAACTGATGACTGCAGTTATAGTTTCTGTTGTTCTCTTTTTGCTAGAAAGAGTGCTTTTTTCTGAAATCCTGTTGCCAAGAACAGACCTAAGGTTTCCCTTCAACTGGTTTTAATTTGCAAGAACATCTATACTAAAAGCTCAAAACACTAAAAGCTAGAAAGGTCTGGACTGTGATTTTGAGGGCTGTTGATAATGCATCATGAAAGTGTAACAGAAAACTTCAGATGTAAAACACTTCTCAGTATGTAAATCACTTCCATGTACAGGTAGCAGATCCTTTCCCAAGCTCCTTCTCTGCTTCTTCCTCCTTTGCCATCAGCCCTGCTTGTGACATGAACCTGTGCCTGTGCCAACATGAATGAGACGTTTTATTGCAATTAGCTGCTGCATTTATTACTGACAGCGTCTTCCCCAGACAGATGATCAATGCAGTTATAAGCATAGCAAGACATAGTGAGATATGAACTATATCTAGAGTTTAAAGTCTGCACAGGCCTGTCAAAAGGTAAGAAAAACAGAAGTAGCATGAATCACATTTTACCAGTAAGTATAGAAAATAGACCAAGACACTGCCAGAAGGAAGTTTGTTGCAGAGCTATGAAAAAGCATTTCCATCATCTGAGTCTTGGCCCAGCACTTTGAGTGACTGTGTACTTACTTCATTAGAGGCTTCTGTGGGTGGGAGGATCTTGAAGTGAGGAGGAGGGTAGCATGGAAAAGGACATTATGCATTGCTTCTTGGGCTGTGAGCTAAGGTAATTTATAACAGCATTACCTAATCCGTTTTTCAGGATTTTTTTTTTTTTTTTTAGTTTGTTTGGGGTTTATTTTAAGCGACACAAAAAGTAGCAAGAAGATATTACAGTACTCAAAGAGACTCAAAGGCACATAGCAGGCAGTCACAGCCCGAAGAGTTCCTTTGAACAGGAGAGCACAGTAACAGACTGGGTTGTATTCTTTGTAAAATACTTATTTCATGTATAGGAAGGGATGGAGATACAGATTTTTTTAAAGGCCACAGAGATGTGGATCTGTCAGACATTTTACAGACTCAGGCCAATGTCAATGCAGGAGCACAGACTGACATTCTAGATATGGTTGCATTCTTTCCAAGATATATAGAAGCAGATGTACATCTCTACCTACTTTAAGGAAGCAAGATTTTGTCATTAAATTACAAGGCCAAGAATCAAAAAACCTGTCTTTAGTTCCACTTAATTAATTTCTGTTTATTTACTTACAGCTGTCTTTAGGCAGCTTCTGGAAAAGGTACTTTTCTTTTGCCTCAGTTTCTTCCTTGAGCCAAGTCGTTCATGGGAAGAAGGCAAGGCATGACTTCAAGTTTGTTTCCTTGTTTAAAGAACTCATTTCCATCATTCTGGAGAGGTCTGTGACCAAGCTCATTGCAGTCATTGTGGAGACAAAACAAGTAACTTATGTCCTCAGCCTGCCCAAATGGCTTGACATAGACAACTTGTTAAAACACAGTCTACCTGTAAGTATATTAGCATATCCATGCAAGGACTTAAAAATACGTTCTGAGCCATAAGAACTAAACCTGCCAGCTAAGATGAAAGTTATCAATCCTAGCTTGAATTCTTAATATTCCTCTAGAACACAAGACATCGTCTAGAATTTGAAAACTACATGTTTACTTTCAAAGTCATTCTCTGTTGTCACCTCGACTGCCCGATGTGGCACCTGGCTCCTGATTAGAAAGGCATTTCAGCATGGCCAGCACCAGTCCTTGCATTGCATGTTCTGAAACGTTTAGCAGAGTGTTAACTAGGTGTTGAAAGCCAGGTGAATTCACAGCAGTACTGAAGCTCTTATTAAGCAGCAGCAGCACTTTCTCAAAGCAGGTGGAAGGCAGGGAAGTCTGACTGAGAGCAGAAAGGGAAGGCAACGCTATGATTAGCGGAGCCAGGGGACTGCCACAAAACACCAGAGGGAGCCCAAGAAAGTGTAGGGAAGGAAAGAGGATAACAAATACAGGGCGAGATATGCTGACCACTGTATCTTTATCAAAACGCCAACATTCTAGAATAAAAAGAGGCAGCAGTGGCAGAACAATCATTTCTACCCTACTCACTGGAGACTGCAAAAATAGGAGGGCTCAACCAAAGCTGAGATTTGACCAGAAGTTTTCGTTGTGCCGAGTCAGATTGTCAGCCAGTGTAAGTCAACACAATGGAGCTTCACTCACGCACACAAAACCCTGAAACCACCACAAATTATTCTCTCCCTTCACACCCTGCCCCTAGCATAGATTATGACCTCCTCAAATCCATTCCAAAATCTTTGCTCTCCACACAATCTCATTATGAAGGTGCACTGGTGTCACTTAGATATGCCCCATGCACTCTGTCAATATTAAAATTGCCATTCAATACAGCGTAAAAATTAGGAAAATATAGTAAGAAGAATGGTTTTGGTCAGGAAAAAACCCCTACACGAGTAAATGCTTTCATGTATTTGGTTTCATAAAAATAAAAAAATCTAATTTTCTCTGTAAGTTACATGCCTTTCAGTAAAACCTTCAATGTGTGTTTCAAGTCTTAAAAACCTTAAAAAATATACATTTTCTGAAGTTAAAAAATAGCTTTAATATTTCAAAAAGGTGTCTGCTTTTTTAAGAAAACCAACCTATTCTTGGTTTAATACTCTAGAATATATCTGTACATTTGTTAGTATCATGAAGGTAGACACCCCATTACCAGGGAGGATGGCTTCACAATATGAATCGTGAATTGAAACTGTCACTAAAGTGTAATTATATCTAAAATTACTTGCACTGGTCTCTAATCTGCATACAGAAATGAAGTACAATGTTTCTGCTTTATTAACAGCAAAAATATTTTGGTCAAAAGCTGCAAAATTCCATTTTAGTTGTGTCTGCCCAGCATGACAATACAAAACAAGGTGAACCTGAAATTTTTGCAAGTGCTGTACATATTCCTCCTGTCAGTTGGGTGCCTCATCTTACTGTATGTAAAATCAGGTACACAGGTCTTGGTCTTGTACCACAGCAGTTTTATAAATGGGTTTCTACTTAATAATCATTTTGTTGGCAGTAGAAAGTGCTGTGTACAACACCACTCTTCAATTTCCAATGAAACCTGTATGGTTGCCAACAATGTCTTTTATACAGAAAAAAATAAGTTTGGGTCCTTAGCCTTAGTGTGTCTTTATGGTTTTAATACACCAGACTCATTTTTCCATGTAAAAAATAGTATCTGTGCTTGTTTGGGAGCTGAGAATGCAAAAGGATTGCTGAACATTTAAGTCCTTGCACTGCCTGAGCAGACATCAGTTTTGGGAAAGCAGCTGAATGTTCGTGTTACCCTGCAAGAGTTTTAGGCAACTGAATATGAAAATCTGCTCCTAAAATGAAACAGATCTGCTAATTTTGTGAAAAGACTTACTATAAATATTGGAAAGAAGAAAAAGAGTGGAAGTCCAAAATGTGTTCAGTAGATAAGCAATTGCTCAGTTCTTCTGCCCTTTATCAATCTAAGCAAGCATTTAATACTGAGATGAAATATCAGAGGAGATTAGCTCGAACAGAGATAAACTTGGAGCTAATTAGAAATCATGCTTCACGTTATTCTGCTAGTAACAGCTGTTTTGAAATATTGCTATAGGGATGATCCCACTGCAATGCTACCTTTTGAAAGCCTTCCAAATCCTGTAAAATGTATTAATCTGTGACATTCATATGAATAGTGCAGACAAACGAAAGCAATTACTTTCTCCTCTTTGTTCTGATTTGTTATCTTGGTTTGATGTGGAGAGCCTATGCCAAATATCTATCCCTGATACTTCTATGATTTGATTTCAGATTTATTTCCTTTAAATTATGTGTTCTATTTTGGGGCTTCAGCTAATGGAAAAACAAAGACAACTAAACAGCTTCACTATGTAGGAAAAAAATAGAACTTTCTTCCTTCAATTATCCCGCAGGAACCCTGGATTTGGAGGTCTTTTTTAAGCTAGTTGTTGAAAAAAAAAATAGGGATGGGAATGAATTAAAAGGGAGGAAAGATGTTTTTCTGAAGTACTGCAGAATCTGCTACCATAGGCAATCTGTACAAAAGTCAGAGGGGAAGGGGGAAATGCTGCATATCATAATTGAGATAGATTTGTAGAAAGAGGCAAGAGAACTGCAGCAGAGAGTCTGGCTGCAGAATTCCTGAGCCAATCCAGCAGATATCCTACCTACTTTGGTTTTTCTTTCGTTGATTAAATGTAATTAAGAAGAAAGAGGGTCTTCTTTCTGTCATGAAGATCCAACACAAACAGTAGCAGGGCTTGGGTGTGGGGGCATGAGGGGGAATGGCACCACAAACAGCTCCTGCTCCTTTACAGCAGGAGGATGCTCTCAGAGACATTTTAAAACCACAGCCAACCTCAGGCTGACCTGCAGCTCTGCTAAAGCATGTGGGGGATGCTTTGGAATCCCCAGGAGCCCTACTAATGTAAACCCTATTCCCTAAGGATATTGGTGAGCTCTGCCTGGCCATCCCAGCAGGGCTGGGGAGGAGAGAGAAATTAAGTGTGCCCAGTCCCACTTCATGGTGACGAGGACATGCAGGCTGCCCCAGGTACTGCTAGCAAGGGAACTGGGTTTGGCTTCCCATACCACAGCAAAAGACCTCTCTTCTTTGGGAGGCACCTAGAAAAGCCTGACAAAGTTCACCAGCCATATTTTGAAATAATAGAAACAAGAATCATTTCCTAATAAGTAAAAGTGTAAGGAGTTGAGAGGAGAGGACTGTGATAAGGAATCACCTAGAAGAAGTCACAGGAAAAGCAAGGTTAGAGTTAGGTCTTGAAAGTCTCAGAGCCCAGAGCTCCTCACTCTTGCGCCTTATTTTCTTCATCCTTTTAAAGCAGACACATTGATCTGGCTGTAATTTGGATGCTAATTTTTTTTTCTCAACACACAGTTTGTTAAGAAAGAAGAAAAGGGAGAAAATGTTTTGTTTAAAAAGCATTCTGCCTGCATTCTCCTTGAGAAAGCCAACACTGAGAGATTAGTGCCGTCACTGCTACGTGGACCAGTACTTCATAAATACAAATAAATCAGCGACCTAAAGCCACACTTGCTCAGCACAGTCCCAAGCCTTGCTGCCAGTTTTTAAAACAGAAAAAGGTTTGATCCAAAAGGCCAAATGGCTTTGGATCATACCCTAAGCCTGCAGCATATCTTCTGTCCCTGGCACTTTGAAACAACATGTGAGGGGCAAGGCTTCCAGCTGCCCTGGATCAAAACTCAAACAAATGGCAGAAAGGAAAGGGGCAGTCCAGGACAGGAGAATCTGACAGATGCAAGCCTGTTGGGAATGCTGTTCTCCATGGACACAGCCAAGAAGACAGGAAAGGAGGAGGCATGAGCAGGGAGGAAGTGGGGAGAGCACACCGGCATTAAAAATAAATAGTTGTGTCACATATTGTGTACAAGGCTTAAAGACAAGTGTTTGCTGCTGACAGGGGTTTTAGGGAGGCTTTTTGTCGCGGCTATTTTTTCCCCCTTTTAATGCATACATCACATTACTCCAAAGTGACAATTCCAGTCATCCGTGCTGCCAGAGTGGCAACCCTGCAGATCCCCTTCTGTGTATTCTGCTTGCCTGGGCACCCTGACACTTCCTTCGTGACAGCTCTGGGGACCTCAGGACACGATCTTTCCCTAAGGCACACACAAGCTCCCAGTAATGCTGATCATCAGCTACCCAGGCAAATCAAGCCTCCCCCACACCCTTTTTTTTTTTTTTTGAGTCCACAGCAGGTATCCTTTCATGAGAAATTGGAATCCCATGTTGCTAAGTCATTCAGACTTTCACTACATGCTGGAGAGGATGTCTGATGTTTCTGTCTGCTGGTGCTATTCCTGGCCCAGTTTTCACACAGAACCTTTAGAAAATGACATCCAAGAAGTAGCTGTTCATAGTCTGCCATGGAAGGCAAGAGCAGATATAGAGGAATAAAATTCATGACTGGATTCTCACATTAGATTCCTGTTTTCCATTATTTCACAACACCTGAATGCATCTATTTGCATTTTGCATAATTAGGCAGAGTCAGATTTTGCAAGGAATCTTCAGAAATCACATGCCCCATCCCACTTACCTGTGAAGAGTGCTGGGTTCCTAATCCACTTAGGTTCACTTACAAAAATCTCAGCTAACACTCTCAAGTCTTTTAATCTATTTCTAGGGCTTATCATCACCTGCAAATTTGGACAAACCCAGAATTTTCTGAATGACTCATCCCTATCAACAGGGAACAGCAAAAAACTCAGCTCCTAGTGCAGGAGAAAAGCTAAGAGTACCCCCTAGTGTTCTGGGTGCAACCTGAAAGTCTGGCCAGAGTGAAACCAGAGACAAGCTCATTTTAGAACATGGCCTTTAGTCGCTTGGCATCCATTGTTTCCCTCTGGAAAAGGACACCTGAACATGTCTCCATCGTGTTACCACAGCTTTGTGTGGCACCACTTGCAAGTAGAGGAATAAATAACTACCTTTATGATTTAAATATACCCAAGTGGATTTACACCAGTGAACCCTTCTTTGCACTGGCAATGGTTTGAGGGTGCTCCCAGTCACCTAGAGCTGCTCAGATGACATGTAAAAGTCATTAGGGTTTGGGTAACTCAACAGCTTTTGATGCTTTATGGATCTCCTATGAGAGTTGTGCGTCTTAATTAATCTGTCAAGTGCTTCAATATCCACAGAGAGAAGGTGCAGTACAATGCAAGACAAGGTTATTTATAACTCTCCTTCCTTCCTGCGCACAAAGCCACATTACCTCACATTAAATCCCTTTTTAATGACAGCAAAGTTAAAAAAATAGTGCAACTTCTGTTAACTGAATCCATTCCAGACACCTGTTTCTTGCCCTGCCAGGTCAGCAGACCAGCAGGTTCTGCCATTAACCTCCTGCTGCGAGAGCTCAGCAAATCTTCTCATTTTCCTGGGCTTCTCTTCCAAGTCATCTCTCTAGAGATGTTCTTCCTGTCAGGGTGTATTACCGTGTGCATTTACTAAGCAGTAGTAATTATTTTGTCAATAATTAATGTTAATCATAATAGCAGTCTTAATATACTTTGTGTTCCTGGCTTTTTCTGGAATAACAACAACTGGAAGGCAAGTTTAATTTAAATCCAGGGAGACACATGTGGAGTGCAGCACCCAGCAATATGCATGCAGATGATAACATGCTTGAGCAGGCTGGCCAGTACAGTACTCGCAGTAGCCCGTCCATCAAGGCTTAAATTATAGCAGATAATGCAAGTGTAATGGTTAAATATAAAAGCTTAAAATTCCAGCTAGTAGCAGCAGCTTATGGGCAGGTAGGGGAGGGTAGTCATGAAAGCCTGTCACCTAAACTTCATCTTACACTGGAAAAGTATCTTCCTGGAGCAAGGCAAGCATATTAATAATGCAGCAGTGCCAGTTAAGCAAACAGCTGGTTTGTAAAAGCAATTCTGACTGTAAGGGTCCAGGAAATGGAATCTCAACAGGATAAGCCACATTTACAAGCTCCTGCTAAGATGGACTTTAGCAAGCCAGAAAATAACTTACAAACAGATCACAGTTTGCACTTTGGCAGCACACTTAATACATGTTCAAAGTGCCCAGTCTGGAGGGAAATACACTGTAATTGTAGAGACCGTGCAACTTGTGCAGGCCAGGCCACCAAACACCCCTTGTGGGTCCTTCAGAGCTTCTAGTTCTGCAGGGCATGACTTTAACACAAAGCTCAGAGTGGCTTTTATTGCAGACCCTGTAAGATGCAACTTCAGCACTTCCTGGGATTTTTTCTGATTACTGATTTCTGGGATGTTTACTTTTTCCAAGAGACTGTTTTGCAATTTTTCTGTGATTTTCGTTGGTCCAAAAAGCTTTGCTGCTAAGTTATGTCACTGCCTGTACTTAGACTCCAAGTGCAGCTCTGTGGTGTTTAAAACCAGGAACTGAAAAGAAACACTATCTGAAGCAATAGAAGATGAGCTGGAATCTTCTGGTTTTCCCTTAATCCAGGGTTCAGTGTTGTCCCTCACCTATTTCCTTTTCCTGGTCTGTCACATGAGGTAACAGCTGTTATCCAGCAATCTCAGAAGTAAATTGTAAGGATCAGCTTGTCAACACTCACTTAAATCCACGTAAATTGCTTTGAGCATAGGAAGCAATAAAATGCTTAACAGCTTCACTGCTGTGGTACCCAAATGGACCCTTATAATGTCTTGCCAATCTATAAAGATGCAGACAAGATGGAAAATCTGTTGTTACGTTTCGAATTTTTTTATGGGCTGCATAAGGATTCTTCTCACCTAACATAACACACAAAATCTCTTGCAAAAAAAAGTCTCTATCCCTAAACATCTTGAAATACAACTAACCACTCCACAGTGCATAAATGGTCTGCTGTGGGTGCTCCTCATCATAATCAAACACAGGAAAGTGAGGAGGAAGGGAAAACCAGTATATACAGAGACCACTTCTCTCCAGAGTTACCAGGTGGCAATGTGATAATCGTAGATTTCTCTGGAAAGCTGGATTGTCTTTTATTACACCACTATTTGGTGAGCTTACTTCACTTTTTAATTGGCTTGTTCCCTGCTTTACTACACGTGGCAAGAGTTGGGGGTGTTGTATTGCTACACACACTCGAGCTCAGCAACGATGAGCAGCTTTCCAAGGAATAATGGGAGCGTGCTCCATGGGCCTCCAGGTGTACACAGCACAGTGCCTGAACGCGTGTGTCACCGCTCAGGATTGCACGGCCCCGAGCAAAACACAGCCCAGCCACGGTTTGTTCTCCTGTCAGCTGAACCCAGAACAAACATGAGGCTCACATAAAAAGATAATGCACCTTTTCTAGCCATACTAAACACAAATAAGCAAATGGAATGTGTCCCACCACTTACTTACACTCCAGTTCCCTTGTTATGTGCACTGCTCCAGAGTACATTGACAGATAGCCCACCCTTCTCTGCTCTCCTCCACCACACAATGCACAGAAATCGCCACTTCAGCTCCATACTGAGCCCTTCTGGCTCTTAGTGACCCTCATGCCAAACTCCACACTGCTGGAAACTGTGCTGTGGCTTCAAGGAACATTAAGGAAAGAACATTTTTGTTAAATGGAGTCACACAACAATTTATCGAATGCAGAATTTCTCACATCATTGCGTGACATCAGTTTGCTGTGACAATATCTGCAAATATGCAGGAATGCTGGGAAGTGGTGGATGGTGTCAGGCAGAAGGCATTTGAAATGAGAACTTGTGGATAGCTGGTTGAACCTCTGTGCTGAAGGATGGGGTTCAGGAAGTCTGAGTTCTGAGAGGTTGCTGCATCCACTGTCAAATATTAACTTTTGTGTGTACAATTTCAGCAGTTTTAGCCCTGTTTCAATGACCCCTCCTCCTCTCCACACTATCACCAATTCCAATTTAACAGGGATTACTGAGGGTACAGCATGCTGGGAAAACACAGGACGTCTCCAGGTAACACCTAGGAGGGATTCCTTACCTCAAACTCAGCGGAAGATCAGTGCAGATGGTTCTGGTGCTTCATTAGAGAAAAGGGATACGTGAGATCATGAAGAGCTATTAAGCTTACATATTTCTCCCAGTTTATCAAGATGATCAGTACACAGGCAAAGCATTAGCTGTGAGGTTTCTGCCTTCTGGTACCTGCTGTCAAATGCCCTAGTTTGGCTGGTGTAAAATTAATGCCAGCTGTACCCTAATAAAGAAAAAGACCTTGGAATTTACATACGTAACCAAAACCAAAATGACACTATAAACCTGCTGGTGTGGCATTTGTTCTCTCAAGGGTATTACAGTTCAGCATTAACTGGAGGACAACAGAGGAAGATACAGATGTCTTTGTTGCACAGACCTAAAAAACACATGAAAGCCAGTATTTTGAAGATTAAGTCAATAATGCCAACTTGCTATATGAATTGTGAAGTGGGAATTGGCTAGCAAGAATTGTAGATGTATCTTTGTTTTAACTGTGCCTCTCTTTTCCCTTGCAAAAAAAATAAACAACTGCCAACTCCATACCTCCCTCCCACCAGGAACTGGCTCCTTTTCTCTGTCACTGGCATTATCCAGTCCTGACTGTGTCCAGGAATTTCACTGTCTGTCTCACTGATGGTATTTCTCAGCAGTCCCTCATACATATGGGACATCATGTTCTGCCCTCATGAAACCCACAGCATGAGAGTCAGGAATATCTTTTAAAAGGTCAGGTATTCCCTGACCACGAAGGAGCAGTATTTCTGGCTATGTGTATTCCCTGGCAAAATAGTACAGTGGAAAGGGGATGAAACCAGGACTTATTTGATATTCTAGTCCTCAGGCTGGTAAAACATTTGTTAAAATATTTGTTAAAATATTTGACAATTACTCTTCAGAAGCAAGTGAATTAACCAAGCTGCTAAGTCTGGGTAGTGGTTCAGATGGGTACCTCTGTAACCTTCTGCTATCCTACCCAAAATTGTGACAAATGGCTTTCACTAGTTCTGTTCTCATAGGATATCAAATTTCCATTTCAACAGAAAGATGTGTGGTCTTCAGAGGTCCCTGCTGCACTTGCAGATGCAAGAGCTTTGTCTTTATTCCCGAGCACAGGTTTACCCCAGATGAGTTTCCTGGTGTTTTCAGCCATCACCAACATGCCCCCATGCCACAAAGATCTCTCTCCATCTCTGCAGCAACTCACATTTTTGGTATCACTTCAACAGCAGCTTCAAAATGTAGTTAATTTTTTTACAGGTAGAAAGTTCACACACTGTGAACTCCATGTCAAACACATAACAAGAAACTGAGAAAGGAAAAAGCTACAGACTGAGTTTTTATGAGTCAGTCTGGCTCAATAATGACAGGTTCACAACTGTTCTAATGACTGAAGACAGCTTTGGACAGAACACACAATTCACTGCTCCATGGACATCAGAAGTTGAGTTTTCTAACCACTGAAACAAGCCACAAATTATCTACCAATTTCAAAAACAGCATGACAGTGGCCTACATGGATGTTTTCGCTGAAAGGAGGAAAATATGACAAGAATAATAGTCTTGCAGCTAAAGCACTGAACTCCAAGGACCTGCATGTAGCTCCTGACTCTTCAAGGACCTTCTTATTTCACTCAGGCAAATCACTTCAGAGTAAATTCATCTCCCCCAGAATGTGACTAAATATATATATAAATAAATTGCAAAAGTCATTATATACATGGGTTTCTTATTATTCCATATGAATAGGAGTAAATCAACCAGAAAAGAAAGTCCTTCAATTGCATTTGAATGCTTCTAAACACAGAGTCCTGTGCAATAAGCAGACAAACTCCACACTGGTTTTTGTTCAGCCACTTTAGAAGTGCTGAACTTTTGTCCCTAGGTTAAAAGATTAAAAAGTGTGCACACTGCTTTGTAAATATAACCCTCTATGACAAAGAAGTCTATTACAAATACCTTGATGCCCAAGTTAAAAGGACAGCCTGACAAGAAAATTGCGATCATCCAGTTTGCAAAGTCTCCACCTATTTCCAAAAGTTCTGTCCTGCACACCAGCAAAACTTGATTTTTTCCAGAATAGAGTCAGTGAGCAGATTTCTGCTCTACAGCACATGCACATAGAGTTCGTCCTTGCTCTCCCACCAGTCTTGCCACTCATTATTAGCTACTTGGGAATTGATTTCTTAGGGGGCTAAATTATCTTCTGTTGTGATATTCCTGTTATCTTGCCAAACTCCTTTTTCACCATAATTTGGTCTGATGTGGACATACTTTTTTAGAACATTTTAAGGCCACAGTTGAGAGCTGTGCCCTGAATGCAGCCTTAAACACAAAGTTCTTTCCTGAAATCTCCTAGTTTTAGAGTCCTAATGAGAATAAAAACCAAAGCTGTCTTGACCCACTTCACTGGTCCTTTTAAATAAGTCACAAGTCTACACATGAAATTGTGACATGAAGCCTGTATCTTTTACCAATCTCACCAGTTCTTTAAATAATGAGTCAGGGAAAGATAAGGCAGCAGGCCCTATTGTTTTTCAGAGTCACAACACCCTTGGAGGTGCAGAAGAGTGCTCTTGTTCCAATTTTAAACAGGAAATGGACGACAGGACTTTGTTTTCTGAATGACCCTGGACTCAATACATGTCTAACAGGCTAAAGCTACTAAAGAGTGATATTTGCCTTTTCTTTCACAGTTCCATTAAGCTGTACCATTAATGCAGCAAATGAATAGAGGCATCATGAGCCACAGTGCTCCAATATTTAGAAGCTGGCTGGCTCCTGCCCCATTTCTAGTTCTATTTGAACAGAATTTTCGAGGACACAGACTTAATGAATCATGTTTAGTCACGCCTGAATGCTCACTGACATTGTAGCTTAAAAGCAATACCTGCTCTCAAGGGACATTTTTGCCATATCTACATTCCACACTACATTCTGGATTGTGTTTATTTATTTCTTAGAAGCACATATACTTCACCAGCGAGCAAATACAATTTCATCTTTGCAGCTCAGTCCTCCCCAACCACAAATGGGGAATTAACGCTAGCCTATCTCTTTTGTTAATCATTTTGAGATATGCTCATGGGTAAAGCTGTTTAATACAACACTACTAATCTTTGCCACTGATTTCTAGGGAAAAGTGAACAGAACACCATCTTTTTCTCCTCCCCTCTCCAACTACCTACCACTCCCCCCATTAAATTAGGTCATAAACCTACAAGCAATTAAGCGAAAAAGTTTCTAGTTGAAACTGAAAGGCCAGTTCTGCAGTTTGACTCAACACTGTAGAAATAGATTCCACTGGACTGGGGTTTGTGTGAGCAGAGCAGAACCTCCCTACCAGTGTGTGAGACAAGAGACAAGGTAATAGGCTTTTTATCGTTTACAGGACTCAATACTCAGCCCTGTGGAACTTTCAGACACAGTGTCTCAAGTTGGGCTTTCATTCAGGAATTCGACTGCCTCATTGCACCCTGCTCCAGGCACAGAACCCAACAGCCAGAGTGTGACCTTCAGTGCCATCAGGATAAGGGTCTGGAAGGATCAAACCCAGCAGAGCTGCTCCTGCTACATCTGCTGCCAAAGTGACCTTACAACTGAAACACTGATTTCTAGAGAACAGCACTGAGTACTAAAACCTAACACTGGTCCACAAATCTTTCAGGAATGCTTTGCTTTCCTCACTGATGCATTGGTTTCCAACCCCTAAGAGTTCTTTAATTTCACTGTAGTTTGGTTGCATTTAATGTTCTTTTCATACAAACATACCCTTGGCCTGACCTTTTTCTTCTTTAAACCAATGAAGCCAATCATAATGGATGAAAAAAACCACTAGTTTCTGACATCTGGTAGGCAGCCTCACACATCTGAGATTCTACAAAGCATTAATATCAAAGCCTGCCAGAAACATGCCTTGTGCAGCAGGGATCAGACCGAAAATTAATGTGTCACTTACAAATGGTAAAGGCATAAAATTTACTAATCTAATTCCATGGTGCCAGGAACAACTGGATCAGCTGAGGGCAGGTGTGAAAGGAGAGCCAGACACCCTTCACTGGGGCATCACATGGGAGGTGGGCAGAGGATCAGCTCCAGGCATTCCAGGGAGCCAGGCAGATGCCATTGGGCACAAACCTGGCTGCAGGGAGCCTCTGTAATCCTCTGTAAGTCTCAGTGGCATGTTTGAGATGATTACATGAAATGGTGATGAAGATTTTATTTTAATATGCTTTCTACTTTGACAATCTCTCATTGTAAGCAAGTTATATCTAAAATAATTTTATTACTTTCCCATTCTTTTCCAAGTGCCACAGAGCACCTGGTCACTTCTGGCCTGACCTTGCTAATTTCAAGTAGAAAAAATACGACATATTTTCCTCTTTTAGACTTATCTGAAAGCTCTACAAAGAGCTCTCTCTGAGCAAGGTACATAAAAACATAGATTTGCCCAATTAGTCTTACTGGAAAAATGAAAATAAACCAAGCAAACAAATACAGTTGGGTACCCAAAAGTAAGCAAAATTATCATACTAATGAAATAATATGTATCTAGAAATCTCCATCAGTTTGGAAAGGAAAACCACATCTCATTCCGCCTTCACTTTGTGTTCAGTGCACAAGACTTGGTATACTATGAGCATACACCATTTGGAAGTTACATGTTTCCAAAGAAAACATGCCAAGACAGGGAAAAATCTCACTCAGATCTATCTTATTCTTCCATTTATAAGTTGAAGAAAGAGTCAGGAGCAGAGGATTTAAGAACAAAACAAACCAAAAAAAAGTGTCAAATCCTAAGTTCAGCTACCTGCTTTTCCTTTCAGTCTTACTCCTGTTGCTCCCAAGTAGTATTTAGTTGTTGCCAAGCAGCAGAAAGCTAATTAATGCAATGTCATGTTTCCTTGATTTTATCTCTTGCTCCTTCCCACTTACATGCACACTGCTCCCCAACATTCTCAAAATAAAGGTAAATTGGCTGCAAGAAACAACAGAATTGAAAGCACAGTTTTGCATTCAGCCTATGGAAACACTTCCTCCCCCAGAGCACTTGCTCTTATTAGTGCAAATCGCCCCTAAGCTTTGGTCACAGAACGCATTAACATCTCCAGCCAAGCATCTGGCAGGGCTGTGCTGCTCACCTACACCCAAACCAGCCAGCTGAAATACAAGTATTCCCACAGGAGATAAAATCACTGCAGTTTTGGTAAAGCTTCTGTTGAGGGCAATTTAGAGAATTTAGCATTTGTGCTGCAGTGCACATAGCAAAAAAAAAGGCTGTCAGAAAAACATAACAACAGCTTATGTCAATTCTTTTGCTAGGATGAAAGAGATGCCTTGTTCTACAGCTACTAGAAACCATTTAGGCACACCACCTTCTGCCCATTTTGTATTTCTTTGCTTCCAAACAATAGTAATCTTTTTCAGAGTGGTAGAGAGCAAAAAGATTTTGTCTTCCAAGCCACAGACTAGCTTTGCATCAGCACTCTTTTTTTAACCCAGCAATACATACCCCTAGTAGCATAAGAAGAATTTATTCCCTTTTCAGAAGACTCCAGTCTATTTCTGTATTTGAAATAGCAGAAGGTCCTAAAAACAGCTACTGCAACCCTTTCACACACGGGCACAGATGAGAAAGGGATCCCAGAATGCAAAAACTGGCTGCACATAGAAATCTAATAAAGGTAAGGGGGTAAGAGGGTCAAAATAAGGCAAGACAAGGCAATGCCAAGGAGAGAGTGACTGCACTGGAGGCTGAGATCATCTGCTTACAGCACATGAAGGAGGGGAGTTTTCCAGCTCTCACAGCCACCATTCTTCACCTTTAGCGATGACACTTGAATTCTCCACCTTGTTTTCCACCGCCGGCACTCTTCCCAAGGCCTAGATGGTTGTGATAAACCAGAGGCTCTACCTGAATTTCTGCTTGCAAGACCATGGCCTAAAGTCAGCTCAACAGCCATTTATAACTTAGAAAATTCAATAGTTATGAAATGCATTGTGTCTGGCATGAAAGCAAACTCCAGTGTTGCCTTTCTGCAGGAGATCAGGAGCTAGTCTCTCTTTTTCAAAACTGCTGACATATCACCTTCCACTACATGGGGTATTTTTGAAAAATACAAATGCAGGTGTTACAAAACGACACCTCTCTCCTTCCCAATTTTGACCCAATTACCTTCTATTTTAGCTCTAGCATTAATGACCATGGCATATCCAGGGTCCCTGGCCCATGAGATTAATGAAACCAGGCCTCTTTCCAAACGTCTCCCAAGGAAAGTTCAGCCACATGGCTACCATGAAACCTAAGTGAGAGCTGGGAAGAGAAATGCTCCAGTCAATGCTGAAAATATTTAATCCCAGAGAGCCAGTCAGAGATCCAAGTCCATTTAGAAGAGCACGACACTGTAATAAATGCATTGCATTGTGTTTCTTGCATCCACAAGCCACAGAGTCGCTCTAGACATTCTTTATGCTCAGGCAGCTCGAGTACCTCGATACAGTTCCCTGTCTGGCAGGGAGGGGAGAGCTGGGTAAGTGCAGTGAATCTGTCACTTGCAGCAGACAAGAACATCTTGTACTTGAGCTGCTTGTTGAGTAGGTTAGAAAGGCAGACAAACTGGCAGACTTACTAGATTTTTTTTTTTAACTGGGGTATTGAGAAGTAAAACCCTTATAACAGGCTATTAATTTAAACAGGTCTGTGCAAGATATCTAAACCCCACCAATAAGAACAATAACATTTAAGGGTTAGTATTGAAAATAAAAACATTCCAGTCTAAACTGAGCTTTGAAGAGATCCCAGCATTCCCCATCCTTATGTTTTTTAGGCAATCATCACTAAAATCAAAAGACACCTCTGCAGGCTGGAATAGCTGAAACTAAGGAGACAGATTCAACCAATTCAATATTCCCATCTCTGCTAAGCAGCAGACTAGAGAAGTAAAAAAGTAGTTTGCAACTATCTGAAAGGCACTTTGACCAAGGAGGAAAAAGTTAAGTGAAACAAAGCAGCATGTAAATAGGAATCATGGAATGAAAGCATGATGAGGCTAAAAAAAATTGAATTTAATTATTTCACTCTGGAATTCTCACTTAAAGGAAGATAAATTATTCCCTTTTAATACCCTGAATAACCCTGGAAGGTCCTCACAGTTGCAGCAGGATGTACAAATCCACATTTGGCATTTCTCACTTCCAGGTTTTGTAAGAATGATGTCACATCTGATATGCCAAAAACCTAGGGGTAAAGCACCACCTAGTAACTCTGATTTGCTCATCTTTAACACTAATGTGAGTTGTGTATGCATGTGGAGAATTAATAGGATTTTCTGAGCAAGGAGAACGACTGCTAATGGTCATTACACTAGAACAAAGGACTGTAACATCATGCTCTTGAGCAAACATATGTTTTTCAGGGAAATAAGCACCTTTAAAATCCAGTGACTGTGTTAAATCCCATGACATCTGCCTAAGTATCTGTGGAGTTTTAAAGGCAGCTTCTTAACCTCATCAGTCTTACAGCATTGCTGACACCACTACTTAAAATTAGCAGATCTGAGAGAACTTTCTGCAACTCAGCTTTTCAGACTTTTTACTTGGTTTCAGACTGTAAGCTTTGCATAACTATTGAAAAATCATGGCTAGAGACACAAGAAATGAATGCAGCAGGCACTGCATATTTCTGGAGAGCTACATCTCGCTCCCCTCCCAGTGATTTGCCTGCCACATGTCTCTGAATGAGTCATCGGTGCAGGGGAAATACCTCCGAATTAGCAGATTAGGAGCGGCAGATCCTGCAGATTTGGGCAGAGTGTCACAGCTATGCCCCTTCCAGATCCAAGCCCTCTGTGCACATGCAGCTCTGATGACCTTGGACCGCACCTGGACATCCTCCTTCCAAGTATCAAGCAGCTCAGAATGTCAGCACTATGCCCCACCTGGACAAGAGGCATTCTCATACAAGGGTCTACTCTTCCTTGGGCACACAAACCAGTGACAAAGTGGGGACTTCAGATGGGGAAGAGGAAAAAAAAAAGGCACACGGTGCTGGTGAGCCCACCCAACCCAGCAATGCCACCAGAGGCAGGTCCTGGCCCTCAGGCACATCCATACCAGGACACAGGAGTGCAAACCTATTGCATAACTTACACTGAATTATGCAATCCTTAAATCCTCATTAACAAGCAGAGGCTACCACAAGTTACTAGTGAAAACAATCTGAGAAATCCTGAATAAATATGACCTGCTTTAATAATAGCCAAACCATGCTTTTGGGCCAAGAAATTGTGCATATTACCCCAGGAATAAAAGTTACTGAGCCTTAAAAAGTAACAGGTTCACCATTAGTATTACAAAAAGACAAAACCAGGAATATTCTTGTTTGCATAAGTTGCAGTTGATCTTATTTGGTAAGACTGTAAGTGTCCTAATTTGGTTTTAAAAGTAAAATCAATTGTAAATTTATTTAGACCAATTTACCTGCCTGCCTGTTGTACATCACTGGGCCTGTATTGATTGTTTGAGATGGAACTCATTCCAAATTGTATTGATTTAATTCATTAGCAAATTTTTAGCAAAGCATATTTTGTTGTTTCAGAGCAGAAGTACATAAAGCTCCATTTAGAGACTGCAGGACTGAGCAGGGGAGGTATAGGAAGGGGCTAGAATTTCTCGAATTAATAAGACTTACAAGCAGCAATATGAATCATCTGTTTCTGATAAAAGAACCATTTTTTAAACAATAAATAAGAAAAACTAGGACTGGAAAAAGCCTAGATACGTTGATGGGGAGGGGGGGAGAAAACCCAGTTGGTAAAATAAGAATGGGGTGAATAATTCATAAATAGTACAGTTTATTGGTCGTTTTAACAGACATTTTGATTTATGGATTTAAGTGCCTAAAATAGCTCAGCAATTTATAAATCATCTTAAAATCAACAGATCATGAGTAGATTTGTCTGGCTTTACAGCAAGGCAGTTGAGCTGCATTTGTTACCTTGGCAACTGAAGGTACCTCAGTTACCATGGCTACAGCTCCTTTAAAATACGGTTGGCAATTCCTCCCTCCCCAACTTTTGTGACTATTTTGAAACGGAATTTAAAAAAAAAAAAAAAAGAAAGAAATCCTAATACTGTGTCAACACTTGCACTGAGACAAAAGGTCTGCAAAAATGCAAATTTTGTCAAGCCACAAGGCCAGGGTAAAGGTAAACTAATTTTTCTGCTGCAAACCTTTAGATCAGCGAGACACTGTGTTATGAAGAGCTTGGATCCAGGAATCCACAGTCTTGGATTATGAAGAGCTTGATCATCACAGCTCAACATTTCACATCAAAACCCAGCTCTGCTGCTCACTGGAAGAAGTGGTGCAGAAAGGGACTCCTACCACATTCTCTGAGTATCAAAGCTCCCCACAAACAGGCAGCTGCCTGGATTGCTTCATGAGATATGGGAAAAAGGGTCAGAAATCCTGGATTCTTGTTTCTGAGGCAGATGAGGTGACAACAGGGAGTGCATTCACCTCCCCAGACTCCAGTCAGTACCCGAGATGTGCTTCCCATGTCTGGAAAGGATGGCTTTATGGAGGAAACCGTTTATGGCACTCAAGTCAATGTCCTCTGAATTATCCTGAGGTTAGAGTGGCACTTATGTTGCTAAACTGCAGGTAATCTGTTTAGGGAAGTTGCTTGCGCCTAATGCATCAGGACGGGAAAAGGCTTTTCCATCTTTCCAGAAAATTGTGCACCTTAACGTGAGACACAGGGATTCCTTCCATTCAAGGAAGAGGTCACAATGCCTCTTTCACCTCCTTGTGGTTATACCATGAGTTAAATATAAAAACACTTCAAGCTCTGATTGAGGAATAAATAATTTTTAAAAAATAATCACAGACTTTGATTTGGGCATCTTCTGATTCCCAACTAGATCTATGTTTTAAAATCACCTTTAACTTTCCCTCCTTAGGAAACAGGTTTTTGTGCTCTCCCACAAAATTCAATTGCACATAGTTGGTTTTATAAGCAGGCTTATGGCAGCACACAATTCCCACAAATCACTCAAGAATTAGAAATGGAGCGAGCAAAAATAATCCCTCCAGGGTAAATGCTATTTTTTATCCTTGTTTGCTAACAGAATATGTGGCTTGAACACAAGTCCTGCCTTTCTCCTCTCTTCTCCAACTTCATCCCCAGTCCCCTCTCAATTTCCCTTTGTCCCTATTATATGGATACTTACTTAGGAAGATTTCCAGAAGTGATTAGTGATTTCTGGCGATTCACAGTTATTGAGTCTCCAAACCAAAATCTCCTTAAGGGCTAAATTTTAATAAGCCATCAGTCTGATCATGATAAAATATCTGATAAGATTTCTTAGTGTTGAGGACTTCAAAGTCTCATGACAAAGTACTGAGGACACTAGAAAGAGCAGTGGAAACCTTTTCACCCTTTTCTTAACCCAGAGCGGTTTCCAGAGTCTGGGGTGGCACAAAGAACAAAACTCTAAGAGCTTACACAGATCAGAGCGCTGCCCCCATATTCTTTACACCCCACACACATTTGCTGTGTGTTGGACTCGCTGCACTGCAAGGTTAAAAGGAAGAACACAGCTTAAGGACCGAGGTGGAATTTCACAACCAGAAAGCTTTGAACTCTGCAAACACAAGTTCTGGGGGACCATGTCTTGGCCAACAGAGACAGCATCCTAACAACAGCCCAGCACTCCAAATTTCACAGACTATCCACTCCTGGGGAAGTTTAGATATTAAGATACAGGTTTTGAACAATATCCCCTATTTTTTGCTCCAGTCCAAGATCTCAATACTGGTACTTGTATAGTCAAAGTTAAAGCAACACACTTGAGAAACATAGGCTCTAAACACTATCACCTTGTGTATGGGACAGGAGCAGTACCTACTTGTTTTGCCTTACAAAACAGAGATTGATACCTACATTAACATTTCAACAGCACTTCCAAGGTGTACAGTTCCACACTGTTAAATGCTATGCAGAATTTTGGACTCTTTGTAGTGCAGGTAGATGCATAATATTCAAACAGAGCTATTTCAAATGAAAGACATGTCCTTTGTGTCTGAGGTTAGAACTCAGAAACTGAGTTGGTTCTTCAGCCACACTAAGCATCATACCTGCATGTGCACTTGAATAAATCTAAAAAATGAAAATACACCACAGATGATACAGCCAGAAGACAGTAAACAATGATAGATGAGAGGATCCTATTATCCAACAAGATGCTGAGTGTACTGCAGAACACAAGCTAAACACAGTTGCATAATATTGCTAGCAAACCTTTTAGAATATTGTTCATTCCTTTCACCTTTTGCAGAAAGCAAATTTTCTTTAGGTTTAGGCTATGACTTACCTTGTGATCCTTTCTGAATATTTCTATCTTTCTTTTGACCTTGACTTCACAGAGGTTAGTTTTAGAAGTGTTTGCTTGTTGCTTATGCAATACATCTCACAGGAGGGGTTCAAAGGGCTCCTCCTGAGCCTTTTGTGGCCCCAGCTAAACGGGGTTAACAGAAAGATGTACTTAGTGCAGCACCAGATGAGAGGTGGCTCTCACCTGCAAAGGGCTGTTGGGAGCCCTTCTGACAATGCCAAGCAATCAGCTCTGCAGCAATACCCCTGGAAATCCTCCCTCTGCAAGGCCTCCACAGTTGCTAACACTGAACTGGCTTTTGGGAGGGGTGGTCTACACATTAGCTGATAGCAGGGTTGGTGTCACAGGTGCTCCATGTGACTCACCAATTTAGCCTGAAAAACATAACAGCAAGGGCAAGGCTTTTTCATTGCTCTCCTCCATGTAAGCACAGAGTTTTTCCATATCTGTAGGTATGCACTACTGTGGCTAGATTGGCTACAGTAGGAGAAGATATTGTACCAGGGAAAGAAAGGATGATACAACTTTCTCCTTGAAATCAGGATGGTGCTGTCAGCAGGGTGGGTGGCAATGTGCTCTAAGTGCCCTGTGTCACATACCATGGTGGGAGCTCATGCCATGGCAGATGCCCTCATGGGTTTGGGTTGTATGCTATGCTTTCTGTAAATATCACACATATACTTGCCCACAAAACAGTGGAATCTCACCACAAAGAAAATGGGCTGTTTTCCATGAGATGTAAGAAAAAGAAAAAAAAAAAATTACTGGGGAAGCAAAGTGTGTGATTGCCTGAACAGGAGACTGGCACCACATGGCCACCTTATGGCTCCAGTTGCTTAGTGCTGACACATTGAAAAGTGGAGCCACAGAAACACAGGAATAAATATTTTCTTCTTCAGAGAGACAGGAGAACTGATGTTGAAAAAAATACCCTCAGTCTTGCTGGTCTGCATCCAGACAGAATATACAGAATCCTTTAGGCTGGAAGTGACTTTTAAAGGTGATCTGGTCCAACACTCTGCAATGAGCAGGGGCATCTTCAACTACATCAGATTGCTCAGAGCCCTATCTAACCTGACCTTGAATCTTTCCAGGGATGGGACATCTACAACCTCTCTGGGCAATGTGTTCTGGTGTTTCACCATGCTCATAATGAGAAAACTTCTTCCTTTCATCTAAGCCTGAATCCCTCGTTCAGTTTAAAACCATTAACTCTCATGTAATTGCAACAGGCCCTGCTGAAACGTCTGTCCCCGTCTTTCTTATATGACAAAGGCTATTTTGGAAGTTGCCTAAAAGAGCTACCAATACAGTTTTGTAAGTTATGTTGTCACTAATTTGGATATCTAAATTGGCTCACAGCCAGTCAAAACCTAGTACTGACAAAGATTGCTGTCATTGGAAATTTTGTATGCTCCCATCCTGTGCATTATCCTTGCACAAATTAAGCTGTGCAAGGGCCTCTGCCTAACTAGGGAATGAAAACATCCTTTGCTTTCCAAAATACTGTCTAATTTTTTTAATAGTTTTTGGATTTTCTTTTTGGGTTTTAATAGTTGTAATTATAAATAATGTGGGTATACTTTTATATAATTATATAATAATGCTGATATTTGATATTTAGGTTTTGTAGAGCAAAGGCACAAAAAGGTCTCAATATTTAGTAACATATTTAGGCCATCTAGGAGCTTAAAAGGACTTTTGTGCTACACACTGGCCAAAGGTAGGAAAGAACTGTGGCCATAATGCTTTAAAAGCACAACCGGTAGCTATGGATTAAGCTAAGCAAACAATATGAGAGGAGAAGTGCCTACAACACACTGCTAGTCGTAATCTGGACAACAACAACAACCAAAAACAAAAAAACAGTTTCTCTGAATTATGTGAAATGATCCAAAATGAAGCAGTCATTGAAATGCCTGAGGTTTAACATCCTTATTTTTAGCCACCTTGTTAAGAACTCTGGCTTTTCAGGGAATACATCATCTGTGACATCCATCCACATAAACTGCAGTGAAAACAGGAAATCCTGAGCTCAACATTTACTGGCACTATAGTGATCCCAGGGCTTCCAGTTTTCCAGGGTGAGGAGTTATTTTGAGTGCCTCCATTCTGAGGCGCTAAACTCAACTGTCAGAGGGTAAACATTCAGCTGCTCCCAGAATTTAAATTTCTTTGGAACATATCCCACAGAGTCAGAAACTGAGGTTTCAAAATCCATGGTCAAATATGAAGTAAGTTGGTCTGTAGAGGAATCCTATCATAATTATTTTTGCTCCAGTATTCCTTTGGGAGAGAAACTGGATTAAGGACCTCACCGCCGCGGGCACTGCAGACCCAAACTGCTCACCTTTGGGGCTTGATGCATTCTGGACTTTCTGCTTCATCCTATATAGGAGCTGCCAGCATCATCCTAGAGCGGGCCACACCCCAGCAGCTCTGGGTGAGTGTGTGTGGAAGGTGTGCAGACAGACCTCACACCCTGCCCAAGGCTGGTTTGGTAGCCAGCCCGCCCGCATGGGAAACTACTAGAGGTTGGACAGGCACTCATTTCAATTTGTCTTGAAGCAGAAGCATTATTGTCTGCACACAGACGTGGTCTGGAACACACACCAAATACCTTGGTTTAAAACCCACAGGGAGAAAAGCTGACCTTGCATGTTCAGTTCAAGAGTCCTACATTCAGGGCAAAGCCTCCCTGTGTTTCAGGTGTTTCCTTATGGACTTTTGCACACAATACTCCCACACATTGGAGGGATTCCTCAAAATAAAGGTAAGTAAGCAGGGCATGCTCTTTCTAAAGGAGCTGGAGAGTACTGAGCACCCTCTGCCTCCTTCATACCTGTAACAATTTCATTCCTCAGGGCTGGTATGAAGCTGAGGTTGATGAATCAAACCTCACTGAGGGTGGACTCTGAAAGGCTGCAGAAATAATGTCTCCAGCTCTGTGAAAGGCTTCTAGCACCACTCCAAAAGTAGGTTTGAAAGAGGCTGCACACCATATAAGCATAAGCATATGAATTAAGCCACCTTTGGGCAAGTCATGGTGCAGAAGCTGTAACAAAAAGGGAAAAAAATAGACCAGCAGCAAGTTAGAGAGGAAGGAAGTGTGATTTTCTCAGGAGATAAATCCAGAACAAAGGTGGTGAGGTGAGATCCTGAAAATCCTAACGCATGACACCACCACCATTCATTGCTATAAAACTCTCCTTTTCAGTTTAGACCAGAAACTGTGCAGAGTCCAAAAAATGTTACCTACTGCCTAACAGAAAAAGATTGAAACTCCTACTATTAATGGGCAATTAAAGTTCCCTGTTTTCGTTTGCCATGTGTTAGTTTATGTTCCATGTATGAGATATTACATGACATTCTCAGTTTCTTTAATCCTAAGGCTTTTGACAGAACTGACAGCATAAAAGTGTGTGGCATCATCTGAAAATGAGATTAATAATTATATTGAATTTATGCAGCAAAAGCATGAGCATATGAAAACAGATGTCTAGGATTCATGGGATGTTTGAATGTTTAGTGGTTGTTAGCTCCCAAAAGAAGGAAAACACATGAGAATTTCTAAATGCTTAGTTGTCTGTGATGGATAAGACAAAATGAACAAGCTTAAGATGAAGAAAAGATTATCTAGGTTAGGCATTAGGAAGAAAACATAGAGATAAAAAATGGTGAAGTACTGGATAAATTTCCTGCAGAATTTCTGTGATATTCACCAGTAGAGATCCTGAACAAAAGTCAGCGTAGCTGCCTGTCAGGAATGATCAAAGACTGTGCTTTGGGACAGGGAAATGACATTTTTGAAGGTCCCTATCAAGCATACGTTTCTGCCATCCCTCAGAGATGGAAGGCTTACTTTCACACTCACAGCTCCTTCTGCTGTGCCTCATATACTCAGCTGCAGGAGTCTTGGGGCCCTTTTGGATCAGGAATCTATATATGTTAAGAATTTCCCACTGTGCCATTGCTGAGCAATATGAAACATTCCTTGGTCCCACCATACTGTTCCCATTTAGTTTGCACTACCAGAGTAGAGAGTAGCAAGGAAGCTTTGCAAAATAAATTCACTTCTTCTCTGTGTCAATGTTCCTATTAAATCACAAGACTTAATCTGTCCTAGATGAAACTGAAAGGCTTGCCTGTGACCTAAAAAGAACCATTCCAGCCCTTGCTCAGTGACCACCTGGCTGGCCATGTGGCGCCAGAAGAGCACTGTACATACCCCATTTCCAGTTCTCATAGAGCCTGGCTTATCCCAGTAACTACCTTGTCAAAGCACATGGCTGCCTGCTAGGACTAACATTTGAGAGATCAGCTTCTAATTTATTTATTGCAATGTCAACACCGAATAACTTAAGCATATTTTCCACAGATGACTGCACTTTTTTTTTAACACGCTGTTTCATGTCTGCGTGCCACAAAGCATTCCAAGATTTTTTTGCAAGCTGTCATATATTTTTTGGCATTACATAATCATTTGATCCATGAGCTCCTAGTGGACTTTTTATCTGACTCTAGAGCAAGCTCTATCTACAAGCCTCCTTCTTCCATTTGTCTCAGCTACAAAACATGAATTTGAATAATCTTGTGAGTGAATCAGCATGTTTGCTGATGTGAGCTTCTCTATCAATTGTCTTATCATCTTACTGAAAGACAGAGTG
Source organism: Corvus hawaiiensis (assembly GCF_020740725.1). Classification (NCBI taxonomy): domain Eukaryota; kingdom Metazoa; phylum Chordata; class Aves; order Passeriformes; family Corvidae; genus Corvus; species Corvus hawaiiensis. The sequence goes on along the minus strand of NC_063218.1, from coordinate 50,201,352 downwards.
CTGAGAAGGTCATCTCTCCCTTCACAGAGAACAGCTTGGTGCTAATATCTGATTGTGCCCTCAAATACCTACACCAGACTCATAAAAAAAGAGCTGTATTATTTTCCCATGCAAATAATTTCCTTTTCATGATCATTGCTCACAGGATCTTGAAACACCTTCCATTAGGATTCTTAATGAAATATTGCAGAGGTTGCTTTTTGACGGAGTCCCAGCTTTTGCTCGCTTCTCCAGCGTTATCTGGTTGCTAGTATCATGTGCCTACATTTAGTCATCTGATCAGTCATACAGATTCAGTATTACTTTCAAAAATTCAGCAGAATTACTGGCATGTTAAAAATGAGTCATTTGTTTGAATCAGGGTCCATAGCTCTAAGAAAGCCCGGAAAATTGGTCTTCACATAATAAAGTGTTTATAAAGCTAAGTATTTTAAAGCAGCTTTCACTTAACCCGTACTTTGGCTGAGCTGCAGCAAAATTCTCTCCTTAAATATTTTGGTGACACATGGGCTAAACTGAATTAATTTTAAATTAAGAGTGGTTAAAGTACCATTTACAGATTAAAACAAAAACTAGCCAAAGCTTTGAGATTCAAGTCAATGATGGGCAAATGTTGGCATTTTCATGGAAGTGCGGTAGTTTTGAGAGACAAAATCTCTCATCATCTCTTCAGATGAACTACTGTAAAAGAAAGCTGGTAAAATACTTGAAGAGATACCTTGTAAACAGAAACCCTGGGTCTTTATGCAGGTCTAGAACAGGTCTCTGGGTATATTTGAATTACTGATGTTTTGTAGAAAAAACAGCTCCTATGTTGCCAGCAGAGATTTTAAACTCTTCAGAGCCTAACCTTTTCCTCCAAGTATTTACCAGTGGTTGACAAGGTGAAAAATGACTAGACTTAGGACTTTTATATTATTCTGCCCATCCACACCCCTCAGCCCTCTCCCATCCCCAAAAACAAACAACAAAACCCCAAAACAAACTAACCCAAACACAGTGGATCTCACTAGAGTGAGGAGATTCTGGAAGCTCCATAGCACTGAGAGTACCATTGTTTCTCCTTCAGAGACAAAGTTCTATGGTGAGTTGTATGTTCTCACCTCCCCTTTCAGTCTTTAGCTTCTTGAGAAGCTGCTCAGAAGGCCCTGCTCATACAGACTGAGATGACAACTGCTTAGTTCCTCTTCTTTGCTGGTTCAACAGAACCAGGAGTGTTTTCAAGTAGTGATTTAAAAATTTTTGTCATCAAAACCAAAGCTCATTGGAATAGATCAGTAGAAAGAGATGGTGCCACTTACATAGAGAATTTTCTGATGCTTCAACAGATGTAGTTTTATCAAAATGCCACCTTCCTCTGCTTTTCATCCAGAGGTTCTGGGAAGGGTAGGATTTCCTGAATTTCCCTATTAAAGGATAGGGATTAAGAATAACTTTTAAAAATATTTCTGAGAGCAGATGGAAAGGAAAAGGCTGGCAAATCTTCTCTGAGTGTGCTGTGTTTCTTTTCTCCCATCTAGCTTGAGTAGGATTGTTAAATGATTCTGAGCAGTATCAAAGGAGAAGAGCACGTGACTGTGGCATGCAGCTGCTACTAACTCGCTCTGAACGTGTGATCTGGAATGAATTATGAATAGCGTGTCGTGTACACCGCTATTTCCTAGAAAACAAACCCTGGAGTTACTGAAACCTGACTTGCAAAAGCCCTGCTGCTTCCACTGCCACCACACACTTTCCTTGTTGTTTCTGATCCAAGAGTGCTGCCAAGACTCGGCCAACGCCTCCCTTCCCAGGTCCCCACTCCAGACTTATATTGGTCTGGACAGGGAGCAGATATAAGTTGGCAGACAGTTCCAAGCCCCAAAGAGTTTATTATCTCAATTAAATTTTTAAAAATAGACAAAGGATGGTACAAAAGATGCAGGCCCACATGCTTGAAGACTGTGTCAATGGGGGAGGTTGCAAAAGAGCCTCACTCATCTGATTTCTGTCCTGGTACTTTCATCACCAGCCTTCACTACCCATCCACACAGGTCTGGAAATTCCAGACACCATATCAATGAATTCTACCAGGTTACCCAGCATATTTGTGCAGAACTAAGGATAAAAAAGGTTTCTTATCTCCAAGACCAGATCTATCTAAGACGTGCAAGGTAAAGTGCTGTTTTAGAAAACTACTCCCAGAAGTAAACAGCAAAACCTGTGTATTTAATGCTGTCTGGTCCAATGTAGGTTTCGGGTGTTCTAGGGTCCAGTCGGGACGGCCGGACGTAGACGGTGACGGATGGAGACGAGAGATCTCTATAGGCAGGTCTTGGGACACAGCCGGTTTATTGTAAAGGGCGTGGGTATTGGGGCACTGCTCAGAGCTGGTAGACTCAGCTCTGAGCAGGCCCAAGAGAGCAAGAGAGTAAACGGGTGAGAGAGAGAGAGAGAGAGAGTAGGAGCAAGAGTAGAAGTGGAAGAGAGGAATGAGAATAGAATGGAAGAGAGAATGAGAGAATGAGAATGAGAAAGAGAATGAGAATGAATAGAAGAGAGAGAATGTCTGAAGTCCTGGTTACAATACAATAAATCATCTTCTGTACTGAATATTCTAATTGTCACTAACCAATCTAATACAAGATACAAATCCTATAGCATTTACATACAGCCTATAAGAGTTCTTATATTACCATAGAGTGTTACATCTTAACTTCTAAAAACTACTCTTTGGACCCCTTCTGCTGAGCTAGTAGGGTCTGCTCTGACCCTTGGACCTGTTTGCAAGCAGAGGGTATTGTTCCATCAAGAGGGGATTACTTCAGTCGGCCATACCATTGTTTTCTAGTTGTTCAGTAACTAAGACCTGGTATTTCAAAAGTGGCTTTCATTTCGATGTTGCCTGTAGTTTTCATATTCCCAAAATCTTTTGTCAGGCAATCATATTTCCAAGGCTTTCCTGTTTCATCTTCCCCAACAGTCCAATCCTCAGATCTTTTATCTAAGCCTAGCCTCTAAATCCCCATGTATTAGAAGGTTTATTTGGGTTTTTAAGGCTGTTGGACTTTTGTTTTCTTTCCATGCTGAGTGGAAAGATGCTGGCTAATTATTCATGAGTGGCTATGTCTGATTCCATTACCTTGCTCCTTTTACAGCCATGCAAAGTCGATGTGAAACACTACTGGTATGAATTAATTGGTACTTCATATTCCCACTGCACTGGCAAAAATGGCTCAGACAGACATAAGGCAGGGAGAAGAGATAGGTAGATAGGTAGATACATAGATAAATAGATAGATAGATAGATAGATAGATAGATAGATTTAATCAGAGGCAATATAAATTAAATTATTAAATTCTCTACTTTGGGGCATGACACCTTTTAGACTCTTTCAAAATAAACTTATTAAAATATAGCCAGTATTAACAGAAATTATGCAGGAGTGTAATTTCTTCTCTCTCCAGAATGAAAACATTTTAATGTAACTTACATTTTAATCCAAATTTCCCCCTTTAAATCTCCTCTCTGCCTTCACTTATGGTTTTTGTGGTTTTGGACAATCTGAGATTTTCCTTTGTTGATATTAGAGCCAGAAAAAAAGTGATAGCAGCAGCATTTCTAGTGAAATAGAAATCATTCATATGTCAAAGAAAATAAAAGAGTTTTGATCACTTCAAACACTTCACCTAGGTATTTTCTTTAATTATAGAAAATTTTAGATGCCATTATGTAACTCAACAGCATGTGACATCACTTCTTAAAATCCTCACTCTTTTCCCTCAGCCCATTCAGGTGCTAGGAAGAAACTGCTGTAAAATATAAGGAGAAAGAAGACTAAGAACCACTAAATTATTCAAGAGCAATCCATTGGTTTGATTAGTTTTCAGACTATTAGTGAAATAAAAAGAGACAGACTTATTTTCAAAGACCATAGAACACCTGTGAGTCCCATAGTCTTCATCAGATTTTATCAGAATTGCCTGTCTCTGGGTTTGACAAGTTATCATGTTAGGCACAATGGGTGAGCTCTTTTGGCCTCTGATGGTGGGCCAGAGAGAACTTTTTTTGACACCTTTGGCAAGAATGAATGCTGGTCTCCCTAGAAAAGCCTACTTGCTGTTTTTTGTGCTATTAGATTATGCTTACAGTTTGCTAAATCTCAGATAATTAACAAAGGAAAATACTCAGAAGAAAAAAGGGGTGAGAGCAATATGAACTGGGGCTCACAAGTGTACATCTATGCCATTGACACTTGTGGTAAGCTGCTAAATTCCTGTGTTCCAAGAAGCTGCAGGTGATAAATCTATCAGAGAGGGATGCCAGTGAACAAATTTTCAGGCCTGCCTTTCAGGCATTTCTGCACTTAAATTGGAGAAAAGTTAAATTGGAGAAAAAATACTGGGATTCTTCCTGTCAATACCATTACTCAGACATAGTTTTATGCAATCTTGAAAGCAGACTCTTTCAAAGCCACAAAGTGTACAAAAACATGCCCATCCCTGGGAAAGGATGCTGTTAAATACAGATAGGTGGAAGCAGACACTTCACACTCATTTAGGAGATGCTTCCTGCTCTGCTGAAGTGGGGACTAAAAGCTCTCAATTACCCTCTGAAGCCAAGGTGTGCACACGCACGGGCTAACAACGAGAGACATCATGGGCGTGATGCTCTCTACCGATAACGCTGCCGGCCTGCTGCCTGCAGAGAACTTAAACGCCTGGTCAGAATTGGTTATTTGTTCCCTTTAATACAGCAAAACATCAGTTTCAAGATACTTGCTGTGCAAGGTCAGCCTGAAGGTTGTCCTAAGCAGGTAAAACTCACTCAGGAGATATATTCGTATACACCAAGAGCAGGATTGCATTTGGAGTCAGGATAAAGAAAGGGGCCATCTTCACAGACCCCCTAATAAGCAAAATCGTTTTAGTCCCCTCTCTCCTTCTTATCTCTGAGTGCTACCTGTCTTAAGGAAGTGTCAGCACTTCCTTCTGCAGCCTGAATTCTCAGAGCTCTGTGACTCCAAACAACCTGCCCCAGGCTGGAATAAAGCAGACATGCTTAGGCTGCTAGGAACATCTTCCTCGCTTCTTGGTGCAAGATGCTTTTTGTTTCTCATTGTACTCATATACAGACATTTAATCTCTGAGTTTTATTGGTATCTTACACAAAATTGCTTTGACCACTTAAAAGAGTCCTCAACTTATTTTTCAGGAAGACTGTTTATATACTAAAGCCAGTAACATTTAGATAAAAGCATATAGAACCTGCATACATTTATATAGGATCACAAAGCACATGACCAACACCACCTATTTTACAGGTGGAGAAATGGTGCATGGAGAAATTTCCCTGTTTAACAGGAGAATCTGGTAAAAAAGATACCCATAATCCTGCTTCTCAGTTTCCCTAATCTGCATATTGTTTTATCTCCCAGATATATTAGGCATTGATTTTAGCACATACCAGCATGTATAGTAGCTCCTCACATAACAGTGCTGTGAGAACATGAAGTGTTTAGGGAAAAATATTGTTTTATTTTTTAAACCTGTGGCAATGGTTCTGATCTCTTTGGCAACAAAGCTGGATTTGAAAAGCAGAAGAGCCTGTTTCCTTCTGTATTCTTCCAAGCCTATTTGCTCTTACTGGCCAAACACTGGCACAGGCTTCCCAGAGAGGCTGTGAGATACTCAGACCTGGACTAGGCAGGACCAACCTGGTCCAGCTTTGAAGTTGTACCAAACAGCCTCCAGAGGGGCCTTCCAACCTAAATGGTTTTGTGATTTTATTCTCTTCCATTTTCTTTGTATTCACTTAAATGGTTCATCTCAAACTCTGGCACATCCATGTTTTTGACTTTGTGTGCTAATATGGATGGTCAAGTGTAATTCTGCACTAGGTTTACCCAGGAAAGCAGACAGCAGGAACTTCTTGATTGCAGGAGAGTTTTGATAGTTTGAAGCATAGGTTATTTTTAATGGGTCTATTCCTTTGGCAGCAGTTTTGTTCGGTTTGTTGCACTTCATTGGCTGGCAACACACAGTTAGAAGAAACTAATTCTTTTTAATCCCTGTGTTGGCTACACTGTTGAAAAAAGGGACACTATGAGTAACAGGAAACTAAAAGAGTATTTGAATAATATTTTAGCTATCAGAGTTGCTCATGTTCATGAAGACAGGGAAATACCTTATATGATATCTCTTGTCAAGGTGACACACAAGACAAACGAGAAGATAAAGGATGTAGAGAGTGGAATGGCAAGAGGTATTACCATGACCCCATGACCGTACTACTCCAACACACAAAGAGACTTAGATATATGCAAATTACTTAATTGATTAAAGGAGGATTAAGCAGAGCAACTGTGGTAATAAGACTTGTGAATTTTGGCCTGACTGCACTGACTGTACCCCTCAATTATCATGGAATGCAACCAAGAGATCACCTTTAGGCTGAGGAAAGACTGATAAAAGCTGAGAAAGCTGATCAGCTTGGAGAAGAGACAGCTCCAGGGAGACCTTATTGCTGTCAACAAGGTCTCCCTGTCAATACTTAAAGGGAGCTTATAAGAAAGATGCAGACTGACTTTTTAGTAGGTCCTGTTGTGACAGGACCCAGGGTAATGGCTTTAAGCTAAACGAGGAAAGATTCATACTAGAAGAGATTTTTTTTACAATGAAGCTGGTGAAACAGGCACAGATTTCCCAGAGAGGTGGTGGATGGCCCATGCCTGGAAAGATTCAAGGCCAGATTGTAATTGTAATCCAACATTCTTTTTTTAAAGATTCATCTAATTCTGGTAAAATTCTTACACTGTAATGAGAATCTCTTCAAGAAAACTGTGTCTGGTGAAAGCCAATAGATCTGTGTCCTTTGGGATCAGATGACAGGCTTACCTGAAAGCTCTTCCTTACTCTCCTATCCTCCACTCCCGAAAGTTCTGGAGAAGGGAACTGAGAACAGAGGCATTTGAGAGGTCAGTTTGATATGTGACTCTTCTCAGCCTGTGTCTGTGGTTTGGCAAGAAAGTCTGATGATGCCAAGGACTTTGCTCCTTGCTGTAGAGCCCACCTGAGAATGCCACTAGCATTTACTAGCACCTTTCTGAGATCTGAAATATCACAGCTCTCACTAATCTGGGAGCAGCCACGATACTGCTAACACAATGCTGAGAAAAGTACTGCCTGGCAGTTGTCCTGGAAGGTGTGCTCTCTCTTTAAGGCAAGAGCAAGTTCAGGAAGGTACAATTTCAATATGTCCTCAACCTTAAATCCCACAGAAAGGCCTGAGATTTAAGTGCTTGCTCAAATTTATACTCACACTAAGGTGCTGTCTATATAGGAATGGATTTTAGCATGTACTTATATACTGCTTTCCCTCCCAGGCTGAATGTTAGGCTGCCTTTGCAGGTGAGACCTGGCATCTTAAGCCCACAGGAAGAAGGCTTGGCATTATCTTTACATTTAATACGGCTCTTGTGTCTCCCTGATGTTTCAGAATGAAATCCCTTGTACTTAACCTACTGTTTAACATTTCTCTCATATCTTTCTTTCCACAGTATGTGGCATTTGCCTCCCTGTTCTTCATTCTGGTCTCCATTACCACCTTCTGCCTCGAGACCCACGAGAGATTTAACCCCATTGTGAACAAGACAGAAACTGAATTCATTGGGAATGACACCCAGGTGCGGCACTACAGGGAAGCAGAGACTGAAGCCTTCCTGACCTACATCGAAGGTGTCTGTGTGGTCTGGTTTACATTTGAGTTCTTGATGAGAGTCACTTTCTGCCCAAACAAGGTGGAATTTATCAAAAACTCTTTGAACATCATTGACTTTGTGGCCATACTGCCTTTCTATTTAGAGGTTGGACTCAGTGGCCTGTCTTCCAAAGCTGCTAAGGATGTCCTGGGCTTCCTCCGCGTAGTCCGTTTCGTGCGAATCCTGCGAATTTTCAAGCTGACCCGCCACTTCGTTGGGTTGCGGGTCTTGGGACACACCCTCCGTGCCAGCACAAACGAATTCTTGCTGCTCATCATATTTTTGGCATTGGGCGTCTTAATCTTTGCCACGATGATCTATTATGCCGAGAGAATAGGTGCTAAACCAAATGACCCTAGTGCCAGTGAACACACACACTTTAAAAATATCCCCATCGGCTTTTGGTGGGCTGTTGTCACCATGACGACCCTGGGCTACGGAGACATGTATCCTCAGACTTGGTCAGGCATGCTGGTGGGGGCCCTCTGCGCTCTCGCTGGTGTGCTGACCATTGCCATGCCTGTCCCTGTCATTGTGAACAATTTCGGAATGTATTACTCCTTAGCTATGGCTAAGCAGAAGCTACCAAAGAAAAAAAAGAAGCATATCCCGAGGCCACCCCAGCTGGGATCCCCCAATTATTGTAAATCTGTCGTAAACTCTCCACACCACAGTACTCAGAGCGACACTTGCCCACTGGCCCAAGAAGAAATTTTAGAAATTAACAGAGCAGGTAGGAAACCTCTTAGAGGAATGTCCATCTGACCGTTAACCTCCATCCCGCATAGTGATTTAAGATTCAGCCAGACTGCTTTCTTAGAGCAATGGGTAGCACATTTATCCATTCTAGTCCCACCATCACACAGTGAATAATATGTGTGAAGTCTAGGTTGCAGGGACAAATGGTACAGTGGAGGCTGATCAGCAAAACTAAGGATGAGAGCATGCTCTAGGAGCCCAAACTTTGGTCCTGGTTAAGGGCATACAAGTCTCAAGATATTTTGGAAAGCTGTTACATCTAGTGGAAGAATTTTGAGAGTTCTACAGCTGTGTTGCTGGACTGTGTAATGCATCTCAGAGGCTCCTGAGAGCTGAATGCTTCATAGAGCAGAGTAGGAGCCAAGTACTCAGCAATTACAGAGCTTTCTGACAAAACAGGGCTGGAATTCGAAACAGCCAGATGCTTTCTCATTTGTTCCCATTTGGGACCTTTCAGCTGTTTTAAATGGCAGATATTGTACATCTCATTACAGAAACTAGGTGCCTAGTAAGTTGAAGGGACAACTATACCATCATGCATATTCATGAGACAATCCCGTCTCTTTCTGATGATTAACTGCAAAGTAGAACAACAGCTCAAATTCTTGACACTAATGCAAAATGACTCACTATGAGACAAGACTAGATGTAAGGATGTTTATTCCATGGCATGCAAATCAATCTATTCTATAATATTCCACTAGAATTTAGCATTTAGAACTATGAAGAGTTTTGAACCACATTTTCTAAAACATGCTCCTTTTGCAAGTATGGGTTGGTGAGTTACAGCTCTTTCAACCTTCTAGCAGCAATGGCCAACTGGAAAAGGTCTGACTGGTCATTACTGGCTGGTTTGGCCTAAACAGTGATTGCCTCTTTCTTATTTTTAATTGTACTGACTCATGTTAGCAATAGGTGAAACTAGAGCAAAATTAACCATACTAATTCTACTGGGAGGGGAGAGGGAAATATAAAGAATACTAGTCACCATGGAATATATTATAATATCCCATGGCTAGTGGTTAATTATGGGAATATCTCAGTTCTATGAGACTCCTATAGCACACAAAATTACGGGGCTCAAATTTGATTTTTTAAACCCCATAATCTACCTCTACCCATGGAATATCACTATTTATTCTATGGAGTAATTTGAAAGTAGATAACCCTGTTGAAAACAATGCCAACTTCATTTTTGGCAGATGTTCCAGCCAAGTTGCATAGTAGACATTCTTCAGCCTTTTCCAAATATCCCCCTGTGTTGTATTAGAAACGACAGATCGCCAGCCAAGTGTTCTCAACCGACATAGAGTTCAAAAGAGGTGTTTTGGAAGAGCTAGCATATACCTATGATGGTCTTGTGTTATCATTTTTTTGCTTTGAAGAAAATTCTGATTTGTTACTCATTGTGAGTGAGATATTTTCTCATCATCTCATAGCCATGCATGTTGATGTCATTGTGAGAAGCACAAAGAAAGTGAAACTTTCCTTTGTGTGTGACTTCACCAATGCCAATGCTAATTTTGGAGGGGAAGAGCTGGTGGGAATCTTTCTCTTCTTTCCTATTCTCTTTTCTCTTCCTTTCTTATTTCTTTTCCCTTCTGTGCAAGTATGTAAAATCCATTCAGAAGGTAAATAGCTTTCATTTTGTTTTTGTTAAAGGCTATTTCCATTGCAACAGGCCAATCACAATTCACGTGACTGATAGACTGTACCAATTGTATCCTTGGCGCACACAAGCGATGATTTTATCATCCATTCCCCTCAGGTTGCAAATGCTTATCATAGCTCATGTTCAAGCAGCAAACTTCCTCATAAGTAGATGCCTTTGTGGCATCACAGATCAAGAGGGAAAGAGGGCACAGCAATATTGTGTGTCTCCTACCATGAGCAATGTGCCAACTGCCCCATGACAGGGTGCAAGAGATGCCAGACTCTGGGGTACTTTAACAGTCAGCTACAGAGTGAAATCAGCTCAGAAATCCCTGGCTTTATAGAGTTCCTTCCATTACCTACCCTGGTCCTCTCTGGGAACTAGAGGACCAGGAACTCTACGAGTTCAGTACAATTCCGCACTGGTATCCTGAGAATACGTGTCATTTTGGTTCAATGTGGAACTGTTTCACCACCATCAGTGCTCAAAAATCAGCTGTTACTGCAATATCCATGAAGTATTGATAGTAGCAGCAACTTATCTACTTCTGCAATAATTAAGAGAGACTATTTTTATATACATATACAAGCATATATATTTTAAGAAGTAACAAAGCACACTTACACTTCAGCTAACAAAATTGCTACACTGTAGCTGGAGTTCTGTTTCTGATAATTATTATGCACCACTAGCAGCAAAAAATATTGCCTGCATCTTTTAGCTTCCAATTAGGGAATGATCTATATGAGTGCAGGAGAAAAGCAAAAATACTAAGATCAGAACCAAACTGTTAAGACAAGATCTGCATTGCCTTGGATGTTAATTTTCATTTCTGTAATATAAAGCATTCACAGGCACTGACTTGTTTTTGAAACTATCACCTGCACATTATATGAAAACAGGGGTTTGCAAGCAGTGAATGTTTCCTGTACTGTAAAATCTTCAGATTGATTAACACCGCCTAACTGTAAACAAGTAGTTCATATTGCACTAGGAACACAGACTGGGTGCCTAACTTTTCTAAAATAGTGCCCTAGTTGTCCAGCATATTTCTTTTAATTTTTAACTGTAAAGCTTCAGTGTGACAGTGTCTAGGTCACATAAGATCATGTGATTTGTATCCAGGTGTTATTAAAAAACAAAAAGCCTGCTTCGCTGCTCAGGTGTAAAAGACATCACATGAAGTTATTAATTCCATGTATTATTTGTGGTGGAATGATTTAAACACATCACCAAACAGGGCTGAGCATGAAGTAGTTCCACACATGACTCCCTCTCCCATGCACCAAGTCAGCACTTCACATCTGTTCCTGGTCCATGCCCTCAGGACCAAGGGGGCTCTACAGAGCGCTCAGCACAGCTCTGCCCAGTGCCTCCTCCCAGGATAAGGAGCACTTTCCTGGCACAAGCACTCACACAGCAGACCTCTGCCCACAGGCTGCACAGCTGCTGCCAGCAATGCTGTGGTCATTTGCAGACAAAGTAAAGATGCCTTGAATTTAGAGTCTGGCAGGTTGGAATTAAATTTTTTTTTGTCCCAAACACTCTCAGCAGCTCAATCCTGGGCTAATCTACACCTGGCAGGAGGGTATCTTTAATTAAGAGCACTTGATTTTAATTCAATATAAAGATGTCGGAATTTCATTCTACCATACCTCCCCTTCCTGCAGCAGCCCTTCCTGTTTTCCATCCCATCTGATCCCACCAGTGGGTGGCTGGGAAAGCAGCGGAAGGGAGGAAAGGCATTTCAGAGTAGAGGATGGCAGAGCTACTGCTGCTGGCAGACATTCACCAGCAGCATTAAGAAAGGAGGGATTTCCTCTATGCAAAGCATTGTCTTCAAGGCAGTTTCTGCTGCCTATAAATTCTCAAGATACTGCTCTAAGTGCCTGGTGGAACTGGGCCTGATACAAAGCAGCAGATTTCACCTGACCAATTTGACCAAAACTCCTTGACCTGGGGATGTGTCACACTGTAGAGGACCACATGTCCCCTCACTTAACATACACCCACCAAGTTCTAGCATCTCCATGTCAAAGGATTAACGTTTTGTTGCAGTGTTCTTTACAGGCCCTGTTCAAGATCAGGGCTTCATTTTGGCATCATTTTATACAGGACAACTACTATACTGCAATCAAATACCCAACAGGCTAAGTGGACAGTAAAGAGAAAATGGAAGTAATCCCCAGTATTTTCAGTTGACACAGGGTTTAATTTAATTGAGCAAAATTACTTGAAAATCTGTGGCAAAGCCACTAGTTGAATATAACTAAATAAGAATCAGTCAACCACAGTCTGCTGTGCTGCAGTATCTTTTATCTCGTCTTGAGTATTCTAAACAGTTAGTGTCGTAACAGAAGTTTAAAAAAACCAAACAAAAAAACCCCAACAAACAAAACCAAAAAACACAGAAAAAGACTGTTTCAACCACTTAAACTTGATTTTTGTCCCAAAACTCACACTGTCCTACAAGTGTAAGTAATTTAATTCAGTACATAGTGAAATATTTTAAGGTGCAAGTTTGTAAGAAAACTTCAAAACAGGAAAAACAAATATTAAAAGCTCTCAGTTTTGTTTTGAAAACGTTGCTCAGCTCCTCAGTCCCTCTCTTCCATGAGCTGTGTGCTTACCTGGAGGACAGGTTGACTGCATAGTAACATCTCAGAGTTGTCACTGGATGAAGCAGTGAATGTAACTTCCCTGCACTGTAAAAGAAATCTAGAACTTGAATGGAATTTATAACTTCATTTGATGCCTACAGTACTGTCTGGTGCCACACAGCAATGGTCTAAAGAATGTATTCATAATACATAAGCCAAGGAGATGGGTTATTTGGGGTTTGTTCAGAGATCTACCCCACCCTTGTATTCTTTTCATATATATATTTACAATACCAGCACACACAGTGTTTATATTCACTTTAACATGGCCAATTTAAGAATTTCTCACTTCTCTGATCTCCTCTGCATGCAGCTTCACTTAAGCTATACTCCAAGGATATCCTATCTGCATACAAATGTATTGTGCAGGCTCTTTCACAGTGTACTGATGGCAAAATTCTCTATTAATTCCATATCTGTAAAGTACAGAAAAAAATTACTAGAATTGAGGCACCTAAGAGGAGAGGGAAAATGTCTGTCATTACTAACACAGACTTCAGCTTCAGAAAAACATTCTGTGGTTCTTCTATTTCTCTGCCCCAAAGCCAATTTTCAATAACCCAGTCCTAGACTATCCTGATGTCTGAATAGTTAAAGTAATCCAAGTCTATCACTGACAAGAGCTACAAAGTTGCAGTGACTCCAGTGTACTCCATGGTCAGATGAACTGGAACAAACTGTGATGTTAGGAACCCATTATTTCAATGCAGTTTCCCAAGAGAGAGCTGATCTCCTTTTAAAGAAATCGTGTGGAATTACCCATTCCAGCTTTATCACTCATACTTTCTGAAGGAGCTGCTCTTTTCTCAGGGCTTCATTTTTCATCCCTTCTGTCATCATAACCTAAATAACCTGTATTCCTTGTGCAACACACTGCATCTAACGTCAGAAGTGTGCTGAGCACTGTAATTCTAGTGCCAGTGCTCAGTGGGAGCTGGGAACTCTTGGCACCTCTTGTCAGAGGCTCATTTATGCTGCCTAACTTTTCACTGTAGCTTGTGAACCTCAGTGGCTTTTATGGAGAGCAAAGCATTGTTAAAGCCATAGGTATGTAGTCACTGTGGTGGTCCTTCAAGCCACAGGGAAGCAAATCCTCTGATCAAATGTCTCTGAACATTATAAAAAAAAAATCTCGTCTAATTTTATTGTCATAAAACCTTTGCCCCTCTCTGTAAGATGGACTGTAGATGGCAAAGCAACTGCTAAGGGTTTAGGTCTGTTTCAGCTCAAAAAGCTCGGGTGTTTTAATGTGTTGGACATAAAAAATACTAAAACGGCAGTGGAAAAGGTAATAGGGAGGTGTTTTTTCTTTCCTCACCATACTTAGCCTTCCTAGCCTTTAAAAACTCCTCACTCGGAAATAGTAAATGAGGTAATGATCACATCTTGATATCACTGACAATGGAGAAATTGCTGACAGCTCAAAACAAAAGGAATAACACTCATTTCTTCTCATCTAACTTAAGTTTCATTTGCCTGATGTCCCCCTTATATTGGAAGAAGAATCAGGCAGCCTCAGACAGTAATCCACTCATTTATGAGCTGAGCTGTCCTCTGAGGGTGCCCTTCTCCATAAGGGATTGCAGGTGACTGCAGCTCCAACTCAATATTCTCAGTTCAGTGCCTACAGTTCTGTGGAAGCACTTTGGATCTATTCCTTGCCCCCTGCCCCATGTGGCATTCCTGCAATCTCACAGCTGAGGGGTCACATGTAAAACAGAATTTATAGCTAATATAATGTAATACCTTGTTGTACAATTATTCATCTGTCACTTCCTGTAGAGATAAAACTGGTGGGTGTTACTTGTACTATGGTGTTTGTTGACTCTAGAATGTGAGCAAAAAAAATAACATCCTCTATGCCAAGTAATTTGAAAACAAAGAGGAGGAGCTATGTATTCCATCACAGTGCTTTATGTTTCCTACTTTTCTCTGGCACTAGGTGAGACATGAAAAAAATTTCTAAAATTAGAAAATCTCCCCACACAAACCCTGTGGGCCAGAGCCAAGGCTGAGTGTGTTTAGGGAGAGGACTGCACTAAGCTAAAAAACAATTGCAGAACTAAACAATAAATTTTAGGACTTTTCATGCCTTAATAACCTAATGAGCACAAGGCACTTTTAGTCATGGGAAAACACAGATACAAGCACTCCAGCCAAATAAGGCCAGCCTCTGCCAATCCTCCAGCACAAAGCAGATGCAAATATGGTAAATCCTCTTTCTCAAGCACATGCCTGCCACTGCAGCTCCCATGCCATCCAGTGCAGAAGGCATTCCTGGAATATGAGAGAGATAGTCTTGGGATCTCTTCCTTCTGCTGGATGGAGTATGGTTGGTGTTTGCAGGACAGATACAAGAAAAGGCACCTCTGTGCAACAAGTGCATCTCTGCTGCAGTACAATTAAACACTAGATCACTTACCTGTTACTACGAAAGTCCAGGGGCAAAAAGGTGTAGGATATGAGGTTCCAGTTCTGTGCCCAGTCCACTTGCTTGTATCCCTCTTGGACTATACTTGCTGGGTATTTTCTCCAAGCCTTTTGTTTACTTGCTTGTCTGTTTATAAGCACAAAGCCAAAATAACAAGCACTCTACCATTCCTGCTGTCATTGTTCTTTGTATTCATTCATCCACATTCCATGTCTCAGACACCTTCCATACTGTATAGATCATCATACTGTATTCCTCAGTCAGAGCAGTAATATAAGATTGTAACATGACTCACCTGACTGCATTTTTCTGCAACCTCTACCTGACCTGTCAACAACCCCTCTGGTGTTAGTGAGACTCTCAGATGTTCAGGATAGGTATAAGTAAACCCCCAGAAGGAACAGGATGAAACTAGGAAGGATCTTCCAGAGCTCTTTGCAATGCAGGATTTCCAGGAGCAACAGTTCTCAGCACTGCATTAAGCACATATCCAATAATGCCTGTAAATAGCAAGATGCACTGGATTGACTTTCCTAGAGCTCCTGTACTTCTCTGGCAGTACCAGTAGGTAGGCAGCCAACATACTGTCACCTCACTTCAAGAAGTAGTACCTCTCAAGGGTGATATTCTCTGGGAGTGATGTTACTATGTTGGCCCAGTTAGTACTGGGAGAGACGGTCACCACCGTCACTGGAGTGCCTTTCCTGGGGGACACGGCTTCCTGGAGGGACCCAGGTCGACATGGTGGTGAGTAAATGTTGAAGAGGTAGGTTGGGTTGGAAGGATTCTGCATAATTCATGTAGCATACTAAATTCTGCTCTCGTGCCAGTGTGAAGTCCTTCAGTATGATCTACTCAGAAGAGCTTCATAACAACTTTCAAAATATGCAGTAATATAAAAATCAGGAAACTAATAAAGATACCTAGATAAAGATACTGATTTTAATGGCCTTAGCATATTGGGGTAACTAAAATGAAGTTGTGATATAGGAATCTTAATTCTTTTACATGTTCTTCACATTTCTCTCTTTTTTCTCTTTCTCTCTTTCACTCTGTTTGTTAACATTTACTTGTTATTGCTGTACGTTGCTTGCGACTTGTGTATGTTACAGACTGTCACATTTTATTCTGTGAAGTTTTTCTCCAATTCCCATCAACCTGAGCTCCATCTTGGGCAGCCGAGGAGATTACAATACAGTTCTTTATTGCAAAAGAACCAGGAATGTCACAGACTATAGGTAACTTCACTGAGGTTGTGACACAAAACCTGATGCAAGGTATTAATGCAAAGAGTAAGTACTTGGTATGAAAATAGAGCTATTTAGTCAAATTACTTTCTTTTTTTTCAGATAGTCTGCATGGGAAAAATTAATTTTCATTACTCTCCAGAAGAAAACACTCCCAAACCTACCAATCTAGGATTCTTGTCACTCTCATTTGAAAACCAGTGGTGCCTATGTCAACATATCATTGCTCATTTTCAAAGGCCTAAACCCGTATTTTCTATGCTGTTCTTCTCTATGCTATACTTCCTTCCATGCTCTCCAAGTCATCATTTCATCATTTTGTCATCCTTTGTCTGTGGTTTAATATATCTTCTCCATAATTCTTTTTCTAATTTAATATAGTTATATCCCTTTCACTCTAAGGACCTGATTAAACGACAACAAAAATGAGTCCCTACCCATGGGATTCATGTTTCTTAATCCTGTGTGAGGCTCTGTAACCTATAAAATTGATTTCTGTAGCCAAAGATGGTCTGGCACAGAAGCATAATTGTTACTTTGCTGAACGATGTCCTGAGCACAGCATTTCGCTTTACAATCTTCCCCAATTACTCCCATAAACTATTTTTAAAGAATGGTAAAAAGTAGCTGATAGACATTCTGATCATTTTCTAGAGGGACAGCATGAACTTTATTGATTATTCTTAATTGTCAGGAACTCAGAAATCACTATAGCCATGTACCAACTCAAGAAAAGCATATTTGTCTCAGTGCGAAGTTCCTTTACTACCTGATTTGCTGTTATGCTCTGACCCTCTCTTAATATGTGAAGAAGCACAGCAGAGTTTCCATGAAGACCAGCATAAAAGAACAGAGTGATTTATACTGATGCAATTGATGAGTGGACAATGAATATTAATGCAGAGTAAACACTATCCAGGCAACTAAAACAAACAACTTGCTAACAGGAGTGGAATTTGGCTTAAAGGAACTCAAGAGAGTTGAGAATTTTACTGTAAGTATTTCCTTTCCATGCAACATCTCAGAGAGAAATCATTGAATAATACAATCCTTCAGGCTGGAAAAGATCTTTAAGATCATCAAGTCCAACCTCTAACCCAACACTGCAAGCCCACCACTAAACCATGTCCCAAAGTGCCACATCTACACAACTTTTAAATACCCCTGGGGATGGTTACTCAACCACTTCCCTGGACAGCCTGTTCCAATGCTGGACAACCCTTTTGGTGAAGAAAAGTTTCTTAATATCGAATCTAAACCCCCCCTGGTACAACTTGAGGCTATTTCCATCTGTCCTGTTGCTTGTCACATGAGAGACCAACCCCCACCTGGCTGCAGCCTCCTTTCAGGCAGCTGTAGAGAGTGATAAGGTCTCCCCTGAGCCTCCTTTATTCCAGGCCAAACCCCCCCAGCTCCCTCAGCTGCTCCTCACAGAACTTGTGCTCCAGGCCCTTCCCCAGCTTCATTTCCCTTCTCTGGACTCACTCCAGCCCCTCAAGGTCTTTCTTGTTGTGAGGGGTCCAGAACTGGACACAGCACTCGAGGTGTGGCCTCACCAGTGCCGAGTACAGGGGGACAATCCCTGCCCTGGTGCTGCTGGCCACACGACTGCTGATCCTGGCCAGGATGCCCTTGGCTCTCTTGGCCACCTGGGCACTGCTGGCTCATGTTCAGCTGCTGTCACCAGCACCCCCAGCTCCTTTTCCCCTGGGCAGCTTCCCAGCCCCTCTGCCCCAGCCCGTAGCACTGCCTGGGGTGGTTGTGACCCAAGGACAGAACCAGTCACTTGGCCTTGTTGGACCTCACACCATCGGCCTCAGCCCGTGGATCCGGCCTGTCCAGATCCCTCTGCAGAGCCTTCCTGCCCTCCAGCAGATCAACACTCCCACCCAGGCTGGTGTCACCTGCAAACTGACTGAGGGTGCCCTCCATCCCCTCATCCAGATCATTGATAAAGATTTGGAACAGGACTGGGCCCAGCCCTGAGCCCTGCGGGACACCACTGGTACCGGCTGCCAGCTGGATGGAATCCACTCGCCCCCAGTCTCTGGCCTCAGCCATCCAGCCACTTCTTTACCCAGTGAACAGTGCACTTTTCCAAGCTATGAGCATACAATTTCTCCAGGAGAATGCTGTGGAAAACCTTTCCCTCATCCACTAAGTCGGTCACTTTGTTATAGAAGATCAGGTTGGCCAAGCAGGATCTATGTTTCCTAGACACATGCTGGCTGGGCCTGATCCCCTGGTTGTCCTGCACGTGCCGTATGATGGCACTCAGGATGATCAGCTCCATGACCTTCCCAGGTGCCAAAGTCAGGCTGACAGGCCTGTAGTTCCCCAGATCCTCCTTCTGGCCACTCTTGTTACTCGGCATCACAATTGCCAACCTCCCCAGTGCACCGGGACTGCTGATAAATGATGGAAAGTGCCTCAGTGAGCATTTCCATGAGCTCCCTCAGTACCCTTGGGCAGATCTCACCCAGCCCCATAGACTTGTGTGTGTCTAAATGGTCACTGACCATTTCCCCTTAGATTATGGGGGCTTCATTCTGCTCCCCATCCCTGTCTTTCAGCTCAGGGGCCAGAGAAAAACTAGCATTACTACTAAAGACTGTGGCAGAGAAGGCATTACTCAGCTCAGCCTTTTCCTCATCCTCTGCCACCATGTTTTCCCCCACATCCAATAAAGGATGGAGATTCTCCTTAGCCCTCCTTTTGTTGCCAATGTATTTATAGAAAGAATTTTCTATTGTCTTTTATGGCAGTAGCCAGATTGAGTTCTAGATGGCCTTTGGCCCTTCAAATTTTCTCCCTGCATGACATTCCCATAGTCCTCCTGAGCTGCCTGCCCCTTCTTCCAAAGGTCATAAACTCACCTTTTTTCCCCCTCTGAGCTCCAGACAAAGCTCCCTGTTAAGCCAGGGTGGTCGTCTTTCACCGGCTCGTTCTTCAGCACAAAGGGACAGCCTGTCCCTGTGCCTTTAGGATTTCCTTGTTGAAGGATGTCCAGCCTTCCTGACTTCCTTGCCCTTCTAGATTGCTTCCCAAGGCACTCTGTCAACCAGGCTCCTAATATCTGCCTCCAAAAGTTCGTGGAAGCAGTTCTGCTGATCTGCCTTCCTTACTCTCTGAGAATCAAAACCCTTATCATTTCATGATCCCTGTGCCCAAGACAGCCTCCAACCATCACATCACCCTCAAGTCCTTCTCTGTTCACAAGCAACAGGTCCAGTGAGGTATCTTCCCTAGCTGGCTGACTAGGGAAGTGAAATCTAGGGATATAAAGTCAATGGATATTTTCAGACAACAAGCAGCTCTTAACTCCTCCACAAATCAAAGTAAATATCTTTGAATACTTGAATTCCTACTCTCAACTTCATCATAATCATTTGCCTAGCACAAGAAGTGTCAGGCAAAAGTGATGCTGCAAAACCAGGATGCAAAAAGGAATGTAAAATCTTTGCGCTTTTTTTTTTTTTAAGATAAAGACAGCTGGGAAAATCTGTCCTCCAGCAGCCTCACGGCTGCTCTACTTCCCACTTCCAGATAATAGGCTTGTAGCTAAGAAAAGCTAGAGCACAGCAATTCTCCACCCTCACCTCAGCCGTGCCACCCCTGTTCTTGTAGCTTTCTGTCACGAGCCCAAGAGCCAGGGAAACCCATCATCCCAAGAAGAGTTTCCCGTTGCCAGCAGAGTATGACACAGCTAATGTTTGCCACAGTAACAACCCTTTTACATCACCAGGAGAGTGTGACAGCACTGAAATACAGAAGAGTAATTAACTTATGGAACACATACCAATACCTTCTTCAGTGAGCCAGCTGGATTAAAGGCCTCTGCTGTTAGGGAACCTCATGGAGATCCTTCTTCATTAAACACTTCAGGCAGCTACTGTGCGTGTTAGGGTTAGGGGCACGTTTAAAATGAAAATGACCCTCATGTTCTGAGAAAGAACCAAAGGACATTCAATTGATCAGGAGTGGGACTATCCACCAACAGTAATAATGGCAGTCCCAGGTTTGGGATCAGGACTATAAGAGCACAGTTGAGATCTAGAGAAGTGGTAGGTTAATTTTTAGGTGTACATGGGTTGGGGGAGTGAAATGTAACTTTACTCAGACAAGATTTCCCCAGCAGCAAGATCTTCATCTTTCAAACAACTTACTTTACTACATTTGGCCCTGTTTTCAGCTGCTCCTGCCTGCTTCCTGCCTGTCAAACCCTTCCCTTGTAACAGGCTGCAAAGCTCTGAAGTCACCCAATGGCCACTTATGAAAGCTGTAGGTACTCAAGCTGTGTCCTTGTCTCTTTTGATCTTTAAACAAGGGTAGGAGAAAGACAGTCTCTGTTCTTCTGGAGGAGATTGTCAGTGACCTAATGTGACCAAAAAAACCAGCACTATGTCTCTTAATTGCTGTGTTTCTGATCTAGAGCTGAGAAACCCCCATATTTTTCAGCACAGTGTGGAAGAATCTGTCACAGTCCATGTACTCAGATATTGACTCATGGGTAACTATGCTTGGATACCATGCTACAAATTGTGGGGGTTCTTTCACTCCTATTTCAGTCAAAGTGATCCTGTAAACACTGGAAACGATCCCCTCTGAGAGTACCTTTCAACTCATCCAGTCTTTGGAATAAGTGACCACTGCACAGGTCTGTAGACACATGGGAGAGAAAGAGGTGGGGGTTGGGGGGCACAGCTACAATCCTGAGAGGAAGCAGTGGGAATTGCCACCATCCCTCACCCACACATGACTTCTGACAATATGTACAGTGAGAAGGGTAGACCAGGAACTTGTTTCTTGTTTGGAGAATGGCAGTATTTGCCCCGGGGAAGAGAACTGGCATGACTTTCCCCATGCAGGAACCATTTCAGTGCAAGTGCCACATTTCCAAGCACAGACTGAGGTCAATAAATGTATCATACAATTATGTCCACTGATACTTTGAACATAAGATACAGTTCAAATAGCTGGAGAGTCAGTGTCAGAATCTTGCTTATAATCAAAACCAGTAGCACTGGTAAAGCCACTATGACAATTTGCAACCATTTGCTGTGGCAAAAGAGAGAGCCACAGAGCAGCAGGTACATGGGCAGATCTACTGTGCTTCTCCACAATAAGCAGAGTACACTAATGCAAAATCCAGCAGTTCTCCTAAGCTGGGATATTTTTCAGAATCTCTTCCCCCCATTTTGAAATCCAGCATTTGCTTGGAAACACACAAGGAATTTTAAGATACTTTTCTGCAAATGAAGAGGGATGAGATAGGGGGAAAAAAAAAAACACAAGTGGAAATCACACAAATGAGGTAGTTGTGAAACAAACTACTCACCTGGGAAATATGCTGAATACTTTCTTTAGCCTCTTAGCCAAATCTCTGCAGGAGAATGTTTTGAGCTGGTGCAGTTAGCTAGGTATTCACAGATAGGACAATTAGGGAGATAAGGTGCCAAGCTGAGAGTCTGAAGATTTTGTTGTAAATAACCTCTTACATAGCAGCAGGCAAGTTACCTCACTGCATGGTAGTTTTACCCATCTGTAAAGCAGAGATGATAATATTGACTTCTCTTCATGGAACAGAACCTAAAAAACAAAAAATGCTGTACAAGCCTATTTCAGATTCTGCTAGCAGGGATGGAAAGACTCATGTGAATTTGGCAGGTCAGAATCAACCCTTAGAAGTGTTAAGCACCTAGAAATAGTTGTCATTAGTATAACTAGACTCAGAGTCCCCAGACAGCAATGCTTGCATAGTTTTTCTTTATCTGGAGTTCTCTCAAACACAAGGTCAATCTTGGAAAAAACAAACATGCAAATGGCAACTTGAGAAATCAATGTAAAATAATGTAGTTTCATTCCATCTTTAGACCTTATTCCTAAAATTGTTCAGCATGTGAATCTGCTAGTTAAAACAATGGGAACTTCTAACTGTGGTCTGATGGCATCAGTGATGTTTTCTTTATTCCCATAACAGACTAATCACATACCTCCAGACAATTAGGTGCTGTAGCCAGTGGTTTGGAACACAACTATTCAACTTAGCGCTTACTTATATACATCAGCAATAGGTGCAGTCTTCTGTGCTGGCAATTTCTCTGCTTCCTAAATATTCACCCAAATTGTCATTGTGGATTAGCATTGCTATCCAGAATATGATCCCTAAGGCATGGCCCATGACTCTAATGTTCAAGGGACAGTTCAGTAATTTGCCCACATCTCCAGCTACTCTGTTCTCTTCCTCTTGAATGGAAATAAAATAACAAGGTTGTGGATTTTTAACAAACTTGGAGGAAAAATCATCAGTGCTAAGGGACCCTGAAGGGGCTGTAAGAGCAAGTTCCAGCTCAAGATACTAGAGATTTATAATGCAATTTAAGAAATTAATTCGAAGAAGGTCAATTTTGTTGCCATTCAAGCACAACAGAGCCTGCAGGCTGCTTCCAAAAGAATCAGTGGCTGTTACCAGTGAGCAGCCTGACCCACAACCACTCTGCTCAGAGCTCCTGAAATGGACCAGTTCACCCTCCATCACCAGCAATTTCATTTGCAAACCTGGGCTCAGGAGCAGCAGTGGGTGTCTCAGAGATTTCAATGCAGAGATCTGCTGACTCAGCTGCCTCCCTCATTTCAGGATTAGAGCCATCAGCTTGTAGCAGTAGGGGCTTATGAAGCAGCCCAGTTCTTTGCTCATCCCCAGGAGGACTGCAGCTCTCCCCAAACACAGTTAAGTGATTTTTAAATACACAGCTCAGTACCTGCAGTGTCACGGTTTCTATGGCAGCCGTGCCAGGTTTTTGTGCAGAGTGTATTAAATAGCAGTGATTATTATGAACAGAGAGGAATTGCAACTCAGTGGAACCTTAAAACTTTAGAATCCTATTGAAATTAGTGTCCACAAGTATTGAAATGCCCCTATAGCTTTTGCGACGTGTTTAAATGTGTTGAGAGACACCTAATTATTTCATTGCTCACGGAACAAAACAAAACATTACTACCTCTCAGGGGAAATAATTGGCTGATTCTGCACAGAGAAAAATGAAGGCAGAGGTGAGATGTGCAGCAAAGACTGTTTATGTTGTGACAAACCAGTGACATCTAAATAGAAGAAAAATAAAGGCCTAGAAAGCAATTACTGGTGCATGATAGATGCACAGTGTGTGTCATATACATCTGTGTGTGTGTGTGTGTGTGTGTGCGCAAAGTAACAAATATAACTTGAAAACACTTTTGCCTTCTACTCATCTGTTGTCCATCAGAGAATCAAAATCATACCTCCAAACCCTACCTAACTGTATTTTTTTTTTCTTTGGGGCTTGTTTTATTAGTTGGCTTCAAAATAATTGCAAAATAAATAACAATATTAGAGCATTTAGAACAAGCTAGTACATGAATGTAGAAGAGGCGCTGCAATTAAGTCTATCCATTGAGTTTCTTTCCTTAAAGACTTGCAGGATCACCCATTGCCTTACAGTGTCTAGGTAATAAGCATTGTGCAACCGAGGTGTAGGATGCTGCCAGTACCACTCAGTTAACATATCTCGGCATTTGTGGAGCTTCAGAAAGCACATTTTGACTGTTTTTCCTTCCCTGCAACCAAAATACTCATATCGAGCTGTGCCATATTTCGAGTATATTCTCAATACACTAATTTGCACTTTAAAACCCTAAAACAAATCCTACACTAAATAGCACTTCAAATTGTTTTATAAATGTAAAACCAGTCACACAGAGAAAACATATGATTCTCAGTCTATCCTCATGGGAATGTGTGGAGCAAAATGAGTAAATCTGACAACCTATTTTCATTATTTACAGCCAAGAGTAAATTTTACTCTATCTAGTTCCCAAATTCATGGCCTGCTGTAGTGTTTTGTGTATGTAGTGTCCTGTGCTGGCATTGCAAATACTGTATGTGTTTCAGAGGAGAACATCAGAAAATGGATTGGGTTTTCTTTAAATCCACGTTCTGCTGTCGTATTTCCATACGTAACGTACTCTGTGTGTCTAAAACGTGTACAGCCATTCTGCATGACTGATACCAGAAATGCTATAAAACCATCTGGGTAAATTTTGGGGAGGGGAAGAGCAGGAATTTCCCCCTCAGTAATATCGCACACAGGTGTAAACCAGCACAAACAGAATATACTCAAATGCTAGAACACAACTCTCAGTCCACTGCCTCTCCAGAGCTCTGAGTGACAGTAGGCTCCATGACAAACAGGTCATCCATGCACCATCCGATGTCATGCGAAAACATACTGTGATTTCTAACCGCAGTCTTCTGCTCGCAGGACTAGGAACCACTGCACACCCCTTTCTGAAAGGCCCCTCAGTGCGGACGTACAGGTGGCTGCTGTCACACCTAACGGGATCACCTTTTGTTTCTCCTCCCACTTAACAGACTTGATTTTATTTTGGTGCAGTGCACATGAACGCAGTGTCTAGGACAGATGTGCTACCTTTTAGAGTGTCGCTATAGAAGTCTTTAGCTGTGAACCCTTAATTTGCAGCTGGAACTCTAATAAACAGTGCATAGTGTTTCAATAGCCTTCTGCTTATATGTTTGAAGATTCGAAACTGAATGGTGAGGTGGCCAAGGCGGCGCTGGCAAACGAAGACTGTCCCCACATAGACCAGGCTATTACGCCTGATGAGGGCCTGCCCTTTACCCGCTCTGGCACTCGGGAGAGATATGGACCCTGCTTCCTCTTATCAACCGGGGAATATCCCTGCCCGCCTGATGGAGGAATAAGAAAGGGTATGTAGCTGGGGCCCTGTAACCACATAGTTAGCAACTGGTTTAAATAACTGAGAGAAAGTCAGCTTAGCTGTAGCACGCGATAGTGCGCTTGCTGTAGAGATGCACGTTTGGGCTGGAAACCACCACCTGATGTCTGCATTTGGAGTTTCTAACCTATTTCTTTCAGAAAGAAAAGCCTGAGGAGCTGTAACTACCCCATGCAGCTATGCTAGGCAGTCGAGTCTTCCACCCCAGCCGGTGCAGGAAGCTTTAGTAGGGAATGCTCTACTATGTCCTTAAATTAGCCCATCCTGTAAGGAGAGACCAATTAATGTATCATAGTAATGAAGGTTTGCCACTTGGAAAGCTCACAGAGCCTAGCAGACTCTGAGGAGCACAGACTTGGAGGTGGCAGACAGAATAGATAAAACACAAAAGCAAAACATCCTCAAGAAATATGAA
Organism: Corvus hawaiiensis; assembly: GCF_020740725.1. Taxonomy (NCBI): domain Eukaryota; kingdom Metazoa; phylum Chordata; class Aves; order Passeriformes; family Corvidae; genus Corvus; species Corvus hawaiiensis. The sequence goes on along the minus strand of NC_063218.1, from coordinate 50,175,654 downwards.
ATGACTATTCAGTGACCTTAACAGAGCACTAAAACAAAATATTTGGATATTCATAGCTGGTTAGTTCAACAGAGAAAGAAAAGCATGAACATCTGTTGGCACAGGTGTCTTAAAATTAGAAAACAATCCATCTAAAATCCTTTCATAAATAAATCATTATTAGTTAGTTTCTCAGACTTCTGACTTCTCTCAGAAGTTACTGCATTTTTGTTTGCTAATGGTCAGAATAATCTATTTAGCAACAGAAGTAAAATCACATTTTAAAAGCCTTCCCTTCTTAAAACAGACTGTTTAAATAATTTAATGTGAGGAAACCACATAAACCCAAAATTAGAGTTACATCTATATGCATCAAAGTTGATAAGGAATGGGAAAATTGGAAAACAACTCACTCTCTTCAAATCAGTGTTTACCACTGGTGTACTGTATATAGTATAAGATAGAGTCAATATTTTAAAGCTGCAAAGATTGTATGACGTAACCATACACTGAGTATGGAGAATAGAATTCCCATGTGCCATTGTATGATGGGCAATAGTTATAGTAAATGCCAGTTATAGATAGTGTATGTATTTATAAGTCTAAAGCTTATCATCAAGAAAGATATAGTAGGACCACAAGACTTTCATATGAAAGTATATCCTCTAAAATTTACCTTTGTAGCAAAGCGTTTTACTTGATTCTGTATTGGATAAGCATTGGCCGTGTTCATTCAGCCTGGGCGAGTTCAGGTGGTTCCAGTGGATCAGGGGAACACTCCAAATGGCACATCCTTTGGGATGGGGAATGTATGGTTTTCACGATGCACTGCAACCGCCTCTCGTTCCTGAATGAAACAGAGGCTGGTTGGCTAAAGAGTAATATACGTCAGCATATTGTTGGCCTGTTTGAAACACGTTGAGAGCATCTTAATTGTTGTTCCAACAGAATTTCATCCATAGTTTGTGCAACTCTCTGTACACTTGCTGAGCTGTTTACATGCATGCCTGAAAAAGAAAGGGGAGGGGGGGGGGAGGGAGGGAAACTGAATGCATGCAATTTTGTTTTCTTTCTTTTTCTTTTTTTTTTTTTTTAATGCTGAGAACAAAGGAGTAGTATCTCTATAGCAACACATTAAATTCTATGGATTTTGCTGCCTTTTCCCCCTCCTGCCCCACAAAGATACCACAAACCTTAATTTTGCCTGAGGTCACAATGCATGAAGTGGAAGGGAGAGGTATGTGTGAGTGTATGACGGAGACATAGAAAATCCCTCCCACTGACTCTTTTTTTTTTTAGGGTACAACCATGTTGCTGCCTGTAGGATCAATTACATAGCCTGACCATCTTGAGAAATGATGATTTTTTTTTTTTTTTAAATGTATATATTTTAAACTTTTTCTGTATTTCAACGGCCTTCTGAGTCATGTTGCAAGCGATACTACTCTCGGCATGTCCATGCATGCAGATGCTATTGAACTGGCTACAATGTTGACCTCATTCTTAGTCCATTCTGTCATTGATCCAATGCTGTACTTTGCATTTTTCTTTTAAATGAAGGTTACGAAATGTCACGGAGCCTTAACAGCATAGCTGGCATAAGTGGAAAAGCGATAGGATTATCCTCAGTGTCTGCGCCCTACAGCTCTCCTAGCCCAGTGAGACGTTCTTGGTCTCCCATCCCATCTATTTTGTAGCATGGATCAGTAGCAGAGAATGGTCTAAAAAGCTTTACTTTCAATTAGCCTATGCGATGTTGCATATAGTCCAGGTGACTAAGTCTGAAGATGCAATGTCTCACAGTAGCACCCGCTGGAAATGGTGTTACTTCTGATGCTTAGGTGACAGCACTCCTAAACAGCACTCAGATGACAATAGGCAGGCATTGGCGTAGTACTGGTGGGCCATACGTGCTGCATGGTATCAGTACATAGGACGAAGGGTAGATGCACCAGATGGCTTCCTTCCTGGTGCATCCTGCTAGTATATGCTTATTGTGGCTAATGGTGGATCTACTGGCTCTGTATGGAATGGGTTAGGCGTTTAGTCGATGCTGAAACATGCCAACGATGGAAGATTTTGCTTTTCTCAGGATATTTTTGAGCCATAGGAACCCTGCAGGAGTTTGAGCAAACAAGCACAGTAGGATGAAACTTTGCATGGGCACCTACATTAAGCTGAAAGCAATACTCAGACACACTGTAGAGAGGTCTCAGTCTGGCTGACTGCATGGGAAAAAAAATCCTGTTGAAGAAGAATATGGCTGCCTCTGCATGTAGCTATCTCACCTTTTCCTCCTTCCTTTAACACTAAGATGCCGAGCTTGATGTGAAAAGCGCAGGAAAGAAGCTCAAGTACTGATTGTATTCTTTACATGCAGATCTTTGCAAAGAAAGTCCAGTCATTGCTAAATATATGCCAACAGAGGCAGTCAGAGTGACCTGACAAGGCAAGATGGAGATGAACATTGATGGCTAATAAACATCTCTGTGGAACTGTGCAGGCATAGAAGACCTTCTCATTTGGACAAAGTTAACTCGCTCCATGCAGGTTTTATGGATGATTCTTCGTGGTTCTGGAGTTGTACTAGAGATGCAGGCTTTTTCTACGGCCAAAATGTAACAAAACTGTAGAAGATCTTTTTTTTTTTTTAATCTATTTTTTTGTTCCATAGCATGACTTGCATGAAGACAAAAATGAAAATGAAAAAAAAAAAAAAAAAAAACCAAAAAACCAAAAAACCAACAAAACAACACACACACAAGAAACACTGCAAATGTATGATTAAGGAGAAAAAAGAAAAAAAAAAGCAAAGTTATATATTTTCTTTCAAAGCTCTTTACTTTTACATACATTGTTGTAGCCAAAATGTAAAACATTATAAAACTGTACATTTCTTTGCTATGGATCGCTTCTTTTTGTATACAAGATACAGAGTAATGGTTTTAAAAAGTGCAATCAGGCAGTCATCGGTCATATTGACCACGCCTTCACAGTTCATCACACCGACGTGGAAATCAAGAACTTTTAATCCAACTAGAAGTGTATAAAAATAAGAAAAACTTTTTCCTGTCTGTTTTTGTTGGCATGCTTGTGACACATGGGACCTTCCTTCGGACCTGACAGTAACAGCTGGTTAATTTTCCAGCTCTGGTTATGTTGTATTTTATTGATGTATAGATCCAACGTAAAGACCCTTCATAAATTGTTCATATTAAGTAATCAGTATGAATTTTAAACAAAAGAGGTGTTATTTTAAAACTGGGACTTATAGTACAAAATCAGGAAAATACTCAAGTATAAATGGTCTCAAAGTTTAAGAAACAAGACAACAGCATTGTATGCAATTTAGTACTGAGTAAAATGCATGCACAATGTTATGCAAAACAATTCTAGCATGAAAATAAATTTTGTATCATGGTTTCAGTGCCTGCTGTATAGTGTAAAGGGGAATCCTTTTCTGAAGCAATCAGGGGTTTCCAGAGACTTGCTTCTAAAATCTTGAATAAATACAGTGTTCTCAACAGAAATGTAGGAGAAAAGCTTGGTATTGCTTTGGTTCTACAATGCTAATATTGGTTAGTAGATAATAAATGAAGCCTGCAAACACTTGATACAACCAATGTCTAAAGAATTCACACCATTAGTAATTTTACAAGGGAAGATTGAAAACCCCTATAATGATCTAGGTATCTTCCTTTTCCCTCCCCAACAATAATAAATGTTTGTCTTTTTAGCTGATTAAATGAATTCAGTTTTTCTTACTTCTTTGGGCCCCGTCCTTCACTTGTTCTTCACTGAACCACACCAGTCCATCTGATACGAAACTGAAAGAAATCCAGGTGTTCGAGTCGCACTTGATTTGCCACACAAAACATGCACCAGTAAGAACTGAGAAACACAATGGGATTAAGTTTCATTTTAGATGCTACAAATAACAGCTATGGACTATGTGCCAACAGCACTCTAGTTGCCTGAGCATTTTTGGTAAAGTACTTCTATAAAGGAAGGATATACACCTTTATCCTCATGTGAGGAACTTCAAAAGAGCTGGCAATCTCCTAGGCAAGCTGCAACTGCTGATGGAAATGTAAATGTAAAAGAACAGTATCCCTACAGTCTGGAGGAAATAGAGATTAAACCCAAAAAAACCCAGAAGATACACTCATGGTTCTGGTAAGTGCTAAATTATAAACAAAAACCACAACTACAGCTGGACCTTGTCGTCACAAAACTCTACTCCAAAAGAAAAGCAAGGAAGACCTCAAGTTGTGTTTTAGGAATAGAAGAAAGGCTGATAATCTGACTGTACAAAATTAGAAAACTCCTTCGTAGTCCTTGATACTGCATTATGTACTTGATTTCTGCCTTAGTTTCTCCCAAGAACAATTTTCCTCACACTGTTTCTATGTCGTCATTCTCAGAAGATAAATTTCTTACCTTCAGAGGTAAAATCCAGATTCATCCAGGATTTGCTTAATGAACAACTTTTCCTCTTATAATGTATTAAGAATCCAGAAATAGATTTATCTGTCCCAATTTTTATTTAACACTGACTCAAGGGCCCAGTGTTAATTCTCCATTACCATAAGGAATACCAACAATTTAGCCCTGTAAATCCCATGTAGGTCTTCACCTTTCACTGCACTTTGCATATATCTGAGCCTTAGAGAACAGGCTGGGTACAATTGTCATTCTGTGCTACGTTTTTAGCTCCCCCACTCCCATTTTCATTTAGGCTCTCCTCTCTGCTCATTCTGATTTGAGGTAACCATGTCTTCTGGGTGACTTCTATAAACCCTTCAGAAACAGAATCATGCTTCCCATCCACTGCCCTTCAGGAAACGCTCTAAAGCTTAAGATCTGTTTGACCCTAGAGCTCTCCTTGCACAATAGTGACAGCTCTGACAACACAGGGAGAGAGGGAAACAAGAGAAGTGGAAGATCTAAGAAGCTGTTGCATTGAATCCTAAGAGAAATTTACCACATCATCCCAGCTGCCTTGCAGTTAAGGAGCTTTTGCTTGGGTATTATGATTAAAGTATTAATTCCTTCAAGCCTGCCCTCTCTCCCTACAGGAGGTACATATCTTTATTAAAGCATTAGACCTACACATGTGGGTAGATTCTGACTTCAGGCTTTCAGTAATGCCTTCTGAGTTCCCACCATTGCAATACGAGCAGAAGTTGGTTTTGCAGTTCAGTTATACTCTGCCTGTTTCCTGCTGGAAATGAACATCTGTGTTTCCTCCCTGGTAAACTCAGCTTTCAGCAGTCATTTCCCAGCTCTAAGAACCAGTGCTGGCCCCTCATCTGAACCCACTGGCAATTAGTGGCTTATTACTTGCTAACATTTAAAGCACAGCTCAACCACACCTTCTACACATATAGCCTTTCCTCTGACTGCCTGAAGGAACTACTCATTTTTTCTGGACCAACCTGATATGTCTCCACAATTGCAATTTCAGATAGAAGAAATTTCTGAGGAGAGGTTTCTGCTTTCTCATTCCAACAAAAAAAAAAAAAATCATCTAGCTAAAACCGCTGGAATAACAGTCAAGTGCAGCAGTCATTAATCTGGATAAAGTGATTTTTCATGTAAATTGCCTCGTCCCTCCTTAAAGTTTCAGGGCCAAAAAGAAAATACATCACTGAAACAAATGGCTGCTAGGACAAATGAGCAGATTGAAATACAGAAGAGAGCAAGCAGGGCTAAGGCAAGAGCATTCAAAAAGGAACTGAGCACAGAGCTGCTTACAAAAAAGATATCCTGAAGATATTACCCTGCCAGTTTGCATATCCCTTTCATAGTTTCAAAACAAGGCATCCTACTTCTCTGCTTTCCATATATATCCTGGAAGGAGCTTTGCCTCTGAGCTCACACACAAACTACCTTCACTTCATGAAAACATGCTTAAATTATGCAGGTTATTTTTAAGTCATTCACTTACTTGAATTTGGGCAAAAAATACCTGTCTGTTCAGGAGTCCCAAAGCCTCTGCATTCATCTAGGACTATAAATGCCCCATTTTTCTCTTAGGGAAACACAAATGGTTTTTTGCAATCAGGAACAAGATTTGAATTCAAATTGAACTGAAAGCTAGAAAACAGATCCAGAACTGCATCTCTTGACTTTCTTTATCTGACAAAGCAAATGCTCTAACAAGATATCTTCCCTGGCCCATCCTGGCAACGCCAGGTTTTCAACTCTCAGCAGTCACTTGAACTTTAAAAAACTTCATGTAAGGGCATAGGTCCAAACATCTCCAGGTACCAAATATTAAGAGCACGTGCTCCAAGGCTTCCATTGTTTTTCCTACTGCCCACGTTGGAGATTCCTTGGGCAGCAAAAGGCAAAATGTTAGCTCAGCTGTCACTCTGAGGTACCTGCATTGCCTCTGGACTCAAAGGGCTTAGCAGGGATGACACAGCCTGTGCAGAGGCTGCTGACTGTGAGTCACACCAGCACAACAGCAGACAAGGCTTGAGCCCAGGGAAAGCAGCTCAGTAGGAGCCACGCTTTGCTGGGGTGGTGTCATTGCAAGTGGGTGACTGGAGAAAAGGCAGCAGTAGCTCAGGAGGTGGGAAATGAGAAGGACACAGGATGAGTTTGGAAAATGGGTTATGCAAGCAGGAGCAATGGAAACAGCAATCGGCAGTGAGTGGGAAAGAGGAGCAAGGAAAGAGGGAAAGAGTAGCAGTGAGACTTACCCAAAATAATCATCAAGAACCACTAGCCTAGTAGGTAGAGCTTCGGCCTGGGACTCAGGAAATGGGAACTTTATTCTTATAGTCTCCCCTGTGGACAAGCTGGGTTACCTTGGTTGGGGCAATTCAATGTTTTGTGCCTCAGCTTCTGTTTCTGTGACATTATCCTCTTTTTAAAGTGTTCTGATGTCAAAAGAGGAAAAGCCATATTTAAGAAGGAATAGTTATTATAATCTATCTACTCAGAATTAAGGCACCAGAGGAGAGAAGCATCTCTGCATTATTTAAAAGATGCCATACTTCCTTGTCTGCAGAAGAACACAATGCCCCCGTAGGAATCCCTTTTCTTTTGTACTTTAAAGCAGAGGATTATTATGGAAAATTATTAAGCACCCACACAGTTAAAATGACAGAGCATTTTCATTACTGATTGGCAACTCCTCTGCTGCCCTAGTTTAGGTCCCACATGTCTTCATGCATTCAAATCAGTAAAAACAAAACAAAGGCTAAACTTGCTTGACATTTGCAGCCAAAACCTAAAATCTTGTCAGAATATTAAAAATCTCCCAATTCTTGGCCTCGCTTCTAAATACAAAAAAAGTAAAAACGCAGTCTGCTAGACTTAAAGGACTTAAAAGACTCCAGACCATGGAGTACTGGAACAATATTGAATTGAAACTCTGAAACTCCACTTACAAAGTCTCAATTCCTTCAAGACCTGAAGACAGAACTCCCCCCCAAGACTGCATAATATCTGGATTATCAGGTGGTCTACAGGCAAAGCAGCCTGGAAATAGATGAGGAAGTTGGAAATGAACTGAGGGCCAACACAGGAATTGGACTTACACTCCACCCCCTCCCAACCTGCAAAGACTCATCTGGAAATGAGACAAAATCCAACATGTCACAAAATCAAAATGCCAGAGGAAAGTTTGCAAAATAAATGTCACCCCTGCATTTTCTCACCCCTCAGCCAGCTTTTATTCAGGAATGACTACTTTGTTGCTCTTGTTTCCAATCAAGCTGAAGAATGTGTTCTCCCAATACTCTAAATTTATGCTTCCTCACTCTCCCACAAGGAAACACGTGGTTCATCCAGGCCACGATTCAAATATAGAGACTATTTTCACTGCTGAATATTTTCAGTCACATACTCTATTTTGATGTTTTACAGAGGCACTGATGAGTAAAAACTGCTGCTGCATTAAAAACAGATGAATGCTGAGACAACTAACTGATGAACCTGAATGAAATGCCCAAATAGCTCAAGAATGTGCCTGACTTCAGTCGTTTAACATCTAAATGGGTTACAAAATAACAATGGCTTTACACATGCAGTTTCTCCAAATTAACTTCAAAGGCACATATGATACAGACCTACATCTTCAGTTATATTCAGTTATATTTCCATAAAACCAAAGCATTTAAATTCAAGACTATTATTCTTTCTTACATGGAGCAAAACACGCAAGATTAGCATTTACTGGGAAATAAGAACAGCACAAAAGCTAAAGGAAAAGAACAAAGTATGTACTATCTCTCCTTTGCACGTGCATCAAGATACTGATACGTAAAAAGTTAAAGTGGCCAATTATTTTTGTGTCAGCTGGAGTTGTCAGCAAATTCCATGCAAGCGCCACTTTTCTACTGTGCACATTTTGAACCACAATCAAAACCACACAAGTGATTCTCTATCCCAGGCTGTATCCATTCCAAACCTTTGAAATTTTCAGCTAGTAGTAAATGGCATAAGCAGGACTCAAATAAAAAATACTGGAGTCCTTTTCAAGAAAATATCTAGCTAGAAGAAAAAGCATAAAACTTACCTTGCACCATAAAAATATCAACATTGCTCAGAGTGACCAAGATCTGTCATCATCTTGATTTCTAACAAAGGGAAAAAGGAACTGGAAGTCCCAAAATTACTTAAGTCTTGCTTAAATCAGATACAGAGTTCATGGAATGAAATGAAAATAATAGTAAGTATTTGGTTAAATGCTGGACTAGATCAGAGGCCTGATCAAAATATTTCTGAGTCTGCAAGGTGAGGACAGATGTTGCTGTTTCAGCTGGAGAGAGAACTGGAAATGTCAAGATGTGCTATGAGTGAGAAAAAACCCAAACATTGCAAGTCAACAATTCACATTATTATAAATAAACAGTGGAAGAGGGGGACCAATATCATCCATGAAATAGAATAGTTTGTCTCTCATCTCACTCCCACCACACCGGCAGGCTGGAATGCTGTTACGCCATGAGATTATTCCATCTTCAGGAGCTGTATTTTAGCTGTCTGCCCCCTCCTTTTCCCTATGTTTTAGCTGACTGTATCAGGCTCTCTATTGCCATTCATTTAAATATTTTTCCATGGTCACCATTCTCTTGTACATTCAACTGCTCTCCTTCATCAGTTTTCCATGCTCATCTCTAACTCTCACATCTCTAAGACTCAAAACACGCCATAAAAAGCACAATCAAATCACCTTCTCCCTCCCACTCTCCCCACAATTTCTCTTTGCTCAAAATATGTAGCTGAACAAAAGCTCCTGCCAAGCATTTAGAAGTGACCTTTGTGGTGACTGCAGATGGCAAGACTAGTTAGACACCAAAAGGATGGCCAAGATGCAGATGGAAAAGTCAGTGTCATGTAAGAAGTGGTGACTGGGCAAACCATCTTTCATCTTTCAAATGAACATACTCAAATACAGGGCCTGGCACGCTGAGCACAAAAGCATCAGGTCACTCAGAATGCCACACCGAGTCAAATAACACCAGTGACCACCAAGTGGCCCAAAAAAATCCCCCAGGAGACAGAAACTTCTGACACAATACACACATCATCCTACCAACATTCTTCAAAATGGAACAGGAGTGTGTTGCACAGGTGCACGTGGAGGTTGCATGAGTAACAACTGCAGATCTCTTAGGACTTCAAATAACAGAAAGGCACACAATAGCTTTCTTCTCCTCTTCCCCCTCCTCCACCCAAGGGCCTGAAAATTCTCTGGACTTAAGGTCAACAGTTCACAACTTGTTCTCCCTCATTAATGTCAGCTCACTGGCAGGTTTGCTTAACTTCAGAAAATGGGAGGGGAGAGCAGCTGCACAGACATTTGCTTAACTTGTTCCAGTGTCTTTTTGTAAATATATAGATATATATTAGAAACTTTATTTCCATTTGAACCTGAAAGCAGAATGCTTATGTAACAGGCTTCTTGCTTTGCTTATCACAGAAGACCTGTTAAAGAACTCTATGAACCACAGCACTGGGTCTGCATTTTGCTTTGCAGAGACTGACCTTCTCCATCAGCATGGCAACAGGCAACAGTCATAAGCTCTGAACACCAGCATGGAAAGGTGTTTTCTTCCACTTTTCATTGTGTGCTCCCTTCCTCACAGAGAAAGCCATAGCTGATTTTGTACAGTGCTTTACTCTGCAAACAAAGCCACTGGCATACAAAACAGGGCATTCTCTTCTGAAAGAATGAGCAGCGACTTGGTTAAGACATTCAGCCACGTACCTTCTACAATGAATTCTATTCATTCTCTGCACTACAGCAGCACCTAGAAGCCCTGACTGACGACAAAGCACTCACTACGTCAAGACAAGTTATTACTTCCCAAAGTTTTCAAGCTATATAGGCACAACAAAGGAGAGAAAAATGCAGTTCTTGCCTTTCAAAGATGAAGATCAGATGCAGATATGAAACACCAGATCAGGACCAGGAACGAACTGACGTACTCCTTTCTTTCCTCACCTTATCACCCCAAATCATTCTTTGTGTTCCAAAAGTGTGTTCGTGTTACAGGCATGAAAAAATAGAAAAACATTTCAAATATCTAATTCACATTTATTTGTTACATAACTTGTTGGACTCCTCTGCAATGAACTGCAGCAACAGCACACGCAGTCAAAACATGTCCAGTCCAGTAAACCTCATGTAATGCACATATTGGCTGTGATTAATCAAGGAACAGACTTATTTAGAGGAGATAATTACTGAAACAAGAGAACATGTTTATTTGGTACACAGATTTTGCAGAAATCCAAAGCAGAAACCTTAGACAGAACTGTCAAAGAAAGCATGAGAAACTGTTGTTCATATAATAGAGAAGCTTTGGTATCCAGAAAGTGGCATTGAGAACAGCCAATAAATAGCAACTTAGATAATTAAAAGTGCAAGAGGTCGCAGCTTGGAACAGTATATTGCCATGGATTAAACAAAAACCCACTTTACAATAGAAATCTCAATTCTACACTTTTTGCAGAGGTCCCATTTGATTATTCTTTTGGTATCTGTAATAGTTAAAATCAGCTTCATAGTCTGCTCAAGTTTCTCATCCATTGAATAGAAAAATAAAACACTTTTGAAAATGAAGCCGAGAACTATAACTGCTGTAAAACCAAGGGTGAAAAAACCCCTGCAGCCCATATTATCACCTTAATTCCTTCCCTTTCATGTGTAAGCTGATACATCATTAGAAAGTCTTCCTGTCCTATTTCCTAAGAGCCTTCCTCTGAGCATTTTGTAATTCTGTAAGGCCTCTTTCCTGGCAAGCCTGCTTTAAAAATTAAACCCCTGTTTAGCAACAGTAGGTCTCATTAAAAGGGGCATTTACCACACAGTAGAATTCTCTATATTTAGAATTTGAAATACATTGAATACCACAGCAAATATAAGTATTGTGGGTGGTAAACATCCAGTTTAACGACATCCACTGTATTTGTGTGGAAAAAAACAGTTTTATAAATAGCTTCCAAAATCTTGCTCAACACAAGCAGCTAATAATATCCAAAGACATCTCATTTTACACTTTTTCCTTTCTCCTACCAAAACAAATGATAGGCCTATGTTCTCTGTCAAGCCCCCACCTGGAACAAGTACTGTGGGCATGCTGTGAGCAGCAACTCAGCTGGGCTGCAAAACAGAAGTGAGAACTAACCTGAAATTATCAGGAGCATTTTGGTCTGCCTTTTAGGCTGGAGAACTTGTAAAATCTTTCTGGTTAGATTTTGATGTCTTCCTATTCCAAGGCAGCTGGAAACACAGGAGCTGCACTGGATCAAGCTGTCCTCAACAGCTACAACTGACTTATGCCCTTTGATAAGAACTTTTTGATTGTTTCCAATAGCTCTTAGAAGTTTTCCTTCCCTAAACAGTAGCTTCAGAAACTTCAGATTTGGTTTGCAAGTTAATGACAATTCATGCAGATCTGCATCCCTGTAAATCTGTAATAAACTGATGTCTGGCACAGAACGTAATCCATGAGAAATACTGCTCCTTTCACAGTTTAATCAAGATAAAGCTAGTTCAAAAGGGCCTCATTTTCCCCTTTTGCCAGCCTTCTAAATGATATTGCTTTCTTTTTCTTTTAATCCTAATCTTCTGCTTAAAATGTGTGTATGCATCTAGTCATGTTCACTTTGTGAAACAAACAATTTTCTGAGCTGCTGGGAGCTCACAACTCCAGTAGAAGTTGGCAGGTGCAACACATCATGATGTAAAGACACAATAACAAAAGACCACCTTCTCAGACCACTTCTTCAGACCAAACTTATACACCATTAAGCCATTAATCAGTCGGTTTCTTCCTCAAAGACTTCTCAGAAGAACAAGAAAATGTAAATCTGTCTTCAGTTGTATTGCATCAAGGCAGAATTGTATGTCTGTAATTCTATCTGTGGGTAAGAAAGTCGATTCTTGTGGCAAGAGCAAAGGAAACAATTTTGAAGATATTACAGCTTTTTATGCACAGTTGTTCCTTTTGGATTTAGGAAAAACATCTGCACTTTCCAACTACCATGTTAATCATGGGCAGTTCTCTTGTAGCGCTTCTGAGCTACACAATCCAAAGATGTCCACCCACATCCATGATGTTATGATTCCAGGTGTGCTGGGCCTACTGTGGAGTTTGACAGAGAGCCATGGAGTGTCCTGCCCCACATCCAATCAAGATCTGTTTTGCACAGCCAAGAGCTCTGACTGGCTTTGGGACACGAACGTTTGCTTCTGTTCCATCACCACACATCCCGTGTTCGTTCCATCCCCAAGAGAAGCACTGGCCACCTGAAAGAGAGGACAGAAAATACAGGATAAAGACCACAAAACCACAACAGCTTCAGTTAGTTTTAAGGAGCAGATTTGTCAAGTCATCTCCTATTTAGGTTCTAAGAAATTCTGCTAAGGTAGGAAAAATATTCTGGTTCTCTTGAAGATGTAAATAAACCCAAATGAATGATTCTCCATCCTGTTCCATATTGTTAGCAACAGAAGCGATCAAAATAACAAAGACATTTGAAAATCACTCAGTAAGTACATAGTTCAGTATTTATGCAGAGCCCACAGAAATCTCTCTGCATTTTAAGATCCCTCCCTGAAATGATGTGGAATCCCTGTCTTTCAAGTTTCCCGTAGTAAGCAGAAGTGTGATAAATCAAGAGCAGTGACTTTAATCATTCACAGCATGATCTACAGGGTTGGGGAACACAGAGTCACAGTTCAGCCAAATTGCATTTCATTCCTAGCTTCAAGTTCACATGTCACCTTTTTCCTTTAAATCCTTTAAGTCTTCAACAGCCTGCCTTATTCTTAACCATCCTACCTCTTCTGCTTGCTTTGACATCATTTCACTGCTTTTATTATTCTTATTTTCCCTCATTATTATTTATTTTTGTAAGATCTACTCTTTTATATCCCAAATAACGATTCATGTATTATTATTACCCCATAGTACTCTTTTTGGAAGCACAGTATGCAAATCTTATTCTATAAATGGCTGGCATAATAAAAAATCCACCAAAACCTCCTTATTCTGAACTACAAGTGCTATTTCTTCCCTATTTTCTATTCTTTATTTGGCTGCCAGAGACTGTGTCTGTGACTTACTGTACTAAAAAAGAAAGCCATCCTGCCATATTATCATGTTTGTGATGCCACTGTTATTTTTGAAAAGCAGCAGGTATTAACAGCATGAAGTAGCATTCTGGATTCCAAATAATGAGAAGAAAAGTGCCAAAATTCACAAAATCTAATCCCAGTCACAATTTTAGTTTTCAAAATTCAGAAACAATTTATTGCAAATTATTAGTACATTGAAGTTCCCCTCTTCTGCAATGCAGTATAAACATTACTGAGGCCAGATGTAACTAAACAATGGCATTTCATTTTCCTGACAATCTTTAAGGCAATGGAACACAACAGAGCACCACCAGAACATCACAGCAGCCAAGGCACACCTCACCTGAAACAGCAGCTCTGTTACTCTTATCTCAGGAGGCACCAGATGTTCTCGTGACTGTGCGTGTGCAATACTGACAGCCCAAGCTACATCCCAAATGCACGCACACGTGCTGCCAAAAAGTGCCAAAAACTGCACGTGCAACATAGCCCATTTAAATATCAACAGATCGCCCTACTGGTTAATGGGATTTTTCTTTTTGGTAAGGTTCCAGGTAAAAATGTTTATGTAAATATTAAAAAGCAGAAAAAAAGACACCCCAAGCCCATACCAGAGACACATCACAGACTAATTAATTATTCAAGGAAGCTGCACCTAAGAAAAGACTTTTTTTTGCACAGTTAATATGTGAACCCAGCTTACGAGTTTAATGAAAAGAGAATATAACATGCCCTAACATTAGTAAGATGACTTTGGCAACTTTTTGTTCCTAGACACCAGCAATTGCTATAACAACTTACATGCTTCTGTGAAGACTCACTATATCTGTTTAAACGGTTTCTTATTGCTTTTTTTATCCTGTCCCATCAGGACAAGAGAGAGGAAACCAGAAATCTTCTGGTCACTTTGTATTACAAACTCAGTGGAACACTAATGGTATAATAAATAGTCAAAGAAACAGTGCATTAGGATATTAACCTCTCAAATTGATACACATATCTAGTGAAAACATCTTTTGAAAATACATAATAGAAAAATTTACAACCTAGGAACCCCCCAGAGAAGAACACCTTCCCTAAAATAAGGATTGTGGAGTCTTTTCCAGCCTTTACTTCTCCAAGCATGTAGAAAGGCCACCAAAATAGATTTTTCTATGTGATTCCAGTGATCTCTAAGGTTACTGAAATGGGACAAGAGTGAAAACTGGCAAAAGAAAAGTAGAAAGTAAGTATGATTTATGAATGGTCTTATACAAAAACACCTTGTACATCCATGGAGAGCTGACAGAAATCTGAAGAGATGAAAGGGCAGCTGATGGATATGGAATTACGGGCCACAAAAATGTTTCTCATCACCATCAAGTCAGAATCAGGAAAGCTAAAAGGCAGAGAATTTTTACTGTGAAAATGAAAAGTGTACAGTACCACATCTGCCTGTAGAAGATTCAGTGAAAGGTTTGTACATAGAAATCGCCAAATGCTTGACTTGTGTCAGAGAAAGCAGAATTTGCAGAACACCAAGCCTGTTTTTTTGGCAGTAATATATTAACAAAACTTGGAGGAGAGCTGGGCAAAATGAGTGTGGTGAAAGTGACCAGGAGGGAACAAGCAGCTATGTGAATCACTGGCACAGAAGTCAAAGTCAGTGAAGATCAAAGGTAATGAAGCATCTATTTGAAAAATTACACACGTTACATCTGCAGAGTTAAAGGCAGACCCTACAAAGAACTAACGGCTAGCCTCTGGACAAAGGGCACCATTTCATGGTTTTTTCCTTCTCCCACATTCCCCTCCCCCCCCCCCCCCTTTTTTTTTTGCTTGTTTTCTTTCTGATTGCTTCTATTCCCAGTTTATTGCTGATAAAAACACAGAACCAGCAGCCCTACATGCCTTCACAAGAAAATTCAGTTTCCATGTCTGTGCCAGACCTTCCCAGGATGAAAGAGCATTAGAATGATGTCTATTAACACAGCTACAAATTGCTTCTAACAAAATTTAGAACAAGCATTCTTGCATGTTCTCAAAGCAAATGGTTTGTGTTTGGTGAGGTGAGGGAAGGTTACTCCTTCTTACTGGTTAAGTGAAACCACGTAAGATGTTGCATTTACCTTCTCCCTTTCAAAATGTAAGTACTCAAAGTACAAATCAAACCCACAGAACTCACATGGCAACACAGCATAATCCCAAGGGAATTTCAGTTACGTCCACAGTCACACTAATCAAAGTTTAGAGTAATGCTATGCAGGACTTTTCCAAAAACATTAAATATGCAAGACATAGGGACAACAAAATCCTTAACAAATCTATTTTGGTCAAACAACATAAGAAGGGGCTACTGCCCTTCTTCTGTCTGCAATAATTATCCAGGCTTTTTTCAAGGTAACTGAAGACAACAGCAATCTACAGGTTCATTAAACTGGAGAAAAGTATTTCTAGGTAAAATAAAGCTGCAGCATACTGGACAGGATTCTGGAGAAAGAAGAGAATTTAGAGTTGCTCCTTATTGCTGAGTGCAATCTTCAGATGGAAGAATCGATGTTAGCAAATAAGATGCTCTGGGTGAGATTCACTGCACTTAACTTCAGCCACCTAAAAATTCAAGCAACTTAGCCATAGATCATTATCCTCTGTATCCTCAAGAGCCAATGGAGACATCTGCATCTCTCCACCAGACAGAGAGATTCATCTTCTCCAAACACTGGTGTGAAAATCAAGTCTGTCTCACTTTGGTGACAATAAAGGGAGACCAAGTGATTGCCCTAGCCTTGGCATATCAGTTTTATGCAGCTGAAGAGAGGTTATATTAAATCACATCTTTACAGCTGGTCTGAAGGCAAAGCAAGGAAAACTGGAAACAAGGAAGCTGCAAATATCACTGCAGCCTAGCTTCAGGCTACAAACAGTCTGCTTCTAAACCAGCCTGCGCCCTGGAGGCTTATCACTGAAATCTTTAGAAACTCCTCTTTTCTGTTTCTCCTCTCCCATTCTTTCAACCAGCAAACAAACAGAAGCTGGCCTTAAAGACAAGCCAAGTATCTTGAAGCCAAGCTATTCAAGAGACAGCTTCACATTTTAGGGAAATGTTAAAATGTTTTAGAACAGCTCTATTATATTGGCTTGGTGCTCTTACCAATACTCCACAATACTTCAAATTATTACTTCTTTTTGACCTTAAATTGGTGCTACTCTACTCTTTTGTTATAGACAAAGTTACAGTAGGCAGGAGATCAGGTCAGAAAAAGTCACAAGTCTTTAAACAGCATCAGGGCTGGACCACAAACAAAATTCAGGTGTCTCAGCCACCCTCCCTTGATTACATGAAAGCCTTCAAAACCTCAAAAGGAACAGTGTCACATTACACAGAAGGAGATTTTGTCTATACTTCTCCCAGGAAGTTGCAAAACACAAATGAATAAGTTTTCCTGTTTTTTCAGGCCATCTGGTGGTTCAGGGTGTCACATAAAATAAAAGGCAGTAAGCATCCCTCTAAACTTTTGTATTTTTAATAGCAACAAACCTGCCATTAGTGCAAAAGATCTGCAATTTTAAATTGTAAGAAACAGGATTGATATAAATTGTTTTCTGCAGAAAAACATGGAAATGTGTTAGTAACTAAAAGGGAAGTCTAGGCATTGTGCAAAATCTCATTAACGGCAAAGCTTGGAATGTATGATGACACCATCTCAAGACACTGTGGTACCTCCAAAACTAGGAAAGAACTGTGAGACCCACATTTAGTTTTTCTTACGGAGCCACATTTTCAAGGAGCAAGCTGTCGTGTGCTCCAGGCAGCCCATCCAATTGCTGTTCAACCCTCAGAAATGTGTACCTGGCTTGCAAGTGAGTAAGCTGGATAAAAATCAGACACATTGCAGTGCTAACACAATATACAGGTAAGAAACACCACACATTTTTGATACTAAGTACAAAGCCACGGTGCTAAAGGCATGCTGATTTCAAAGTCAGCCTCCAGTCAACAACCTGCCCTCGTTCCACCTTTACATCATTAGTAGCTCTCCTCAGGCTGTGGACCTAAACCACTCGGTCCCTTCCTCAGCAGTGGTTTTACACAAGTGAAAAGTCAGCTGGCTTCAGGTCATGCCTCTGTGGTTCACCCTGGTGCCTGGAAAGAACAACTTTCAATGTCCTCAAACAATTCATCATAACAAAGGAACAAAGCCTACACTATGAGGACATCTCTGACTTGGTGCTCTAAACTAGTATCTTATGTGAACTATTATTTTTTCCCAGCAGAAGCACTGTTTGTTAGTAGGACCATCTCTCTGGCTAGGTTTGTATCTTGTGTAATACAGCAGGGACTTCAAACTGGGTCAGGGCCTCAAGGCCAACTGCCAGAATATCCAATTACAATCCATAACCACCTATTGAAGAGAGTCAGAAAATCAAATGGAGAATACAATATGCCTGGTATGGGCTTAGGCATGTGCAGTACTGCAAAATGCAGCAATAAGGCTACACATCTCCTTTGCAATTAATTTCAGTTGGGAAAGTCTAATTTCTAGTTCGTGCCTCAATATCAGTGTCTATCCCACAAACTGCAAACACAAGACAGTACAAAGCACATCTAATCTTTTCTGTTCTCGTTTCCACAGTATATAAGCAGCCAAGAGTTACAAAATGGGAAGGGGAAGGAATCATGTTTATGATAAGATCATTTCTAAGGGCAATGTAGCACATCTGCCACAGCCTGAAAACTGTACCTGGAGAAGGAGCCCCACACACAGCAATGCAGAGAAGTGGGGAAATACACAGTAAGATGTTACTTAGCAAAAAAAGCCGTAGCAGATCCATGCAAACATGCTGTGCATTTTCCTGTGCACTGTTTTTAGCACCAGGCAAATAACTGAGCCCACCCCTAGAGGAAGTGCTATCTTGCCAAATTACAATGACAATAGAAATTTCATTCTGTTCTCACAGGGCACTTCAAAGCAGGAGCTGAATGGTTCACTGCACAAATTAGTATGTATCTATTTGAAAGAATCACTCCACATTACATCAAATAAACAGTTTAGGTTACCACTCAGGCTAGTTTATGATAGAATTTATTTTTTCCTTCTCAGTTATGCATTGTCATTTTGAAGCAAAAAAAAAAGAAAAAAAAAAGGAAGAAATTCAGAAAACTATATGCTAGGATTTAAAAACAACAGACTTGCAACTCCAGATTTCTTGGCTGCTGCACCCTTGTAGTTTTTGTGGTGGAACTGAAGCCCTGTAAGATGGAGATGGCTGCTTTGCTGTGTGTAGGTAGCAAGGACAGAAATCTACTGCAAGGATTATCTGTTCACATTTCTGTTTCCATGGGGAAACATGAATGGTACTAACTATGTCTAAAGCTCACAGGTGCTGCACAAGTTTTTTCTTTTGGTTTGACTCAAAACTGTCAATTCCTTCCCAACAGGAAAGCATCTCCAACTCAACACAGAACAAAACCTGGGCTCACGACTTTGTGCAAGACTGAACGTAACTGGTCCACTGACAATACATGAGGATTATATCATACACGAAGCAGCTGCAGTGCAGAGAGGATTAAGCATTAAAGATGCTTTTTTTTACACCTGTAGAAGACAAGAAAATCTTTGAATTTTGCTCGCTTAAGTACAGGACAAAAACAACTGACAGAAATTAATTAATGGAGAGATTTGTCTTGAGGCTCTGACCGTGGCACTAATGTCTGTTCCATCAGGATATCAGACATGGCAGAGAGTGACATTCATTCAGAACTTACATCCCTGCCTCTCCCAGTGACAGGCATTCAATATGTCACAGTGCTTTAACTTTGTATGACCAGAACTAGACAATCACAATCTCATCACAGAGCCAGAGACTGCAGTCTCATGACCCTCTGTACTATGTGAAACAGAACATGCAGAAAATACCTTATACCTATATGCTTAGTAAGAGGTCATCCACTCAAGGCAGAATGTCAGAGCTCATCTAGAAGAGTGCGAATCATTCAAGTGTCCCATGGGACCATACGGTGCCGTGGCCATTTGTGCCCATGAGTTCCGGGCAGTAAAGCATTACCATTTCAAATTTGCACGCACTTCAAACTGACGTAAGTGATGACACAAAGAAAAGGAGGGGACAGCTGTGATTCATCTGACCTACAACATTACCTCCAAGACCTAGAACTGAAGGGCATCTTCAGCATAGGCCTAGGAAAAGTCACAGATGAAAGCAGAAGCAAGAATCTGAGAGCCCCCTCAAGCTGCATTCCAGTCCTACATGTAGCTTTCACAGCACTAAGCAAATCAGAGAGCAGGAGAAAGGACAGTCAGCAAGATGAGCGGGTGCATGGAGGTGAAATGGTGCTTCCTCCTACTTTGCTGGCTGAAGTCAGAAACAAGAGACACCACTGGGCTCTCAGGATCTCTCTCATCAAGGAAGACCAGCTGGGTTGGAAAAGGATATTTTGGAAATGCTTTGGTGCTTAACATATTTCATAAGGCAACCCTTTGTAGAACACTGGTCTATTTACAAGCATGAGCTTTACGGCGATCACACAGACCAGGCTATAGATGACTGTCAGTCCTTGGCATCTTATAAAAAACACTTATGATATAGCAAAAGCTGAAGAGATAGTCCAAATGGTCACATTAACCTGCAGTTTCTTCTCTTCTGACTGCTGTTCTCTTCCTCTGAAGGGCTGTTTGCACTGAACACAAGTGAGCGTTCTGGGATTTATCTCTGAAGGTGTCCTTTTCTGCAGAATACAATTCTCCAACTCAGAACCAAGAATTGAAATGTGTAAACCTTCCACATGGACATCTTGTGTAAAATAGCTTTGTGTTAAAATGGGCTTTAGTTTGAACTTTTCCCCTTTCATTTTCCTTTAGCAATTGCAAGGCTGCATTTTGGTCAAGTTTCAAGACACACGACATGAATGTGCATTACTGTTGAGTGAAGTCTAAAAAAAATGCTTGTTGATATTAAACAAGTGAGGGCTTTTTTCCCCCATGCTTAACAAGTAATCTGAGATCAATTCTAGCAGTCATAAGCTAAAGTGTTAGAAATGCAAAGAGAAAAATCAAGGAGACAAGTGGTGACTGAGTTTCCATCTTACTGATTGAACTGGTAGATTTTCTCACAGCTACGCAAACATCGCCACACAACAAAAGCAGTTGCAGCTCAGCAGTGATGGTATTAGGATGCCTTATTTTGCAAAGTTCCAAGCTGTAATCTTGGTGTATGACAATGGTTCAGATGATGGCACCCCTGCAAGTGTCACAGTGCAGCCGTAACAGTGACAGCACTGTAATACAGGTGCGCTGCAAGAGCTTTAAAATACCTAGCCTGATGCAAGCTGTAGCATAGCTGTAGTCAGAGAGAGTTCGGGGTGAACTAACCCTCCTTTCTGGGAAGGATTTGTGGATTACAAGTTTCCTCTGTGCTGCAACTGTTGTACTTGAGTTAACCCACTTGTACCCAGTTTAAGTGTGCCTACACCACACTGTACTGTAGTGCAAGCACACATCCAATAAAACTCCTGTGGGTCATGTGCCTTGTCTTGTCTGTCTGTCTCAGTCTGTGCCTATTGTTACAGAGACTTTTATACTCATCACTGTGACTCTAGATCTACTCAGATAAAACAAGGGCTGGGTCATTTGAGCACCTGGGAAAAGAGTAAAAAGTGAACACCTTGGTAACATCCCCACGTTAACACTGACGCCACTCACAGCCACCATTCCCCTCTGTCTCACACAATATAGTTCTGTGAACTAATAGGACCCTTTCAAAGAAGAAAACAGACAGCTGACAGAGCTGTGACAAAAGATGAAAGCAAGCAATAAAAAAAATGGGAAAAAAATTCCCATGATTCAGACTTCAAACACAAACCATAGAGAGGTTTACATCAAGTGTGTGCACCAAAGGCAAGTCACATTTTCTCAGAAGGGCTGATGAAACACAGTGCTCTTACCCAAGGTAGGCTGTGCAGGGCTGGGCTGGTGTTAACTTTTAATTGCAAGTGAAACTGTTGAATACTGAAGAAAAACGATTCAAAAAAACCCACAACAAAACCCCAAACTGCAAAGTATTAACACCATAAACTGCACCCTCAGTCCCATCTACATGGCTAAGCCATTAGTCTGATCTCTGCAAAGCAGGACCCAAGTGGTCTAGCTCTTCCCAAGTGGTCCAACTCTTCCCATTTCTTAAGGGCTAGGAAAAGATCAGAAACTTCAGCCATATCACTCTGTCAAGAAACTTATGCAAAGTAATGAGACAAATAATGTGTACCAGATGGGACACACAAATTTTCTTCACAGGTAATAGCTAAGAAGACCAGGACTGTAGGAATAACAACTCTATTCTTTTAACTGTACTTTCAGAGCAAGAGTTCACTAAGTGTCATATTTCACTAAGTGTTCTGGAAAAAGTAAGCAAATGGTCAATATTTGCTACACAAGAAAGAGTGGGAGAACAGGCTTTGCCAGCTATAATTAAAACCAAGTATCATACCATAAGAATTAAAAACGGTCAGGAAGAGAATCAGAGCAGACAGCCTCAAAGAAAAGTGCCCATAAGGCAGGATTGGATCAGCTTCTCCAATCATCATTTCAAAACCATACATGACTGTTGAATGAAGTCTAGGGGAATTGCTTGTTGATATTAAGCAAAGGAAGAGTTCTGCCATCAATATGTGTTAAAAGCCAAGGCAAGTTTGCTTAGATAGGAACAGTTTCTGACATCACTTCTGGTGGAGAACAGAGATTCTGGGCAAAACATAAAGCACAGCTTGCTAACTTTTACCTTTTTTTATCTGTATGGACAAATTTTACTCTATTCTCCTTTACTTTCATTCACTGAACTATTTCATTACAAAATCCGTAATTCTTGTTGGAAAACAAAGCTGTTAGATTTCAATACCAAGCTGGCAAAATACGAACACTTCAAGCAACACACAGGGCTAAAGACACCCCAGCCCTGAGTGGCACGGAGTAGATTATGGGTGTGCAAACACACCTTTTACACACTCAGGCCAGTTAGTCAGGAAATAACCCTGCTGCAGCACAGCTTCTTCACATTTCTGCCTTCACCCTCCTCTGTGGGTCAGATACCCAAAAATTTACTCTTCACATGCTTCTTGCCAAATCTTCCCCTAGAAGTGCACAAGGCAAGGAAAGAAATGCTGGCAGAATCTGGGATGCCACTGGGTGCCAAGTGACACCATTTTAATTGTTCTGACTGGGAAAGGCAAACAACATCACTGAAAAAAAATGCTCAAGGTACATTTTGGGGACACCTCACCACTGTGCCTCCATCAGTGTAAGACCTAAATTCTGAACTGGGGGTAACAGAGGGAATATATCAAGTCAGTCCTTGGAAGAAGGCAAGCGAAAAACAGTGTTCTGAGATGAAAAATTCCTGCAATCAATGTTGTGAGATATTTTCACAAAGTTTCTGCTCTGCTACATTTTTTGGGTGCTGGCAAATTAGCTGTAGTGAAAACAGCATTCACGCATCAGTTGCAGGGATCTGAGGTTGGAAAGTAAAATCTCGCTTTGGCACACCAACAGGGAGAACAGCTGATGGGCAGAGGGATTCAGAGGCACCACGCCAGCTCCAGAAGGTCAGAGACCAGAATGGACAATGCAAGCTGGGTCCCTGAGATGCTGTTCAGCACTATCCCATCTGATCCTCTGCATAACCTCAGGGAGAACAAGAAACTAGCTGGATTGAAGACAGGAATATCTGACACCATTTTGGAAGGACTGTATCTGCTAGAGACTTGGAATATCAAAGTATTCTTCAAAATAAAAAAACACCAAACAAAACAAACACTTCTATCTCTGAAACAGCATTTGACCAAATTAAGAAATCAAGAGCTTTTTTCTCCTCACTTCAGAGGAAACAGAACCATGGAAATACAGGGTCTCCATTTATTGGCCTCACTGTTCTTTCCTGTGTTGATGCAGAAAGCCAGTTTCTTTCATTTTATATTTGGCACTAGACTAATTACACAGCAGGAGCAGCTATAGAAAGCAGCCTAGAAAGAAAGGTAGACAGAAAAGAATTAGGTAGAATTTATGGCAAGATTTGGACCTATGACAAATATTTATCATTACTCACAAAGAAAAAGCAATAGCATGAAAAGCTTTTAAGTTATGTATGATAATGATACTGAGAAAATAGTGTAAAAGACCAAAACCCAATCAGCCCAAACTTCTGCTAAAACAGCAAGCTTCAGTATGCAGCAAGAAAAGCAATGGATGACATGGATGTGTGTCCACAGGACTGTGTATATAACATACAAACAAATGAACACTATACCAAGTAGTTCTCACTAACCTGCAACAGGAATATGAGAGAACCTCTATTTATTCCTTACACTGCTGGAAAATAGAACAACCAAATATGAAGACGACAAAGTCAACATTGAGATGTTTTCTTAAATAACTTTGAAATGTTTTTTTCTCTGGTTTTGTAATAACTTAAAGTCTGCTGAACACCAATCACGAAAATATTCCTTGTACAGTACAGCCAAGAGATCTTTACTCTTCAGGCTCACTTACTACAAGAACTGTAGTTCTGTTCATGGGTGAACCAAAATGCCATTCTCTTGATGCTGGAAAATGAACTCCATCTCAGCCAGACCCAGAATGGAGGCTTCTTAAATCTATTCAGGAATAGATGAAGCAAGAATAAGAATTTTAAGCATCAAATCAACCTAGCAGAAGTGATTAATGTTCCAAATTAATCTAAAGATTTAAAAACGCTTGCATGCCCTAAATAAGAACCGTATCATTTTTCTTTACATTTTCTTTTTTTTTTTTCTTGGGGGCTGGAGTGGGGAGGAGGTGCTTATCAGCATTTTAAAGCTCTGTAATAATTATTGACACAGAAAGGTTAAAAATAAAGACCATAATCTTTACTTTAAAATACTACAAAGGATACAAGAACCATCCAGGTCAAAGTATTTCAAGATGACCACAGCTACCCATAAGTCTTTTTTTTTTTTTGTCCAAAAAACCACAATTAAAAAGGATTACAACACCAGTGGCAATACTACACTAGACATTTGTGTTTCCAAAATACATCTAAGTACATCTACAGACGTATTCTACCTATAACTACAAATGGTTGCTTAACAGATTTCATGCTTTCAGACCTTGCATTTGTAGCACAACACGATTTCTATCTCTGCACACATCCCTGTGGAGATGCTCACCATTGTTTTGGAGTACCTGAGTTTCAGGACGTGGGATTCAATTTGCCTAAGCCCAAAACATCCATGGTGTATGTACCTATGCATTCACGTAGCCATCCTTCACTGAGGAACCTAAATCATCTCACACAAGTGACAAACAGGCAGTTTCAGAGTGGGGTTCATCTCACCCAAGACAAGTATCTGAAGTCAAAAGAATCCTTCTACCACCCTTTAACCCATCTCTTCCTGTCCACTACCTACAGATATCTGACCAGCTCAGGCATAGTTTAAAGTTAAAGCAGACAGACCTTGCCCCAGCTGCCCAGCCTAATTTGCTTTACAAACTTGCTGTCAGGAGACATCAAGCTTTTTGAAAAATAAGATGCTTCCCAGGCAAAATCAGAAACCCACTGAGATTTCAACTGTCCCCATAATCTTTAAACAATTTTGAACATACTCATGCAACCTGATCCTCCAAAATGTCATCTATGCACAGAAAGCTCAGAATATTGTGCACCTAACAAAACCTTCTATAGCAAGATGATGAGCTCTGCATTAGGAGGCCTTTCAGTAAGCACCACGATGTGCCTTCCTAGTTTTACTGCATCTTTAGTACTTAGTTCATTCAAATATACACCAAAGGGACTTCCTAATCAACTACCTGATGGATTGTTACCAATTTCTGCATGAGAATGCCTATTATTATGGAGGAAAAACATCACAATGGAGTAATTTCTTAGGAAATGGGAATTATTCTTATGTTTAAGTAGTAGCTATTGTTTAGAACACTTTAAAGCACTGTGTTGAAATGTGGTTTGAATAATTTCGGTTGCTCTGATATTCAACACCTTCTCTCCTAGCCAGCATGGCTTGCTGAAAGGTTGCTCATGGAACTGTTTACTTTCCAGCATGAAAGGTTATCCTTTTCAGAAATTTCTTAGGAAATCCTTCTAATTAATTAGTTTACAGTTCCCACAGCACTTTCTTTTTTTTTAATTAGGTGTTGTGGATTTTTTGGCTTGGTTGGGGTTTTTTTATTTGTTTTAGAAAGCTCCCGAAGCTCTCTCAGGCAGAAATATTTCTTGCTCTCTCTGCAAGAGATGCTTTTGCTACTGAGCAATTTTTTTTGCTCTCCAGGGGACAATTAAACAATGACAACATTGTATTCAGCCCAAAGCATAATTCTATTTCTGAAGGTTTCATTTGACTAACATGATACTGACCACAACTTCCCCTCTGCAAGGCAATGTAAGTCAAGTTCAGCCTCCTGTCAGCATGCACTGGCTCGACCCAAGTCCCAGGAGGTGCAAAAACTACTTAGCTGGCAATGTGATTAGGTTACCAGTTCTCCTTCAGGCTGACTACATGGATGGATTCAAAGCTGCTTCTCCAACTGGTAACCAGCAAAGGTCTTAACAGGATTTAAGAAGCAAAGACAAGCCTTGATGGGAAAGGCAAAGGGGACCAATTGCTTATCCTTGAAATGAGAAAACAAGCCACGAGGAAAAAGGTTTGAGTGCAACTGAAAGCAAAACCCTGAGTCATGACTAATTCCTCCATTTCCAGCTGTTTCCGCTACTGATGCTTTGCTCCTTTTAGCCATGTGACTTTAAACTTTCTCATTACAGAGGGAGAATTACCCTGCACAAAGCAAAATTATCATCCTCCTTCCTGAGCTCTGAGGGGATCTGGTCAGACCTTCCTGCTGACAAATACCACAAGAAGCAGCAGACAGCAGGGGACTAAACCTGAGTGCTGCATTACTGGCTAAAGGCTACTCACTGACCATGCTCTTTCTACACTTTCCCACCTCATTTTAACTACTTTAGCTATTTTAGATTGTTATCTCTTTAGCCCAAGGGTCTACTACATGGTCTGACCTCACCTTGAGCCCATGGATGTCGTGTAATTAAAATAAATAATGAGAAACCTCTAAAAATCTCTGTTGTATTTAATCATCCATGGGGTTAGGTTCACGGTGCTCTGTAAATCTGGAACTTGAAAAAAGAAGTGAATAAAACCTTGAAGGTGTTATTTGGTTCATCTGTGTATTTAGAATACATTTGAAAAAATGAAGTCACATTTAACATGAGACATCATGCACTTAACTAACCTTTCTCAAATGGTGACTGATAAGAAACAAACCCATATTACTTTATTCAGTTATGAGAAGAACTTAAGGAAGGAATCATTAAGGCAAAGGTGACTTTTTTAGGCCTGCTTTAAAGAGTGATTTCCTGGGAAAATGCTTCTCAGTGATTTTTTTTTTTTCCATCTACAGTCCAGGAACATTTGACTATCCCAGGGAACATTTTAAAAATTCACAGTTTACAGCAGTAATTCACACAACATCCTTAAAGTAATGGCCATTCAGGACAGAGAAAAGAAAACACAGAGTGAAAGCAGAACTCAGTTAAGTAAGTTCAGTGCAGAGAAGCCACGCTGAAAGCCATCTGAGGGCTCCTGAATGCATATGGGATCTGTTGAGACAAAAAGCTATTCCTAGGTGTCAGCATTGATTTCCACATTCGTGCTGTACAGGCCCTGAGGATTAAGTTAAGCACTGAATTCCAGAGTCAGGAGAACAGCAGCATCCTGTGAGCATGACATTTCTGCCTCTGTGGAGGGCTACGACTCACAGGGCTGTGAAAGGCAACTTAGTCCTTTTTTTATGGAGAAAATATCATGTATGAACTGAGATTATTTTTAATTCATTTTGGCACTTATTTCTTCTCTTGCATTTTCTGTGTCCAGTGCCTCTTTTCCCCCAAGAAGATCTCTTTTGTCCGCTCTCCCTGTTGTCCTCATCCACGCAGCATTTCTGCAGACCTCTGCGTGAAGACAGCATTAGCTGCAAGGATATCAGTGCAACAGAGAATCTGCTCTATACCTGCTCACCAGCAGTGTCTCTTTCAATCTTTCTCTGCCAATAAAGGATTTGGGGGGATTGCAGGAGGTTTACTTTCTGTGCAGGAGGCTAAGAGCTGCACCGTGTAACTACAGCGACAACTACTGTGGAAGCTCTAGATTTTTATTGACATGCCTCGCAACACCCCATGGAAAAAAGGATACAATTAGAGAAATAAAAAATTAACCATCCTAAAGGCCAAAGGAAAATATTGTGGTGATCTGCATCTTTATGCATTGTTTAAATACTTCCTCATGGTAATTTGCTTCTTTTACTGTATAGTGGTAACATTAAAATAGCATTTTAAAATTCACAGTTTGAATGGTGATTTAAGCCTCCACAACGCCAAAACAGAAGATACACTTGCAATCAGCTCAGAAAACACTGTAGCACATTGCTGTATTTGACAAAGATTCATCACTGGGAAAATGACACTACATAAACCAAGAGAAGAATAAGGTGCACACATTTTTTCATAGAGAGTAACAAACATTTGTATATGGTTATATTGAATTATTCATCTCTTACAGACAAGACAAAAGACGCATCTTTCTAAAAGGTATTTCTCTATCCAAAGGATATGCATTTAAAAGGATTTTCCTGTGCTCACAGCAGCTGAGAACTGTGTGAAAATGATGAGATGCTTTGTCCCAGTCTTAAGAGTTCTATGACTTGATAGACAAGTTTGACATTCCAAATCCAACAGAACAGTTTCAAGCTCGCAGCAAAATATGAATATGCTGCAGTCTGAAATTGCCTCAAATATCTTGGAAAGTTACCAAATCGCTTACGCTGAGCTTGAAAATGCCACCTCTAAATGTGCTTCCAAGGCCATGATCCACAGTGCTGGAAAATTGATCCCTGCTAATGGCCACCATTTATAGCCTTAACCTTTACTACATTGCTTCAGTTCTCTCCAACAGCTTAAACAACATTAATCAAAAACACATCCAAAGATTTTAACAATTACCACCAGACCGAGAACTAGACCTGCAAAAACCTCGACCTTATTGATGGAGGGGATTTGCATGGTCGCAGGAATTGCCAGTTTTGCAGTCAAGGAATGGGACCAAAACACTTTATCCCAGTTGCCAGGTCTCATTTCCTGCTCTGCTGTCATGATTTATTTCTCTAAAAAAGCACAATAATCACAACTACTTTTATTTTAATCATCATCCAAAACAAAAATATTTAATAGCAAGGTTTAGGGAAAATAGTGAGCTGTTAATATAGCTCTTCTCAATCTAATACTCTTGCAGTACACAATGCAATCCAGGCAGCCTGGAAAGGATGAAAATGATGTGTTGCTATGGAAACAGGAAGGCACATGTTTAGGTTGTTCATCCCTGAAGAGCTGCCCCACCAATATCTTTAAAGTCTGATAATAAAATTTTAATCAACGATTAGAATAAAGTGAATTTCACCTCCTGTTGGACACCAGAATCTTGGTTTACATGCTGTCAAGCTCTTTTAATGTTCCCTGCATCCAACTATGCCCTACAACATTAAGAATGAATTTATGCACAAACAGAATGTCAACATGCACTCTTCTAGTTCAGCTACTTAAAATTATTATTTCACACAGCAATAGATACCAGCTTCCCAATTTAAAACCCTGTGTACGCAGGAAGGTGCTTTTTAATTTATTAATTGATATGCCATACCTCCCCCTTCAAAAAAACCAAACCATACCAACTCAACAGATCAGGTCTTTGGTTATTACTGGCTTAAGACCATCAACCAGGGATGCACCCATCCAGAATGGGACAGCTAGCCCAGTGCCAGTGTTGTCACTCACCAGACACCCTAAACATCTACTATTTCCTAGAAATTATAGCTTCCATCTTACCATGACATACCTGCAGACAGATCTTTCAAAACACTGGGGCTGATGAAGTAAAAATGCATTTCCAGACAGCCAAACAGAAAACAGGCCAAGTTATTTGCTGGCAAAACTCCACTTATTTCACTATTATCATAGCAGAGCATCTGGCTCCAAACATGCAGCCATTAATTATCTGTACAGTTAACTATGTCAGTACACTTCCTTGTTATTATACTGGGAAATCAATAAGGCAGACTTGGTTAACACTATTACTAATCTATTAAATCATGCTTTATAAATAACTAAGTACAATGTTAAGACTACCAGTACAGTATTAAACAGTTAACAAGCTCTGTATTCTGGGTCACAAAACAGTAAAGCAAAGCTGAAAAGACAAGAAATCCATACTGTGAACAAACAGGTGCATTTTTTTTTTTAATGTAGTTGTGGTTTAACTCGGCAGGCAGGGAAACACCACAAAGCCATTCCCTCACTGCCCCCCAGTGGGATGGGAAAGCGCACTGGAAAAAGGTAAAACTTGTGGGTTGAGATAAAGACAGCTTGATAGGACAAAAAGAGGAGGAAAGAACAATAATGATAGAAGAATACACAAAAACAAGTGATGCACAATGCAACTGCTCACCACCCTCCAGCTGATGCCCAGCCAGTCCCTGAGCAGCAGCAGCTCCCCTCCCAGGTTTTTGTTCAGAATGATTCCATATGGTATGGAATATCCTTGTGGCCAGTTTGGGTTGGCTGTCCTGGCCATGTCCCCTCCCAGTTCCTTGTGCCCCCTCTCCCACCCTACTCACAACAACTAAACCAACATTTTTCTCATCTGAAATCCAAAACACAGCACTTCACCAGCTACTAGAAGAAAATTCACTATCCCGGCAGAAACCACGACAAGAGTCATACATTATGAATTATTATCTTAAAATTTTAATCAATTTCCATTCATATACAATATTCCTTTGTTTCAGTATTCCTGGTAGAAGGACTCCAGTGGTCCATTCAGACAAGTCATTCAGGAAGAAAACCAACCCTCAGACCTACCAACCATAAATCTTTACTTCACTGAGATCTTGAATCAGAATACTAGAAGTGCCAATGTCAGAAGAGATATGAGTGACAGAAGGAACAATATGTCCTTTAGAGAGGCCAGACTTATCTGGTTTCAGCTTCAGAGATATTGAGTAGGGGTGATTTTCCACACTCTGCTCCCAGAACACACCAGCACTTTCAAGAATATGGCAGTCTCTCTATCCTCTGTTATATTTAGGATTGAAGTTTTCTAAAAAAACCCTGACACTAATCTCCTGATCAACTGTACAAGACTTTTAAGGTGTTGGTTATTTTTAAATAAACTTGAAATACACTGATTTCCTCCAACAACACTCCCATTTCCTTTTCCTGGCTTTGTAATTAACATGAAGACATAATAACTGCAGGTACAGCCCTCCCCCAAACCAGGATCCCACTGTGTAAGCATTACACAGTAGCTATATTTTTTCTTCCCCTAAGGTATCCACTGTGATATTTTAAAAGATTTATTTGCTTACAGCTAAACAGATGATATTTACTCACATTACAAAACTCCTGTCATACAACTCCAGCATTATTTAACCACCTTCTCTTAGGAGACATACCGAGGACAGCAGGTCAGGACAGTCACACACTGTCTGGAAAGGCTCGCACAAAGTACACGCAAATTGTCCCTTCTGCAACCACGCAAAAATAACCTGAACAAAATCATTACCCAGTTTCATCAGCAGCATAATATACAACCAAATTTCTGAGTATTTTCCTAAAAAAGTACGTTCATTTACCCCTTCAGCAACAAAACCCAGGATCTCAGCAATACAGCAGTTCCCCTTGGCTCAGAAGGTCAATATGACAGTGCTTCATTCCTGTTACTTTTTAAGGGCCTGGCTGCTGTCTGGGCATCTGCACTGGCTACCAAACTATTTCTAAATGTCCTTCCATCCAGGCATCTGTCTCTCCAAAATTTTGGAGACAAACAGCTTACGGGAAAGTGAGAATGACATAGTGACATTTGGAGTACAGTGCCCCCAGCCTCCCTTCCTCATGAAGGTTCATTTTAGTCATGACACTTTAGCTAATTCATATGACTTTTATTGCCTAAAAGCCAATGTGGCCTCACTACTCTCCTTTTTTCCATGTCTGTATTTTAAACCCAACTTATTGTTCAGAACTTTTCATGGATCCCAGGCAAGGACAGCTTCAGGACATGGAATAATTTAGTCTGGGCCTCCAGAGATCGTCTGCTTAACGTCTCTCCTTGAGTGCCTACCACTACAACTACTCCCATGCCTTGAAATTTCTGCACTGCTATCTTACACTTTGCACCAGGCACAGTATCCAGAGAGACTGCTGGATGCAACTGGGTACTTTGAGGCAGTTTAAGGTTTGCTCATCTCAACCAAATTTCCAATTTTTCCAAACTTGTAGGATCTTGCTTTTCCTCCACTGGCACTTCTCTCCAGACAATAATCCTCATTCTTTTCTGAGAAACTCAATGTCACTCTACAAAAAAATCCTGTGTAGTAGCCAGCTCCAAAACTGCGTAATTTCCAAAAAGAGTTGGATTTTCAGGTCTTTTTTTCTTTACTTTAAAAAGCATACATAAAGCTAATTTCTGCAGATGGAGTAAAATGTACCACGTGAATGAGGCAGATTGGCTTTCTCATTGGACACTGAGGGGTTGCTATGATTCAGACGTTATGCTTTAATATTTAAATTTCCACAAGCTGCAGATATGCTGATATAAGAACAAACGTCAGAAGGCTGATCTATTCTGAGATCCATCTCACAAAAAGGTCGACAACACACTCTGAAATCAGGTTCTGTTTCTGTCTATTGGAATTTGACAGATTTCAGTCACTTGAGTAAGAAAAGATTGCCAAAGAGGAATCCAACACTATGGTGCAGCTTTCAAACACTCATGAGGAGACACTATACTGTCATTTCCTTTGTCCTTAATGGAAGATGTAAGAAATTGTAAATGGCTTTATTTATATACGTTGAGCCCCTTGGTCCTCATTTTTATTTCCAAAGTCCTCTTTTTACACAGATTCACATTTATCTACTGCTTGAATTTTGCAATAGTACCATACCACTTGACCCCACAGGAAATTTACTCTGCAGTATTATTTTTGCCTTCTCTAAAATTCGGCAGACCTGTCAAACTGGGAGATTTCACAAGCTCCCTTATAGCTCTGGGCATCAGAACCACAAGGCCTCAAGGTGTTTGGGTTTGGTTTGGTTTTGGGGGTGGTTATTTTTCCTTTCTTTCTTGATGACAGAAACCTTTATGCTGATTCCAGCCTTAAATACTGCACCCTGAGCAGTGCGACAACTGGAGAAAACAAGATCTACAGTGTCAGCCACTTACATGTGTTCTCACGTAGTCACCATCTGTTTGGTAGTCCCAGAAGTCAGCAGCTCATATCACAAAAAAGCACTGTCATATTAAACACCCTGCTGACACAGAGACCACGGAGTGAGGGACTGAGCTTGCTGGCTGCTGAGCCATCAGGTTATGGTCTCAAAATGTAGCACCACAGAACCACTAAATTATAGTCCTTCAAGGTCTTGTTGTCCTCCTCTTTCTCCCACCTACAGACTTCACATTGATGATGAAATTGCTGCAGCTCACATTGTGTAAGTTTGCTAAATAATTGTAATTTTACAAACTTGCAAGTCCGCAAATGTCTCTTACCGCAAGATATGTTGAGAGGACAATAAAAACCACTGAAACAAAGGTTACAAAGGTTACAGTCCTTGTCAAAATAAGCCATTTGTCCGTCATTCAATAAAGTGCCTAAGGGTTAAGTGAGTTAAACAGGGCTGGGGAATCATTTTGAAAGGCTGAAAGGATTGTCTCCAGGGCTCCTACGGAGGAACAATCCAAAACTCTGCTGGATGGTAGGAAGCCTAAGCACAGGTGAGTGGGGAAGCTCTGGCCTTGGTATCTCATCCATTTCCAAGGGCTTAAACAACACACTGAGCACTCATGACCATGTTGCTTAAGCTCTAATACTGAGAGAAAAAAAAATCTTCATGTCCAACCTGATACCATGATGATTTTTTGCCTTTTCTTTTATACCTTTTTATAACTTCTGTATTCTTAGTGGTTTTTAGCCTACATTCTTAGACTTATTTGTCAAGCTAGGAGACTAAACATCTTAGAAGCCTCGTAGTTAGGGATCAGAAAGCCCCAGACCCCAAGGTCCTCTCCAGAACACATTCTGTAAACTAAGATAGAACCATCCAGGGGAAGGTCCCTTGGGGATGGAGGCTCACTCGAGCCTCTCATTGGCGAATCTTTGATAGATTTGCTAATTAGTAAAACCTATAATGTTAGGCCAGATCTATTGTGGGGTGCATTGCAGTGGGCATTTTCGGTGCATTCGACCTGGATGTGGTGTACCTAAGGATCCTTAAAATAAATACCAAGGTAAAATCCCTTTTTCCCTTCTAACCGTGTTTGATTCTTGATTTTAAGATCAGGATAAGGCATCAAACCTATCATTACATGATCATAACATGTGGTCCTAGTGAAGGACTTGGGACTGTGACCTGCAAAACACAATAAGAAAAATTTCTGTCATCTCCAACAGGAAAAGGAACAAGCTCAAAAGGGATGACCTGCTCATTCTTACATATAAACACACATATACAAAACATGTAAGTATAGGCTTAAATCAAAATATGGACATATCAAACTCCTTGGTATAACATCTTATTTGCCTTAAAAGAAACTAGAAATTCTTCACTTCTATGTTATTTTGTGAGATTTTAGGCTAAATCTTATTGTGTCAATGTGTTTCCCAGGAACAAGAGATCCTGACAACCTCCAGCTTCATGCTTGGGTTGATCTTGCCAGCAGAGATGATGATGATGTAGCATTTGCATTCCGTAATTCCCTTCAGCAGATAAGTAGATTTCTGTTCTTACAGAAATACTGCAATTACTTTTATGCTATGTATACATACGCATTTTTTCGAAGGCTGGTTCTGAAACACTTAAATCTGCTCATAAATGTAGACTGAAATTTTTTCTAGGCTCGCAGTTCCTTTTCTAGCAACTACTATTTGAAAGCTGAATTGTGGAGTCTCCTTTTTCCCTTCTCCCTTTCCAGCCCCATAAAGAGAGCGTGGCAGACGACTCTGCTCATGGAGGTATTACTGAATGTAATTGTTTCAGTAACAAGAAGCTTGTTTCCGAAAAAGAGTAGCCCAGCAACAGAAGTGTCGGCATGGAGACACAAGCAGAGAATCCTGGAAAAGCCTCCAAGATTGTTCTGCCAAGTTACACACTTTGATCACTGAGCTCTCAGCTCCCAAGATGACCATGACAGCAAACAGTTCATGCAGTCCCAATCTATTGCAACCTAAAGATCACATCAGAACAGTACTAAGAGTATTTCTCTTTCGGCAGTACCAAAAGGGCCCCTGATGGGAATACCAGACACTGGCCTGCCCTATGTTTCCAACACCCTGTTATTCAATACATTGAGTAACAATGGCAAAGCTGATAATTAGTAATTGAGAATCCACTTCCTTGTTAATACAGCAAGAAAGCCACTGCACTTCACACTGACACAAGGGCTGGGCTGCCAAGGGGCTCAGGCCAGGTGGAGCCCACGAGACGAACTGGGTCATGTTCCTCCAGAAGGCAGCCCTTTGACACAAGGTCTGGCACTGCCTCAGGCACTGGCCTGCCCTCCACACACTGCTGCATTCCCCTAAGGTAAACCCAGCCTTGTTCTTGGAACTGCTTTCTGAGCTATACAGAGAAACACCATCGGAGACTGCCAAACCCAAAGGAGATGAGGCCACCCAAGGGTAGGCAGACAGCCGTGGACACTGCAGGATTAGGGGCAGAGCAGCGACACACTTAGACCTCCCTGGCTGGAGAGACACTCACAGGACTGACTGTGAGCAAGAAGCAGTTTAACAGTGCAGTACCAGCTCAGAGCAGCAGCAGCAGATGAACAGCCTTCCTTCACACCGCAGGGGATCAGAGATAATTCAGAAAACTGAGACAAATTCAATTTAATACAGCAAATTAAAGGGAAACCAAGAGGAAAAAAATGGGTCAATCTGGTATGCACATGGCATTCCCATTGACAAAACAAGTAGACAACAAGATTTTTACATTTCAGAGGTCTCCAGAAATGAGCAGCACCCAGAAGCTCAGCAGATGGCCTTGAAAAACGGCCTGTTCACTTCAGAATCCCAGTGGGAGCTGAGCCCTTTCAAAATAACTGGAACAGTCTCTAGCTATCAAGCAACCACCAGCAAAGGAGGTGAATTTGCTTTCACAGCATTTCCTCTGGTTCATTCCAAGTTTTCCCTGCTCATTTGTGTTTTTCCAATTAAAATACCATTCTTATTTTCCTAACTGGTCCCCCAGTTAGCAGCAGGGGACAAAAAGAGTAGAAACAAAAGCTCTCAGTAATACAGTCTCAGAAATGCATCCGAAGGTGCAGCTCCAGGCCTCTGACACAGCAGCACGGAACAAGCGGCTGCTTCCCCTGACGTTCCAAGGACAGGGGGGTACATTGGGCTGTGCATTTGTATTCCCTGCCACCGCCTCGGCCTGGCCTTTCTCCTTGCTCCCCCAAGCACAGACATCATCTCATCATTGGAGAGATGACCTGTGAGCAAACTGCATTGCAGCCTGCACTGCCTGGGCACGGAGCCCAAGGTGAGGGAAACAACACGGGGCAAAGCTACTCGGACACCAGACATGTTCAGCTCTTGACATGCCTGGCTGTCAAGACACACACTCTGCTGCTCTAAGGAGGCACCAGCAGATGATAATGCTGCTGCAGCCTCCAGAAACACCCTTTGTCTCTGCTGTGTATGTAGTACCAGAGTGAAAGCTCATTTTCACTTTCAAAAAAAAAAAAAAAAGACGAAATCTGGTATCTCCCACTGACCACGAATACAGAAAAGAAAGTATCTGGGAGAGAGAAAATAAGTCTTTGCTAACAGTCTAATTTTCATTTGGAAGTGAAGGGAGCCCTCGTTGAGAAAAAAGACTGAGGAGATAAAAATCAGAGGTGGTGAAAGCGCATTCATAAGGGGCATGAGGAAAAGGGGGGAGGAAATCAATCACAGGAACAGGCAAGATCAAATGGCAGCATACCAGTAGCATCCGTATTTCCTTGGGAAAAAAAGCTGCAGGATGAAGAGGCAGCACAGCACCATGCTGTGAGGAGTGCTGCTCTCCTCACCCACTGCATAGAGAGAGTTGTTCTTTCTCCATAGCAACAAGATACTTAAAAGCCAATCTGGAGACTGAAGACAGGCTCAAAAACAAAACACAACATGTATCGATTTATTATCTCTATTTTAAGCCTCAGCTGGGAAGTACACAGGAGAGCATTTGTTTAGCCTGAGGAAGCATCTTCATGGAAAGCTCTCTCCTCCCTTTATACCTCCCTGCCTCAGAAGCGACCCTCGGTGTGAAGCAAACTGTGGCACTTTACACGTCCCCTGCTCTTAGCTAATGCCAAAGGCATCAGGCACAAACACAGCCCGAGGTGCTCGGAGCTGAAGCCTATCCACTGCTGCCTTTTGCAGGGACTGCAGGGAGGCATCCATACCTCCAAACTCTTCTCACAGGACTCTGGGAGCGAGGAGGAAGGAGAAGGAGTTGCAGCCTTTTGCTGCAAAAACAAACAAACAAACAAAACCCCAATAAACATAATAATAAACAAACAAAACTCCCAAACTTGCTGTTTAGAAGTTACCAGCTCAAGTCACTGATTGCAAGAACTCAGGATATGCTCGTATCTTGTCCTTGAAGTCTGCCTATACCTTGGCTTGGAAACAGCTCTGCTCAGGCACCTGAATGACTTCAATAAAGCCATTATGCTGACTGCACTGGCAGGGCTCTGGTAACATCACAGACCTCACCTCCTCCTCAAAGGCACCGACAGAGCCTGCACAGCACATTCTAGAATGCACCAGGATTATCTAAGAAGCCCTTCAAGTTTTGGGTGAATGGAGTGTGCTGAAAAAGCTGCAGAGCAGCTGGGGTTTCAGTCCTGGCCTTGCTTCAGCTTAGCTGCTGGGGTGAGCTTCCCCTACTCCCCCCTTCCTGCAAAGGATGAGCACGCAGCAGCATCAGAGCTATCCAGAATGAACACAGCTGAACACAACAGTGAGCAGCACTGTGGTGCTCAGCCAGGAGTGCTTCACAAACAGTGGGGCACACAGGGGTAGTGCAAACAAGGCCACCCTGGAGCAGCCGCTGTCCCTCGGGGCATGATGGCACTGCAGGCTGCCAAGGACAGGGCAGTGCGGAGAGGTAAAGTGTATACACAGCACCTAAGCAAGGAGGTTTTTGCCAGTGGAAAAACAAGAACATGCTGAGGGTTTGGAAGTGCAAGCTAAGAGTCTTAACTGGAAAACTGGTAGGAATTGGGCATGAGGTGGCAAACAGAGCAAATACAGAAAGCCGTTGATGGTGTACAAGCATGCCAAAAATACAGTCCAGTGTGCCAATTTTGTTTGTTCTAAAGTCTCCTTCACCGCAAAATATTACTGTTTGAAGGACCACAGAACATTCAGGAGGAAGGAAAAGCCTAGTTTATCCAAAGATGCATTTCCAGTGTCTGCCATGGAAGCCATCATTTGAATTTCACATTAGTATTAAACATAGTTCTAGTTTAGATTCACCCATGAGTCATAAGTTTAAAAAAAAAAAAAAGCACTGTACTCAGCAACTTTGCCTTGGCTCAGCACTATTATCTTACAGACTTCATCTGTACATCTGCTAAATCAAGAACTCCAGAAAAAAATCCAATCCACATACACTAAACATCCATCTGTCTATTTCTCCTACAGCTAATGTATATTTTAGATCTAAAATAAAGAAACTTCCAATCGGCCAGTCCTTAACCACTATATTTATTATGGGTCTTGATTTTTCATTTCCTCTTGAAACATTTTATTCAAGAACAAAATACTCATTTTCAAGCCACTGAGTCAATATACTGTTACTTTTGAAAAAAAATTACTTTATCTTACTACAAAATATTTCTAAAAGAGCTGCATGGAAAGAATAAGAGTAATATTCATCTGCATAGATTATGAAGTAGAAGGAAAAGCATGAATCAGCTTGTCCTCATAAAAACATTTGCTAACCAAAGTCTGTTTCCTACACAATTAGTTACAAGTGCAGAAATATTTCTTTTAATAAGTGGTTTCGAAGGTTGCCAGGAGCAAAGCTCTGTGAAGTGCATACAAAGTTGTTATGGTTTTTCCTGCATAGGTTACCTTACTGAACTCAAAATGGAAGTACCCAAAGAGCTTTTTAGGAGCTGAGGGAGCAACACAGCTAAAATATATGAAATATATGGCACTTTTTCTTCCCCCTCCCCCCAACCAGAATGGAAAAAAAACCAATATTTATGAGTCTTTAGCTCAGAGCTTACAGCAGCTCCAGAAAAGCACTGCTTCCTATGCAACCAAGTTTTACCCCAGCTTTGGCTTCAGCCTCAGCCAGCCCCAGGTCCCTCCCACCAGCAAGCCAGGTTGGGGGTGGCACTGTGACCAGACATGGCATTTTGCATCAAGCCCTCTCAAAGCTGATGTCACTCCCGCATGAATTTCCAGCACAGAACAAAAAAGTCACAAGGCACAGGCTGTAAATCACAAGGGCTTAGTTGTTCCATCTTAGGAAGTTAATTATCCTGATGATGTTATCTTAATTAAATGGTAGCTAATCTAAGTTTATATTTAAGCCTGAAATGTGAATATATTTTAAAAACTCTTGATGATAGCAAATCTGAAGAGACAGAGGAAGGAAAGGAAAAATACCAGAGAAAGTAGGGCTGGTTGAATTGCACAAGCAACCATATTTCTAAATAGAGGCAATTATAGCTCAGGTTTCTTCCTTTAGGGTTGTCTAGGTGAATCAGATTTCGAAGGGGAAAATGTGAGGGTCTCCAAGCAAAAGCTGAAACCAGATACGCGAACTATAAATGATAAAATTGGCAGTCTGAGAAAAAAACCCCAGCATCTGAAGTCAGAGGTTAGCAGAGAATCTTTGAAGAGTCCTGCTGTGTGATTAGTTATTTACACTTTTCTAGCTCACTGAAAACAGTGGTGGTCTTGTAAAAAATTTACAGCTATCTAGCAAGGTGCCATGCATACAAGCCAGCAGCCACTTGAGAGAGTTTATGGGCAATGATAACCTTTCCAAAGAAGGAAGAAAGAAAGAAAAAAAATAAAGGTAGACATTTAAGAAATTGTTCCTTTTTTCTTCAAGGACAAGGGAAATTTAATGTGGCCAGCAGAGAAAAAGCAAAAACCAGGAATTATAGCTGTAATTGAACAGAGAGGACTCTACTAAAGGCTGATACCAACATCTCAGCATCTGAACAGTGAGAGACACTAGATGTCCTAATCCTTCAATCCATACTCCTCCAACACCATTCCTATTCATTTTCTACCCAAATCCCCTCAAATTGAGACATCTTTTGTCCTTTATATCTGAAGGATTTAGCTAAAGCAATTACCCTCAAATATTACCACAAGGAAAGGTAAAACATAACCATCTTTCCCTTTTCCAGGCTGATTTCTACCTGAACACTTAATTTTGCAACCAACAGGCTCAACTTTGGCTCCCCTCTTACAGGCAGATGGGCTGTTCACAGTCTCCTTTCCTTCTGAGCAGAGCTGGAAGACCCCATACCCTCACATGCCTATCAGTAATCTGCACTGAGTTTTACAAGGTCACATCCTGCATCACTCTAAATTGAATTCCAGCCTTCCAATCAGGGAAGCAAATGCACATATAACCTTTGCAAGCAATTAAGTGTACTGCCCTTGCTAACTTTGGTGATTTCTCTGGTACTTGAATCTCAAGAATTTAGTAATTACTTCTGCTGGCCTTTGTTCTGCCGTGAGGTTGAGACAGCGAGTTTCACTTTCAATGTGTGTCAGAATTGGTTATCAAGAAAGAAGTCCCTTTTACAGAGAGATTCAATAAAAACAATCATGCTCCTGCTTTTCTCTTTCAGCAGTGCTGAAAAACCTTTACAAAAGTAAGATCTGGCTTCTGTGACCTCCACACTCGTTGATCCTTTTGTCAATCTTGTTTGCTAGCTTCCTTATTCCCATTTTAGACAGGTCTGAGTTTGCCTTTGGATATTAAGGAATTTATGGAAAGTATTTCTTTACATTCAAGGACTATGTCCAAGTGGAAAATTTGATCTTTGAATCTAGACAAAAATAATTCTACAATGCTCTGGAACACCTTATCAACACACACCACCATAATGAGGCCCACAGACAGAGGACAAGATAATAAGGGACAGATGTTTGCCTTGGTACAAACTGTTTTAAATCTGAGCTAGAAAAAGTTAGGCTTTACACTGAAGTACCCAAAGAAGTGCACTTAACCCTTATACAAATACTCCAACTAAAGTCAGCAACTAAGGGTTTGCAAAAACAAGTATCATTTCAAAATTAAAACCAGAAAAGGGAGATTCAAAATCATGTAATCTCTTTATGGGCCATGTAAGATATTACCTTACTGTTAAATTACATTAGTCCATGAAGCTAACTGGAACAGTAAGGAAGAAAAGCTGTTGTCCGCCAGGTGTATTATACTAGTAAGCACGCCACACTGGGAGTGCAAAACATGCAATTTATAAAACAGAAGGACAAATCTCTTCATCTTCACTAGTCTCTTTGAAAACAGAAATACCATAACTAAACACAGGAAAGGGAATTGGAATGCAGGATGCTACAAATGCTTATAACAAGTAAGTCCACCTCCATGAGGAAGTGTGATGGAGAGATATGACTTGTGTTGAGCCACATATGTGCATGAAAGGCAGTACACAAAGAAATGCCTGATTTGAGTTCAGGATTAGCTGCAGCCAGAGTCAAATGAGCATTTAAAAGACTAATACATTATTCCTGGGGAGACTCAATAAAGGATTACAGCTTTAGGACACACCCCTCCTGCCCTCTGAAATCAGGTATCTCCATTGCCCATTATTAACTCTTATAACCCAAAACTGAGGGATTCCCAGAGCTGTTAGTCACTTCTGGGAAAAATGACCTGATGAAAGA
The DNA here is from genome assembly GCF_020740725.1 of Corvus hawaiiensis. Classification (NCBI taxonomy): domain Eukaryota; kingdom Metazoa; phylum Chordata; class Aves; order Passeriformes; family Corvidae; genus Corvus; species Corvus hawaiiensis. The sequence goes on along the minus strand of NC_063218.1, from coordinate 50,134,041 downwards.
ATAAAACAAGCCAAATGCAGCTTGTAAATAGGGAGCTATTTGTGATGTTAGTGTTACCACATTCTGTTTTCTTGTTATTCTCATCCAGCCAAAGACATTATCTCCAATAAAGGAGGAGTATTTGGTTTTGGGGATACAGCAACATGCAGTCATCTTAGATAAGTATTTGAGATCTGTAAAAACCTTGGAGCTTCTTCTAGAAGCTTGCACTGGGTTCTTGGACCATTAGCTTGCTGGATGAACACAACTGAAGCTGTACAAGAAGGTGCAGCACAAGAGAGAAAAGGCCAGTCCCAGTCAAATGGTGATGATCAATATGCTGTGGCTGCTAACCTCCCAAGAGAAAGATGTGTGGAAGAGTAGGAAATGCTGCTAAGTCTCAGATACAGCTAAAATATTTAGGTTCACATAAAGAAAATCAGTGGCAAGACTGAGTGCAATTACAGAGCAGACACTCATTGTTAATGCCCCGCAAGCATTAACTTGGAATATTTCATTATTACCACTATGTGCTGCCTCTCAGACACTGAGCTTTTGTGAATTCAAGGACATGTTGCTTATTCCAGCTGACTTCAAGGCAATTCTCATCTCTCCCTCTTTTCTCCTCCAAACACTTGCAGGACAGAGTGAAAGGCAACACTGAGTTAAATCTTCATAATTTTTGTTGTCTGGGTTCTTCATGAAAATTGCATGGAACCCGTAACACAGGCATTTGAAAGTGTGCTGCAGCCCCAGTTTAAAAACTAAAAGCATGGGAGAGGACAAAGCTGTAACTGTTACATATTGAAACACAATAATGAATATCTAAAATCCAAAATGAGCATAGAGTCATTGGGCTCCCACATCAGCGACACACCATGGGTTTGGCCTACCTAAAGTTCGCAAATGAATTTCTTACAGATTTCAAACCTGTCTGTAGAGATGCAGAGATGCTCACAAGTGGTCACCACAAGGAGACAGTTTAATAGGGTAGTCTCATTTTTCATGGTATATTTTGTTCCTGCCACCCTACAATTTTAACAACTAAAAATCTACAGTCATTTTAGGTAACAGTCTGAGCTCCTCCTTGGTCTTCCTTCCTTTGGTTCTCTTACCATTCTGCCTAAGTTCCCATGATGAAGTAAGCTCTGCCTTGAGCTTTGGGAACACAAGATCAGAGCTGTCACCATTCTGGTCTCACCACTGAGCACCACTGGCTGCAATCCAGCCCTCCTGGAGCAGTCAGCATGTGGCTTGTGTGTTCCTACCTGCCTAAGAAGGGTGACATCCCTGTGCCTGCAGTTTTCCCGGAGAGAAATCCACTAATAGCAGCACTAAAGTATCAAAACATGTAGCTTTGGCCAGGAACTTCAACAAAGGAAAAGCGAGCAGAAATAGGAGTTCTTTCTAAAACATATCATTTAGAGCATGGAGAAGGGGGTTTTGGAGTTTTTTTTCTTTAGTTTTAAAATAAAGGTTAACAACTTATTTTGGAGTGTTAAGAAGACAGATCGTAGCAGAAATGCCAATTAAAAAAAAAACAACAAACAAAACATGATAAATCTGACTTACCTCCCACAAACACAAAGCACACTGTCATTAAGCTATCCCTCTATGCACAGGAATTGAAGTCAAGCCCAGTCTCTCTCCTTTCTTCACACAGGATTAGGTGATAAGTTATCCAGAAACAATCCAAAAGAGCTCCAAAACTACTCCTTACATGGCAGATAGTTTTGAAGGCTCCATTCTGTCATTGATTTTGGCAGTTGTGAACATTATCTGTCCCACTTTTCCATATCACTTTTCTTTACAGTACTCCAACTTTGAGGGGGTGCAGCTCTCCTAACATCGTAACAAACCTTGGAAGTTAAGGCACTATGCCAAGGCCTACATCTTTACCATTTCTACAGATTCCCCAGGATGATGATATTAAGAAAAAAAAGCCTCATAAGCAGTCCAAAATTACAGACAGCTTCCAACTGAATAACTATTAAAAAAAGAACTGACATCAAAAGTTACTCAACAGGAGGGAGCTGTATCTAGTGACATGCTGCAGTTGCAGTGAAGAGGAGGAAGTAACTAAACTTCTGCTATCCTTGGTGCTGACTCACCACATTCTGGCTGCAGGATACGACATCCTGAAAGATGCTCGAGTTTCTAGAGACGTCCCTAATGCAGTCAAGTGTCTCAATGCACAAATACATCGCCTAGAACTGAGACAAAAATTTGAGTTCTCAAGTCCTTAAGATTGTGGCTGATATCCTGCAGGGTGTCAAGACTGCTATTTGGAGAAGAGTGGAAAATAACAGACATGAAACGGGGCTTTCTGTTGTTAAGGACCAATTCTGGTTGTATCAAGACTGAGCTACAGAATATGATGAATTTGTCCAACTTCCTCGTCTTCTGTCTTCCCTGGACTGATTACTAAGATCCTTCTCCTTCACCCCAAACCAGCAATAAAACACTTCTCAGCAAACAAACAGCCAGAGGCCTGGGTAACAGAGGCAGCAGCTGGGGACAGGAGGGACATGTGCCCCTTGCTGCTATGTTCCAGCATTGCTCCAAGCCAGAGGCATCAAGGGGTGACAGGGACCTTGTGTTGCAAGGAAGATCTCAACTCAGGTTATACAGAGAAAAGACAGTCAGGAACAAAAGAGTATTCATTTATAATGAAGCCAAATGAATGCTTAAAGAAAAAACACAAAAAAAGAAAACCACATATCCTAGATCTCACAAATCTGAGCCTTCTTTATGTGTATGTACACATCTGTATTTGTAAGTTATATGCACACATAGAGATATATTCATAAACAGGCTAAATATATTCCCCCAAAGAAGATTTGACATTTCCAGCCTTAATCCTGTCACCCAAAACAGACCAATTTGCACAATCTTCAAGGCCAACTGCTGGGTTCATCTGCTGAAACTAACTTCACATGATACATTTATTTGCTGGGAGGACAATACTGTTTTGACTCAAACTTACCCTGATTAGCCCTATGCCAGTGAGAGTCATTGCTCTGTTTGTTCAAATTAGTATGCCTCCTAAATTATGGAGAGAAGGTCACTTTACAGACCCTGGAGTGGGAAGAAGCTCTGGACAAAAATAGGATTGGCACTGTCATGATATTTATCAGCCAGGTTCAGATCAGTTTCATCTTTAATGTCTCTGATATATTTTGCTATCTAAGTACTTGATTACCAAGGTAAAGCTTATTTAATCCACCTGAAAAAAAAATTATAAATACTACAGATCATCAGATGACTTTAGAAACAAAGCAATATACAAATCTCACCCTTTCCACTATAAAGTTTATTCTTATTCATAATAAGCTATCCACAGACATCATATACACAGAAATAATCATATTTCACTAGAGAGCTCTCTATACAATCAGCATCCACAGAGTGATTGACAGAGAAGCACGGGCTATTATTCCCATTTTGGAGAGCAGATGTAAATTAGAGTTTGACATTAGATACGTATCAGTATTGTAAAAGTAGAGAAAAAATAAACCATGTAAGAGATCAATAATTACAACAAGCCAGACAGCAGGAAAAATGCTTCCTACCAAGGCTCCTGCTCATCCATATGTTTATAGGAGGGTAAGAGTTACCTCATTCACCTTTCCTCACAAGACCCTTTTTTTGTATTACACAGTCAGAGATTATTCGCACAGAAAACACAAGAAGTAACATTGGGAGTGTCAGAGCCTACAGGCAAGAGCAGATTTGTCAAAATATCACAGCAGCCTTTTCTGCCACAAAGCCGACGTGGGGATTCACCCACCCCATCTGCTGCACAATTCCAGGATGAGGGGTCAGCATTGAGCCAAAACTGAGGGGGAGAGAAGGGATGACACAGTCCTCACTCTGTAGTCTTTAACAGCTCTGCCTTCTACTTGCAGACACAAAACCTGAAGGTGGGGGCTAAGAAAGAAAAGGAAGAACATGAGGATTTCCCTACACACTCTTTTTTTCTCACTTTAAGGAGAATGCTTGAGAATGAAATGAATTCCTAATAGCTGCATCCAACACCACTGCTCCTACGGACCCAGGGCCCATCCAGAGACTGCTGCTCTCTGGCTGGAAGGGCCAGCAAGGCCACTGAGGTTCTGCTGAGCTGCCTTCCAGGGGGTGCACCGTTTCCTGGAACAGTATCCTTAGATGCAGACAGTGGTGGTATTATATGCTTCCTGAAATGCTGCTTCTCCATGCAGCTAAAAGCATTAAGATCCTTGAAGAGAGGAGTGTTTGCAGACCATACTGTTTGCAAGCTGTCCAGGAAATGAGTCTTTCCTATGAAAAAAACCAGCGTTCAAACTAAAAGCCAAGATGTTCAGGCTATCTCCCTAAGTCATCTGATTTCTTACAAATGTTACCTACCCTTACCTCCCACTGACCTCTCATTCTACAAATGTAGTTACAATGCTGAGTGCTTTATACACATCTAAAGTGTTTCAGAAACAAGTGTCTGTCTCATTCTTCACCCTCTAATTAAAAAAAGAGGGTTTCTAGTTCCGTACCACTGTTTTGAAAATCATAACACGGAACATGGCATATAGTGCAGTAAGAAGAAATCTTCTGGTGTTCAAGTAATGAGCACAAAACCTAAGCTATTTCAGCCTAAGTGAATTTTTCTGCAGTTTGTAAAACCATAGTATGAAAAATACCGATATCAAAAGGGAGGGCTGAGCCTCCCTAACATTTTCATGTATTTAATTTTGGATGATAAGAACATCCCTAGGAAAATCTCATACAGTAATGAAATCTAAAATGAAAAATGACCACCCAGAAGTAAAAGTCGTCATACACAATTAATGAATTCATTCAGCCAGCCAATAAATCAAACAGCAAACCAGACTCTCTTAATCATGCAGAGAAACATTTTTCAGTGCTTCTTTTACTGTACTTTGCTCAAGGCCTACATTACCAATTGGTTGTTTCTTTAATTCTTAACCATTTACAATATAATGTTATTTTAAATTTAAGTGTCATCCAAGAACACTCTGTAAGAACATCCTATTCTTTCCAGGTTTCTAATCCTCAAAGAAATTAATATCAGAAAATTTACTTTATGGATTGAAAAAGCCTGTGAGTATTCAGCAAGTTATTAGTGCACAGATAGCTATAACTTTCCAGAAAGCATCCTAGCTCTTCCCTTTTTGGGTAAAACTTCATACAAACAGATATCAGACATGAAGAAAGTAATCACTGCCTGAAGCTTTCACACTCTCTTTCCATCAGGGATTCAAGGGGTTTACCCTTGGGATACAGACAAGAATAACTTCTTAAAGTTTTGTCAAAGGCGTTTTGAAAATTTTCACTTACTATTCAATTTTTCTGTGCAACAATGGACTAAATTAAACAGTAACTCTGTAAAAGCTCAAAGCAAGACACTATTGAGAAAAGAAAGAGCAGCTTCACTGAAGCCTGAAAAACCACGTCAAACTTCTTTGCCTTTCCGTTGCACGTGTCTTTTTTCCCCAAAGCTCATCTACAAACTTCCAATAGTTCTCTCATCTCCCTCCAGATTTCCCAAAAAATTTAGGAACAACCAGATCATGCTTCTGTTGAACTTTGCAAATGCATGCTTCAATGCAGGAGCTATATGTGCTCTTCACAGAAACCCATCATCAAATTTATGCGAAAGAGGCAGAAGCCAAGACTGTGCTCCTACTAAGACTGGATTCTCTGCAAGCTCCAAACAATGGTCACACTCAAAACTTTTGAAATCAAAGAGGCCACTGAAGGACAAAGCTGCCTGACAGTCCCTGATATTCTCACTTCTACCACACTCTTTCATGCTGAAATCATGTTTATTGGTTTGCTTTTTACCCTTTGGATACGACTTCCGCACACCTGTGACCTAAACTAGCAGCAACTGAGCACAAAGGACTGTGCTGATTCTCCAGGCTCTTTACAACAGCAGGGTCTAGATTGTGCCAACTTCTACTGCCAGCTTGGTACTGACAGGTCACACAAATTTCTCTCTTCCAGATTTCCACTTTCTCAAGGAGGGCAGTGAAGACAGCCCCAACAAGGTGACTCATCAGCAAAACCCTGCCTCCAATTACCATTATTGCAGCTATGATTCCTGAGTGAGCCTATTAATCGAAGTCTCTGCACAGTAGAGACCTTTAATTTTACAGAAATCCTTTCAAGTCACCTTCAAATCTGGCAATAAAACCAATTTTCCTCCTCCCAAATAGTTCTAACATTAGCCAAGACCTGCCCTGTGTGCAACAAAATGCACAGGAACTCTCTCACTTGTAACTGATACACCATTTCTCAGCCAAATTTTCACAAGGTGGTTTCCACCTGCACACATGAGACTGCTGTGATCAGGTCTTTAGCCCACACTCACCCAACATTCATCAGCACTCCATGACAGCACCTACAAACCCAAGCAGGAACATGGACCCTAATTCAAACTTCCCCTGGGAGGAGGGTGAACAGCAGCTTGGAGAGTTGTGCCTGGCTGCTGCTAGCTCTTCTTGGCCCTGCAGATCAGCAGAGCAGTAGACAGGAGAGTAGGAAGAGCCCACTAAAGGACACAGTACTACATTTGTACAAAAAAAAAAAAAAAACCAAAAAAAACAAAAAAAAACCCACCCAAAAAGACCTAACATCCTCAATTCACCTGGCCCTATACCAGAACAGTAGGAATTAAAGTGATGAAACGTGATGAAATAGAACGGAGGGCGGGGGGAGGCGGGGGGTATGCAAGGAGAGAAACCTCCAACAATGATAATTTTATTAAACACTTTATGTTAAGCAAGTCAGAAAGCTTGCTGCACCATTAGAGACTGCCCTGTAAATTTTGAATTTCTTAGCTTAGACACAGCAAAATCAAGTTCTGAGGGTCCTCTCAGGACACTTGACTTTGCTGGGAGGGCACAGTCTGCTGCCCTTTGCAGCTCACCTGTTTCTTACACAGGCTGCCTCCTTCAGGCGATACACCAAGGAGTGACAGGCAACACCAGAAACACTTCTTTGCAGGCATTGCTTTGCCCTAAGAAGAGTCAGAGCCTAAAGGAAGAACAGAGATACATTTTGTACCTTCCAGCTAGCATATTAATTTTGCAGGTCCTGTCACGCTACTAACAATGCTCAGAATCCCTTGCTTATGCCACCCAGTGGGGCTGTGCAGTCCTCTCTCTTCTGAGAATCCATCCCCCGTGGCCACACCACAGTGGGAAGGGATAGGTCATGGGCATACCAGTACACACAGACAGTCCCTACACAAAAGAGCTGAAAAAGCAGCAAAAATGGGAGAGACACAGGGACAAAAATTATCTGTGACTTGACATCAAACTCATTCCTGACATTCCTGCTGAACTGCTACTGGGTAACATGGGCAGATTTCCATGCCTCCGTTTTCTTCATTGCTCAAATGTGTGTGCATGAATATAAAGCAAGAGGGGAAAAAAAGGCTATTGAAGTATGAACTGGCTTTGGACATACCCAGTGTGAAAATCCTGTGTTTTCCACCTCTGGATTACAAACACATTCTTCAAGTAAATTTTGGAGCTACTTGTTTTGGGAAGTCCTTGAGCTGAAAGAGGCCTGGGATTTTCAGAGAGATGACAATTGTGTTTTTTCACTCCTAGGTTTTTGGCTGGAAATATATCTAGAATACAGAAAGCCAGGATTTTCCTTTTGATCAGCACACAGTCAGACCAAACCACATGGCTGCTCCTGCACTTCTCCAGGCCAAGGCCAGTCAGAAATTACCCACAGAACCCTTATTTTGGAAAGATTAGATTAAAAGCTTAGAGATGATGAATATTTATCCTTTCCCTTGAAGCTCTGATGGAGATCATGCATCATCATCCCCATTTTTCAAACGAAAAAGAGGAGGGACACGTGATGGAGGACATTTACCTCATGTCAGCTAAAACATCAGTGACAGCAGCAGGAGCAGGATCTACTTCTCCCATATCTGAGCCTACTGGTTGTCCAAGTGTTGATTAAATAATCAGAATAGACACATAGCATTGTCACAGGATCACTGGTGACTTTCCCACCAGACCTTCCACTGTCATGCTGTCAGATGCCGCAGCTCATGTCTCCCCTCCAGGCTCATGCCCCCACAACAAGCACAAAATAAATGCTGGAGCAAGGCACTGTAAAACATTGCACAGTGTTTTACAGACCTGTGATACCTGCACCAAACATGAGGTCACAGGAGGGAAAGAGAGCCAGCTCAGTGTTTTGGCACAAAGTGGTTTTTCATTCAGTCATGCTGAGAAAACACAAGGAAATACAGAAAAGCAAGAATTTTCAAAAATCAATTAAAATAAATTAGCTCATAATGGAGTGAAAAAAGTCTCCCTCTAAATAGGAAACCATCATTAAATGCTAGAAGCAGAAGGATGGTCCCAGTTATCTTTGAGTGCAAGTTATCCACTTTATGGTATTTAAGGACTAGAGCATAGCACACCAGATATGGGACAGGCCAGTAATCTATGGGTGAAGACAGAGAGGCTGAACTGCAGTGTTCCAAACTCCTAAGAAGAAAAACTTTGAGTATCTGTGGATTTCTCTCCTTGCATGCCTAATAAATGAGCTCCTGGCCTGGTGTGCTCTGCTCACCTGAGCTGACCCACAAGTGTGCAGTGAACAGGCTGTGAACTGTCATGAAATTCCAGCTCCCACAGTGAGCACAGTGGACAGAAGCACCAAAGGATTAAGTTTATATTTGATGCTATTGTCAAGCTATCTTTTGCAAAAACAGGTTAATGAGAAAATAACCCACAAAAACACTGGTCTTTTCTTTAGAAAGGAAAGTGCAGGCCAGTGTATTCATACTAAAGGATATCCTTTAGAAGCACATTAAACTGCACTGATGATGGAACACAAACAAAAGCTCGCTCAAGTTTCTTAGAGTGTTGCTGAAAATAACTCCACTGTATTGATCCCATTGGAAGTCTTTCTGTACTTCTCCCATGGCTCTTTCTTGGTTATCTGAGGTGTGCAGTGCTTATTTGCAATACAGAAACACACCTTCTATGTAGAAAAATACAGAAGTTAGAAATTAAATTACTTACCAGTTTATTAACTTTTTTATATTAGAGGATGATTCATAACAAACTTGCAATCTTACAAAAATAAAAAGGGCCAAGGACAGTCTGATTTTGCAATTTTTTGCCAGTGATCAATGTTTAGCTTACTTTCTTTTTAAACATGATATCAAAGTGATATTATGCAAGGACTTTTAAGCACTTTAAAAACTCTGCTAGATGATATTTCATCATGGTCCTAACCAGACCATGAAAATTAAACACAATTTGCTAGAAGGGATGTAAAATAAGGGAAAGTTTAAGGGCATCTCTCCCCCATGTCCTACACCCATATCTGAGCTTCACAGTGCACTGCAGGGCAGGAATGGGCAAATGAGCACCAGCACAGGCATGTAATTCACACAGCATTAAGCAGCCCCAGGGGGAGATATCTGCTTAGTTCCAAAGCAGGAGAACTGGGCATCCCAGTGCATCTCACCAGGGCTCATTAGGGCTCATTAACTCCTGGAGATAGCTCCAGCAACTGTACTTCTCACATAGTGTGACACACTGATACCCATGCAGCTACAGCCAGGAGTGGAGACCACTTGCTTCCTGCTAAGCATTCTTTTTCCAGAGCAAAAAAAACAGCTTTAGGGCCAAAGTTGCTGTTTTTCAGCTGTTTATATGGTGTGAAGACACACTGCTCCACGACTAGAACTTATGGGGACTTTACCACACTGGTAATTAACAGCAGGGTGGTTTATACAGGCACAAACTGGCAAGAGGCATTTCCCAAGTTTGCTCTGAAAGAGAATTTCAAGGAGACCAAAGAAGTGCAGAAATGCAGAAGTCAAGTAGCATAATACTAAAAAGAGACTTGGACTGCTCTGTGTCATAAGAACTGGCTGAACAGATCCTTTGCAAGCTTCCTGCAAGAGCCCAGAGACTCAAAGGAACAGGATAAAGCTGTGTTTCATCTTTGCCATCCTGAGAGGAAGAAGCTAAATCTCATCTGCATAAATCACTGAGAAAGCAAACTGGAAACAGAAGCAAGCTAAAAAAGCACATAAGAACAGCCAGTAGAGTGGAAGGGAAAAACACAGCAAGAACAACTTGTCACATGGACAACACTGCAAAATAAAATCTCCAGCAGTACTAAGACCAGCTTTGAGCAATGGCTTCAAAACACCCTGCTCCCTAGTTGGCTTTGCCTTCCATGAATCCCTAAGCAAAGCAGTTACTTATATTCTTTCTTCACTAAAATATAACTTAGTACTTTCCTATGATTGCTTCACAATAAAAAAAACCTCTTAACACTAATCATGTGACAGCACTGACTCCATCACAGAGCTTCGACACTGGAGAACAAAAACATGCCCCACAAGTGGAAGGGAAGACTGTTCATTTATCAGTCTGCACTACCACATCCCCTGACCTATTTTATTACTAAAAATAGTCCCTCTTAGGTCACTGCTGCAAATTGAATTCTGCTGCTTCATTGCCCACTGCAATCTCACAGAACTGCATGCTGCCTACACACAAAACACTAAGTAGGTTAACTTATTCACTGCCAGGGACGCAGCCAGTCTTCTCATATGGATAAAAAGACACAGACAATTTTCCCTAAAATGACTGAAATGCTTCTTGCATTGCAGTTAAAAGTCCAAGCCCAATTATTTATATTGCATCATGAATATAAATGCCTGGGTTCCAATTTGCCCACACTTATGTTTTTCAATATCATTCTTGCAAGATATGTTTCCAAAGGATTTAATGTTACAAGTGATACAACAGCAGCCCTAATAACCTCTACTGACAAAACAACCAAGTTTTTCTTGTTTAGCTCCCTCATTAGGATAAGCCTAGGAAAGCTGGAGACAAGACGAAATCAGACAAAATACTCCAAGTTTAAAAGACAACACCTTCTTTCAAAAGATCTTGTATTTGTAATTGTAATTCCCAATCCAAAGCATCTCATGATCATCATACCATGAAGAGAGCTGGCAAATTTAGACCTAACAGACATAGTCTATTTTAAAAAGAGAGGAAGAGGAAGCCATGAACTTTACAGAACAAGAACTTATAAAAGGATCCTAAGCAGGAGACTGAAGTAGGCATTGCTGACCAATTCATGCTTAACAGTGAACAGACACATAGAATATGCTATGTCCTTGCTGTTTTATTTGAGCTAGATGGAAAAAAACTAGCATATTTCCCTGGGCTATTACTGCATCTTCATTTCATCACTTCAATAGCTTCCCAATCTTAAACAAACACACCCCAAAACCAAGCAAAGATCAAAGACAACTGACTTCATGTCAGCTTTCTGCTTAAATCACTGCAAATTCTGCTGGGAATTTCTTAGTATGCAGCAGATGCACACAGAGCTGAACCATTCAAATGATTCATGGGCTCATTAACCTAACTTTATTGTTATTTAGTTATGAAACCAAGTTTCTCACTTCCTGCTATTCTAAGAATAACATCTGCCAAATCTGGGCTTTCTTGACAGAGAGAAAATCCAATGTCTTTAGGGGGGACAACAGCCTCAGCTCTGCCTGAGTTTCATCTGGTGTCATTTACTGAGATGCTGGAGGCACCGTAGGTCACAAATTGCGTGAGAAGTCCATGGCCTTCCCAGTTGAGAAAGATGAGCTCAAATACATCACCACAAGGGGAACCACAGAGTCTCTCATCAAGGATATAAGAAACGTGCTCACAAAAGGAAGAGGAAACTGGCCTTGCTAGCCAAGGTGCAGTTTCCCATTCATTGAAAAGGCATGAAATACACACTGCAAAGCAGCCTGAGTCTGCATTCCTGACCATCCTGAGCTCCAGATTTGCCACATCTTGCTAGGGATTGACTATAGATTTAAAACAAACCAAAAAAAAAAGAAAGAAAAAAAAAGGAAAGAAAAAACCAACTAGATACCATTTTCTTATTTCTAGCCAGTAGGTCAAGGTAAAGTTAGTATGTTGATATATACTTTTCATGTATATATTTGAAAGGTATATCAACTAGATATTTCAAAGGCGTATCAGCCACTTCAGCATCATCAAGTCACAGGGCACAAGTGACACACTGGAGATGCCTGGAGTATGTGGACAGTTGTTCTTAAATGAACATGTTATTTTCTGAAAGGCCTGTTAGTCACCTGAATGCAAGAGAGATGAGTATTAAGTTCCTTAAAAAGCGAAGACATGGAGCCCTCTTTACTTTTTACAAGGTTAAGCATGTTCCACAGTTTTAAACTGCATAACTAATGAGTCCTCTCACCAGGATGTCCTTTTAGACCTTAGTTTCTTCAAGATGTTATAGCATTAACCGCCTTTTTATTTCTTGGGAGATCAAAAAAGTGTTATGTTGGAACACTTTAATGCAGTCACTGCACTTCAAAGACACATTACTTCACTCTCTTTTTGAACTCTCCCAGCAATGCTTCTGCTTAATAAAACCTTCCTCTATTAGAAACTCTATTTATACGTGCATGTCTGTATCTATTCTCAGAGAGATATGACCAAAATACTCCGAGGTCATAAGACAGACTATTCAACAGGTCAGGTAACTAACAGGAATGTCAGCTAAGTTAGTATTAGCAAGATAATTAACAACAGCACTCAAGCAACGACGCTCAACACAAGTGAAAATAAACTACTTGCACCGGTTTTCCACTATCATCTCACATGAAACCAAGAGATCATTTGCATAAGTATTTAACTACCTAATTAACACTATGGCCAAAAGTGGAAGTATCTGAACTCTATTTTTTTTCTTAGCATTAATATCACCCTTTACAATTCAAAATTTAGTCTAAGTTTGCAAACCAATAAAATAAAAACCAGAATTATATTTATGAAGCTCTAAAGTAATCCAAGACTTAGATAAACTGCTTTTTATGGATCACTAAGAAAATCTATGAAGCTTTCAAAGTGCCTGGATCCACTAACATGGATTTAAAAGTTCAGTGAAAACACACACACACCACTGCTACTGAATTTTTGGTGAAAGAGTAGGAAACATGTAATGTATTTTGGGCCAAATGTCAAAGACAAAATGAGACTTAACAAACCATTTCAAAATATATTTCAGTCCCAAAACATAGAGTTTACCATTTAAAACTTCAACCAGTTCATCATTTAGGCTCGGTTCTTCACGTCACTATCTTCTGACTGTGGGGAGCTGCAAAATCAAGTCTTTTGTGATTCAGTATCTAAGAAAATTTAGGACTGTTACCAACCATCTATTAAGTCCACACCACTCAGAGGTACTAACTAAATGCACTGTAAACAATAAATTACACAAATATTGGCACAAAGACAAAGGAGGCACTTTGAGGCCTGAAAGGCTAGGTGAAATGGCACGTCAATAAATAATGTTGGCACTCACACAACTGTGCTTTCCATGCCTGGCCACTTTTGCAAGTGGTGGGCACCAAAGTTCATGTGGGCCTGAATGCCCACATCAAGCCAGGTACAGCTCACTGCAGCACTTGTGTGTTCTGCAGTTTGATCTCCAACTCGGAGTTGTGATGCCACTTTTGAAACAGGGATCAAGGCAGGAAGAACACAAGTTGCTCCTCATGGCCAAAAAGTCCCACTACCTTCTCTTCCAGGAAAGAAAAATCCTCGAGACTGAGAACCTGCTGGAACTCGCGCTGCTCAGAATACACGGGAGAGCGCACAAGGCTGTCAGCTCATATTCACACTTGGTGCAAAAAATAATCAGCTGCCACCTCAGACTCCATTCTGAACATCTGCAAACAAATGCTAAATCAGCAGGATACCTCCCTTCTGCTGCCAGTGTTTCACCTCATGCTCTCTGTGTCTCTTTTTCCAGAAGCGCTACTTCAGTGAAGAGACCCCTTGGAAACCCCCACGTTTCCTGACACCTCTAAGAGCACTTGTAAAGTGGCCGTGTGGTACAGGGGCCAAGTCTTCAGCCGCAAATCTGCCTCATCTGCCTCAGTCTCCAGCAGCTGCAAGATTAAAAATAGCTGCCATAGGCAAACCACGGCTGAATGTGAGAACGTTTGTTCCTTTATTTCAGGCTGATAATGGTGTCACTGTTGACATGTTTGGGCTCTGAAAGGAGCACTAATGAGGAAATGGACAGAATTATAAAGGCAGAATAAGGAACATTCTAAAATAGAAATGGGAAAATTACCCTCCTTTTACATTTACATGGAAAATTTGACTAGCCATGACAAAATTATATGCTTATTTGGCTCTTTAAGATGAATTTCTTGCTAACTACAAGAGCAATCATTTAAAGCAGCATTCTCAGCTCTTAAAACTGATTCTCACCCTGACCAAATGAGACAATTTTATCAGGTATCAAAATTATATGCACCAGCATTGCCTCCTCATGACTTGCGAAGAACATGGTCAATTAAGGAATGGAACCTTATTATTGTAGAATTTACTCTCCAGCTCTTGGCCACTTCCTGGCAAACCCCAACATTTACAGGATACTTTAAGTTCACAGAAAAGGAGACTTCTGCAAGAATGAGAAATTACATTTTATCTGGTGTAGCAGGGGTATTACCTCTGTGTGTATATTACCTGTACCATGTGTATTTTTGCATATACTGTCTACAAAACCACTAAAATGTAATTCTAATTTTGTGAGCCAAATGAGGGGTGGGGAGTGTGCACAAAGACTGCCATGGAATCCATTTGCTTCATTCACAAAAACAGCAGTAGTTGCTACATAACTAAATGTTGCAAGGGAGCTATTTGGGAAGGAGAAGGTGTTATTTTCATTAGGTGAATCCCTGTGTATTAGTCACATATTTGTCAGATTTCCTCTATCACTAATTACCCACGTAGCAAAACCTTGGGCAACCCAAGGTTAGTCCTGCCTCTCAGTGCTGCAAGCCAGGTTTCTTAAAAACTCAGCATGGTAAAGAGCCATCAGCACCACTGAAATCTCCAAACCATTTCTGAGCTACAGCTTCCACCACTGTGCCACAGGGAACAGCTACCTCTGAAGGGGCCAGGTTCACTGAAAGGCTGTCTGACATCCAGGAACAGGAAAACTGCCAACTTTCAACTATCTGCATCCAACCATGAAAGGCATCTCTGGAGGCCTTTGGATAAACATCTAAAATACGCAAAATCAGATGCTGCTAAACAGAAAAGCATCTGGCACAGTCCAAGTTGATCTACACACTCACAGATACATTTAATGATGTAATGAGGCATTGCAGCATGGCAGTGGCCATTGACAATGAACCCCTTCAAATGGGATCCCTGTCTGGTCTGCAAAGAGCCCAAACACAGATTCAGCTGTGGACTGTGGAGGGGAAATTCTCCCACTAGCCAGTGACGGCAGCCCTCAGGGCTGTGCCCTCTGTGCACGGAGCAAATCCAGTGCGAAGTCCGCACCCAGGCTCAAATTTAAACTGAAACCATAAATACAAACCCTAAATATGAAACTACCTTCTTTTTCCGGACATTGCTACATCCCAGGATAACCCCAGAAATGGCACTTGGACCACAGCATAACATAGATGATTAAATAAAAACTTGCCACCAAATCCTTTTTTCAGTCACTTCTGAGAGGATGTTCTTTTTAGTTTCTTCATTGTATGCCTAAATTGCATTTGAAGAGAAGATATATTTCTAAAACAGGTCAGAAATAAGCAAAATCATCATGAAGACACAGTTACTCTGCATTCAGAGTTTACAGAGAGCCTGGGTTTAAGATGAGAAGTCCTTTAAGACTTCTCATCTACTCCAGTCACTCCTTTGTTAATTACATTTGGGTACAACTGCCCCAGAAGCAAGAAGCTATGTAAGAATGAATTCTAAGAGTTTTATGGAGAATAGCCAAGATTTGCATACACTGCCTACCTAAGTCCTCATGTGAATGTTCCTCGTTCTCAGGATCATAAAATGCACACTGGCAACCTGGCTATTTGTACACAAAGTACCTGACTCTTGGAAATTACATATCCCACTTCTCTACCCAGAATAAAGTGTTTTCAACTATCACATTTACACAAAGTTTTTACATGTTTAGACACAAACCTAATGCATTTCCATCTTCTTGGTCAATCTTTATAATGTCTGTTTCAACCTCCTGTGATAGAGATAGAAGGCAGAGCAAATCTGGCAGGAGCATTCTCAGAGGAGCATTCTCAAACGTCTTGCTTGTTTATGAGGAAAGTGAAGCACTTCCTGTGGTTTTTACAAACCTGTTTGCCCCTTCTCCTTTGCTGCAGCTGTTGTGAACCAACCCACTGAGGAAGACAGAGGCTCTGTGCATGCTGGAGTCTTTTACTTCTTTACAGACCAGTGCTCCTTTTGTGCAATGCAGCTTGTGCTGCTTTGAGGCAACATTCACTGCTCTGAATTATTACAGACTCCGTCCCTTTCTGTTGAGCACTGACTTGCACAAGGCAGAGTTGTTCCAGTTTGATTACCACGAAGAACAGCAGCACCAATGCACAAAGGAAAGCTGAGAGTACCCTTAAGATGACTTTGTTTTACTAAAACAACACGGCAAAGTGCCAGTCTATGATGGAAGAGAAAGCACAAATCCTGAAGAGCAAGAGATGCTGAGCTTTAATAAGGCATCCAGTCAATATTAATATAAAGCTAAAGCAGGTTTGGGAGAACACAAATAAGAACACTGAGAAGAAGACACCAAATTCACAAGGGTCAGACTAGATGAGTTATAAAGGAATGCCTGATTACTACTACCCTCACAAAAACATTAGCAATTCTAACTGCTTAACATTCAGCTCAAGGGCTCAGCTGTACATTTACCGAAATTATTAATTGGGCCATCTTATATCCTCTGAAAAGGCATTTATTAGAATCTCAGATTGTTCCTTGTGCCCTGCAGAGAAATCTGTTCCCCCTCTATTCAGGAGTGATCCGTCTTACTGCAACTCATCTGTCACCGAACGGTTTCATGCAAACAGCTGTATCAACTTCCCTGTCACTTCTCTGCCACTCTGCCTGTCCAAAATACAGAGAATAATGCACCTGAACTTTTTAACCATGAATCACACTGACAAAACTTGGATGACCATCAAATTCGGCTACACTCAAGACTTTTCAGTGAGCAGGATGGATAAGTAGCGCAGATATTACAGAGAACAGGAAGGCTGAAGTTACTTAGCAGTTCCCTTGGAACCCCACATTAAAAATGGCCTTGAGAATCTCTCTTACTCTGAGCATCGCTCAGATTCTTCAGAAAAAAGCAAAAGGGAGTGAGACAACTAAAAACTATTTTACCCCCTCCTTAAAATGGCTACAAATTGTAGCAATCTCAAAATCAGACCCAGAAATACTTAAAAATACTTTCTATTATATTCTAGACTAGCAGCCTAGCCTTCTAGTGAAAGGGGATTTAACATTATTTTAATTTAAAAGTTAATATTTAAAGTTATTGTAATATGGAGAGAAAAAAACCTAACTTCTTGCACTGTAGTCCTGGAACGTGAATGAAAAAGAGACAAATAACTTTTAGATGTCATTCCTGTACACCTGTTTTCACATCTTGGAGACCTATCAATGTGTATGTAAATGGTCCACAAACGTGGGTCAATACATCATACGTATGTACAAACTTATCCAGTTGCTTCCTCTAAGAGTTATAGTATTAAATGTCTGTGTCTGCCTGGTTCTGACATGAGAATTTACAACTCTGGAAGGAAGGGGCTGCAATCTGGATGGAAAGTAGGAAGCAATTGAGGAGTCCTACCATATCATCATCCTGCACCACCAGAATATGAAAACAGTAAAACTTTGAAAAGGAATACTCAAAGACAGTGATCATTCTGATATACCACAGTGAGCCTGATTATCATCCACCGTGAGGAAATTCAGCCTGCCTTAAGAAGCTGGGTGCCCAAAGACATGTATGTACAAAAAATTACTAATCTTAAAACAACTCTTAAAATCTCGGCTGAAATCACTCAAATTCCACACAACTGTCACATATCTCATTTACCATAGAAGTGTACACCAGAAACATTCCAGAGCAGTAAGATGACATAGGTTCACTAGGTCTGAAAGAGATCAGTATTAACATCTATAAATTGATGGCAGCCGACTATACTACAAGCGAGTGAAGTTCATTTCCAGGCACACTTACTCATCACAGTTCCATGGGGGCTTTTTGGATATTCTGCTTGCTAGGGACAGCCTAACAGCTGAACTCCAGTTCTTCCAAGCCATGGAAGAGCTTTAAATAAAAAAATTTTTTTAAAAATTTAAAAATGCCAAGATAGATGGATCATTGCACCATGCAATACAAACTTAACTTTCTCACTGTACATTAATGTATTACATGGTTTTCCATTTCCTTCAGCAGTTCCTCTATACTTAGGGATAGAAAATGTACCTAATAGATCGGCCTCAAGCTGAAAGGGAAAAATGTAATTAGATGGAAGCAACTTCTGCTTCACATTTGTTTGCTTAAATTAAGGGAACAAAACTAATTCTTTTAACTTCTGCATCTCAAAGTGCCTTCCACTTTTGCACACCATGTACAGAACACCAAACAGAGGTGTGTTATACTATAGAAGGCATTTATTCACCAAGTTACAGCTTTGCAGTACTGCAGCATCATCAACATTTTACTGTCTTGGCCAGGTGTTTAACAACATAAAACATGATTCAAGCCTGACTTCAAGTTTAATTCTTCTAGCCAACAATAATGCAGCTTAGTAGACTATTTTACAGTGTTGTATAACAGACTGGAAATCAGCTCTTTGCAGGATAGAATACTTGCTTTGTGCCTTGCAATTCTTTGTGGAGCCAGTACAGTCATTCGCCTGGATAAAGCAGAGAAGCTGGACTTCGGACAAGGTGTATCTACACAGTTCTCACCTATATAATCTCTTTCTTACCTGTCCTACACTTTTGCAAGGAGATCACAAAATTCTGACTTAGAATTTTTCTTTAGGTTTTAGGGTTGAGGAGAGAAGCAATATCCTGAGACTTTACGCTGAACAGTAACGCATGCTTGCAGGCAGCCAAGGAATGAGGATTTAGAAAACCCTGTTAACAGAGGAAATGAAAACTATTTAATTTGTGGCCACATGAACCCCAACGAATGTGTGAGGAGGATAATCTGGAGAGCCCAAAGCAGCAGGGAATGAGGCATGGTGACTCAAGCAGGACCTCATGATCTTAGTTCCCCTGGATATTCAGCACTCTGAGCTGTGGAGCCTGAAGGCTCAGCAGACAAAGTGCTGTTGATTTCTGCTGCCCTTGCCCCAAACACCCGACTAAACTCCAGCTATAAAGCAAGAATAAGCACATTTACTACCATTATTTTGTAGGTGACTGCACATCAAGCCAAACTATCAAAAACAGTCCTGGAGTCCTCTAATCCTTAACTCTCCCAGGCAGAAATCACCAGCTGCAGACATAAGCGTGAAACTCGACACATTCGTTTCCAGCCAAGACAATTACCAAGTTTGAGCTCCAGCCCTGAGGACTTAAATGAATGCACAAAGTCCCTGTAATAATACAAGTTTATCGTTCTTAAGGCTTTAACTGCTCACACTGAATTTGCAAGTCAGCATCAGGCAGAAGCCACCACAAGACCTTTGCAGAGGGAAACAATCCTCAAAGTAAGTAAGCAACAGGTTCACAAAGCATGAGAAAACTAGTAACTGGGAAACACAGAAATGCACAGTCTCTGAAGCAGGATATTTCAAAATGAGGTACATTTCATACTGCAGAAGACTCAGAGAGCATCCATCGCAATTATGATACCTCACTGGTAGCTGCTCTAATTACCTCAAGAGGGAAAAAAACCACCAACCCCACTCTCGTTCGATTTCTGGCATTTAATTCACTTGCTGGGGAATCTCTTTGCTTAATAGGTATTTATGCTATTTTCCTTGCAAAGCACATGTTGCCATGGAGCACTGATCACAGGCAGAAGTAAGTGATTCTGCCTTTTTGAACTGCACAGCCTTCACTTGAGGGACTCTGTCTTACTACCTGTCAGCCTTAACCTTTTGCTAACTACACAGGGCAAAACTAGAGTGAGCTGAGGTCATATTTGTTTTGATTTTAGTGAATGGTCTCATCCAAAAACTACTCTTAAAAGTCTTCCCCATTTTTCACTGGCACTTTGCTTTGACAGAATGGAGTTTCCTTTCCTCAGAGTGAGAAGGTGGCAGATGGGAGAAGGAGGAGGATCCAAGCAGACAGAGAAGTATTGCACAAGACACATGCTGAACTTGTCAACAGAACAAGATTTCTTTACTACAGTGCTTAAAAAAAATTAAAGTGCCTGCTTCTTTACTCAACAAATTTACAGAGCCATACAATAGCATTCAGGGTTGTTTTTTTTTTTTAGGGTATCCACAATCTACCTAGGATGAATCCTGCCTTGCAGTTAACTTGATCAACAGTGTAGTAGCAAGACTGAAGGAATCTGAGTGACATCTGAGTGACAGCAAACCATCATACTACTCTTGCTATAAATGGCAGGTTTGCATGTAAGCAGAATACATTTGGATTCCTGCCTCCTTTCACTGGTAGGTGGCAAGATGAGTCTTGGGGCCAGAAAAAAAACCTTAAAAATAGGGGGTGTGGTCTCAGAACAGCAAGGATATAAAATCATGATACCTTTAACATTTTTTCTCTTTTGGGCCTACAGAAAAAAACTGATGTGAGCTTTAAGGCTGACCAGATGCACCGAAAAAAGCAGCACAGACTAACCTGATCCTGTCTCCAATCTGCCACAGGAAAACTCACAGCTGGCTGCTTCCTGCCTGGCATTTCTCTATGGGAGAGGAACAGAACTGCACTACTGGGACTAAAGGAAGACTCCAGGTTAAATAAACATAACTAAAAGCTGCCTCAGTATGAAACCTTTCAATATTCACCAAGAAGTCCCACAATTAAGGAGACTAAAGTAATGTTCAGTGACCACAAATCAGATAGTGAGTCCAACAACTCACAGTAGAGCACAGACACTGGTGACAATTTTCCCCTCCTCTGTACAGAAATAACACAAGTAAATACTTTTCTTGCCTAAGCAAACATCTGCTTCTCAGAAAGGGCCAGAATCATCCATGCACTGGGTCTGCATCATAGAGAACCAGTGAGTGCTAGAAATTTGTCATACATCACACACTATCCTGCATGCTCAATGTGAAGCACACAGTAACATGATGAACTCACATGCAACTCGTATTTCTGAAATAATCCCTTTTGGAGGCCTCAGTAATAGATCTTTCCTTGAAGTAAAGGTCACAGATTTGATCTACTATCAGCAGCGAACAGTAACAAATTATGAATTATTCCTATTAAAACCAGGAAACAATTTATTTTACAGGAATTGCAAGCAAGCATTTATTAATTCAGTACCACAACAAAATACACATCTTGAAAAATGTAATAGCTACCAAGATTCTGTTAATAGAACAAAATTCAGCAAGCTACACTGGAAAAAAGTTTTTACCCCTTGAGCATACATACATCTTTCACCACTACCACATCACACACCAAGTGTCCCATGCGCTCATTTAGAAGTACAACATGTTGCAGGGCTTTAAGAGATACACCTTTCATCTCATTCAATTTTAAAAGACCTTTAAATGTTAGTAACTCAAAAAAAAAAAAAAAATTCCAAGATAAAGCGCATGGGAGGAAACAGTTCAGGGGAAAAAATAGGAAGTTTGAGAGCCAAAGCAAACTATCTTTCAAGGTAAGTGAGCTTTCTACTCAGAATTATATGATTTGTGTTGCTTGTCATCCTGCCCATTTTGTGAGATGTCTCAACTCAGCAAGATAGCAGCTGGTGTCACTGAAAACCAAAGGCATAAGGGAAGCCAACCTCCAGTTTAATATCTCAGACATTTGCAGCAAAGCAGCTGCTTACTTGTTCAATCTCTTAGCAACTCAGATTTGTCACCAAGGTCACGGCAGATTAATTATTTTTAAAAATTAATATTAAAATGCCTAAAGGAAGGGAAGGGGAGATGATTAATGATGTATCCTGATAAAATAATTTTCCCATGTTTGACTGAATTGTTGTTTTGAGCATCATCCACAAGGAAAAAAAGAAAACTCATCAAGTTCAGAATCCTTTCTACTCAAAATTTTTAATTGACAGAAATTCTTTCCTACTGAGAAAATTGGAAACTGAAATCTTCTGGCCATGTACATCCCTCACTCATCAGAAAAGGACTGTGTCTGGCATTACAGAACGTGCCATGGGTAGTGGCACTTTGGGTGATTCAGAACAGCCTGATTCTCTTTTACAAGGTGAACAACAGGAGACCTGTGAACAGCTTACAGGGTTTTGAGTCCCTAACGCTGCAGGTCACCTAACATCCAAACTGAGAATGTGCTACATCTTTGTAAAATTTCCCAGAGGAACAGGGGCCTGGAAAGGCCACAGGAGGGCCATAAGGGACACTGGCGGTTATTCTCACAGCTGGGGTAAGCACTGGAAATTTATTGCAGTGAAGAATATCCTGAGCTGCCTGAAGGTATTTCAAAAATAGGGGTACAAAAGAGCAAATATTTGCTCTTTTGTCAGGCTCCCTGGGTATAACCTCACACCCACTGAACAACTCACATAAAAAACAAATAACAAGTGGATATGACCCATGAATAAGAGCAGAGTTAAAATTGGATTTCATGTTCATTATGGGCTCCTTTGGAATTTTCACCTCTTCCAGCTACTGCCTTGGGCTGGTGCTCCCCACCATGGTCACGTCACAGTAATCCAGTTATTCATTCCAGTACAAGGCTACGGAGCAGGGATATAATAAGATGCTAAATCTGAACAAAGAAAAATAGACCCTACAACTTGAATTCCTGGCATCATGTGAAGGTCCTCCTAGACAACATTTAATTTAGCAAATCAGTGCTAGCATAAATACAAACAAGGTTTATACCAGGATCAATACATCATACATTATCTTCTCAAAGTAATTATTCCATTAGATTTGTAGAGAGGAGGAGGATGTAGGCCAGAACTAAGATAGGGAAAATATCACCATCTCATCTGAAAAATCCACCAGGAAGGACTCAGCATAGTGGTTTTTAAAATCATTACAGTTTGTGTGTGTGCTGTTGCTGGTGGTGGTAGTTGGGTTTCTCTGGTTTAAGAACACTGACAGATGGGCTGCCATCTTTAGCAAGTTCAGAGCTATCAAATACTCAGGTAATAGAGGCATTTTGCTCCTTAAAGACTGATGGGCACCAAGACCTGTATATGTGGCAGTAGTCTCTCACTTCATTCAGCTTCCTGCTAACCACAGTTATGTTTGCAGCCTTGCCATAAACAAGTATAACATGAGTCCTGCATGATTTACTTGATCACCAGGAGTATATCAACCCTTCTCACTGCTCCATGAGAAATGTTCATGTTCTATGCTAAATATCCTGTTCATAGAGTTTTCAGTCCTTCACACTTTCTCAGAGTTCAAATAAGCCCAACAATCTAAAAATAAAATTATGTGAAGATATTTCTCAGAATTAAAGTCCCAGTTTAGCCTGGTTGCTCCTCAGAGACTCTGAAAAAAAGCACAAGAAAAAGCACAATAGTGAAATGAGTCTCAAAAGCATTTTTCATTTTAATTACTTTGTTACCTCCCTTCTATAAAGCAGCACTTGAGTGAAACAAGTTCAAAAAGCAAGGACAAGTAAAGGGTGATTTTTATAAATATGCCAACTTTTAATCTCTTTTCATTTGACTTTTTCCCCTAATATTTTTCTTAAATACTTATCTCTCTAAAGCCAATGATTTTTAGTAAAATTCTTTATTTTTACCCTGAAAGCTTGCTGCAGGCTTGCAAGGTTGAACAGCTTCTTCTTTGTTATTACTAGGTAAAATAATCTTGCCTGCCAGCTAATACCTCAAGATTTTCTCCACTGCAATTTCTACCCTTCAAATTCCAAGTCCTAACTCCTAAAGTGGGAAAGGAAGGTTCGCTCTTATGGAAAGGTACAGAAACAATTCCCCACCCCACCTAGGTTTACAAAAGCTTCTGGAAGCCTGCTTTGATGTGTGCATTCAGTCCTGTGCAGGTACAGCCAAACAGAGCAGTGTTGGCCCAGAAGTGTCCCTGTATCACCCCCAGCCTGGCAATACTTCCCATATATCCTTACTACATCATCTCTCAGACTTACGTCACTGGCAGCATCCCTGACACCAGCTTTGGGTCTTGAAAGATTTTTCTGACCTTCATAACTGAAAGAGAACAGTAGAACCATATGACCAAAACACACTGCAAAATCCAAAAACTGGGCAGCAAAGATGACTTCAAAATGCAAATTTGTGGGAAAAAAAAAAAGAAAACCAACTCACGGTGAAGCCAATCTCCGAAAATCCCTGCTTCAGATCTTTTTATTATGGCAAAAGCTACTGAGAGTATTTAAGATGGTGTTAGAAAAACACACACACACACACACAAAATATCAAAAGGAAAAAGCTTCAGAGATTATTCACTTAGAGCATGTAACAAACTAAGCTGGTCACAAATAGCCACTCGTGTGCTGACAGAGAAATTTCTTAGTGCTCCATAAAGGATCTGGATAGTGACTACGCACAAACACGGGGGTGTCAACCCAAGGTTCTGTAGCAAGATATTCCCTCCTGGAGAGCCACAAATCTCACAGCATGGTCAGGGCACTCCTCACGCCAGCTTTCTAAATATAACCTCCTTGCCCTCCTGTCAGCCATTTAGCTGCAAAATTTCTACTCAGTGATACACTTAGAAGGTAAAGTGTGGAGGCTGCTGCATGTAGAGAACCCAGAATTACCAGCACAGTTCACTGCAGAGCTGCTCAGCAGAAGGGCACTGAAGCCTTAATTTGTTGCCCTTCCAAGTGCATGCTCTAGATGACTCCCTGAAGCCAGACATTTGTCCTTCCTTTTATTTCATTTTATAGCCACCAACGCTTAATCTCTCTTTGGTGAGCAAGGATGCCTATTTTTGTGACTCCTGTTTGCTTCCTTGAAAATTCAGATAAATGTGCCTCAGATATATTGGATATATTTTTCTTCTACTTCAAAGTAATTGCTTTGCTTAGAGCCTGCAAGTAAAAAAATATGATAAAATCTGATTTGTTTTCTAAATACTCAGTATCCATCCAGTGAACCCTCTGACAGAGGACTGCAGGCACCTGTACTGCAGCTCCCACTCATAAGAGCGTCCTTATCCTCTGTAATTTTCTAAAACCAGGTGGAAGGACTTTTCCTTTCCATGCATACCTGCAAGGAAGGGCTTCCTACTCATCCTGCTTCAAGCAAAATTTTTGCTTGGTAGCGTTTGCTGGTTGTTAGCTGTCTTCCCATGACAACTATCTCCTCCAGCTGCCACTCACAGTTCCAGCTGGATGGGTTTAGCTGTCACCAGAGGTTAATATTGCTCGCTTGCCTCTTCCCCATCTTTGGGAGGGTTCTTGACACAGCAGACTTATCCCTGTGGATGTGATGCAGTGTCTCGCAGGAAACAGACTGACAGCACACAGGAGCTCAACTCCAGACAAACTCTAACCTGACACCACGGTGATAGGTAAAGTTCAGTGAAAAATTTTACAAGAGCAGTTAGCTTTATATACAGGAGAAAAATAACAGCTTTTATCTTCAGGGCCTAAGCAGCTCTACATCTGGTAACAGCAGGAAGCTACACTGTAAACAATATGACAAGCACTGCATTATTACCTGTTTATATGCTAAATGATATAAATTAAGATAGAGACACACACACCAAGACATAATTATATTTTTAAATTGCCTCTCTGAAGGGAAGGGAAATGATTGCAACCATTATTAGTTGCAAAGCAATACTAAAAAAAAAATAAAAATCAGGTTCCATTACTCTATGCAGTTCTAAAATACACTAAGAGGCAGTTTTTATTCCAAAAATTTCACAACCTAAATTGACAAGCTACATAGAGAAAAGAGGAAGCTGAACACAGCATTCCAGAGAGTTAAGTCACCCAAAATATGCATCAATACAGTGACAAAGCTTGCAAGAGAAGGTAGCTGTAAAATCTGGACTTCATTTCATTTACAGAAGCTGCCGTTCAGTCAGACCTTATCCTAAACTCTGGAGTTTCTTTTTAGGGAGTCGATGCAATCCCATTTTCTCTTGTGAATCTAGTTAGCTTTTCACAGCAAAATATCCACCCTTCCCTATAGCCAGCAACCACTGACTTCAGACAATTCAGTTGATACAAAGCTATTTTTAGCCCCATCAGAAGGCTTTTCCAAATGCTCAAATTAGCATTTCCTCATTTCTCTCCTCATCACCTTACACCTACAAATTCAAGAGATAGTTGGCAACTTGGCTTTCCATTAGCCCTTGGAAAAGAAACACTAAGAGATCAGGGGATCAGATTTTGTGAGTATAACTTGATGAAAATAACAAAAAAAAAAAAAAAAAAAAATCAGGCTTTTGAAATTTGAAATTCAATCTCAGCTTCCATCTTACCAGAGGAACAATTAGTTTGCCTGGAGCACCAACAGTGTATGGAAAAGAAACACAAAGTGAGAAGATATTTGAACAACTCACTGTGTCTAACCATGACAGGAAAACTATGATGTCAAATCTCTATCCAGCTATGTCCAAAGCACTCAGACAGGTGCTCAGGTAACAATATGAACAAGGCTGCTTTTTCCCAACAAATATAACCAAAGCAGCTTATATTTTGAAGAGCTGTTTTAACAGTCGAAGCCACATTAAGAGCTAAATGACATACGAAATGGCTCTGCCAGAGAATAAATTTAGAAGGTCGACATATAACCCGCATGAAAATGACAACAGTGATGGTTACTCAAAGTCCTGCCAGGTGCCCTTTAATAAGCAGAGAATGTGATTAGTGCTGCAATGCAAAGAGACGGCGTGCTGCAACATGACTCCATGCTGGTCTGCCAGGAAACCTTTACAATACAGTCCCTGGCTGCACTGGGATTTTTCATGCATAATAAATAAAGCAACAGACTAGCAGACTCAGGCTCCTTGCTGAACACCAGTGCCCTCCACCGTGTATGCTGAAGATTCCTCCAAACACTAAAGTAACAGAGAGAATTTATGATTTTTCTCCTCATGACAGACTGCTGGGTCCCCCGGGACCGAATGTCAGACACATGACTCTATCTGCAGCTTCGTAGGGCGGCTGCGAACATCTAAACAATACTGTCAGCATAACGCAGGGATCCGTCCATCAGCCTGCACAGGCTCCTCTCCCCATTGGTGCTCACTCTGCCAGAGAAATAGATCTTTCATAATCTGTTACAGCCCTTCCTCGACTGATGCTTTATACAATAATTCAGTTGGAATCGTGGAACTTTACTAAAAGTAGGAAACCTTGCTAATTACAAGGTAGTGGCCCGCACGTAGGAAGCCTTCAGCTTCCTCATTAAAAAACATGGAACCAAAGTGTTTGGAATGGCTTTAACACCATTTTAGAATGTGTATCACCACCTCCCTAAGCTTTGATCATTTTGATCACATTTGTTTTCCAGCTTATAATTGCTATGTTCTTCCAGAACAGGAATATAAAAAGAAAATCTTAACAGAGCATGGAATAACAGCTCTTTTACTGCCCCTCTAACACTATGGCACACTTTAATTCAGACCATTTGAGGCATGAGCTGCCATTTGAGTGGAGGGACGTTTTATCCTAATTTCCTCTACAAAGACTATTCTTCCATTAAATTTAGTATTGCTGTTTACTCCCCAACTGCAGCTTCAGAAGGATGTGAATGCCTGTGTTGTGATATTTACAGCTCTGATGGCACAGGAACCACGGAACACAGAATCTTGAAGCTTGTTCTAAATCACACAGAACAAAAAAAGGCAACGGGGAAAAAAAACTAACCCTCTTCTGGAAGGGGCTGCGATTTAGCAGAAAGCTGAGAAGTGATTTTAAGAATGTTTCATGATAATGCTGTTGCACTGAACACACTGAAACTCAGTGTGACCAGCCAGGGCCTTGTCTCCTCATATGTCACTTGTGCTTCCATGTGCAAAACACACTTATGGGTTGGGTGGCCAGCTTGGGCCTTTGGGGTTCGTTTTTACTGGTTTAACATTAATTACATGGTGCCCTCTCCACTGCCATTAATCATGGGACCAAAGCAGTGCTAAGTAACCTCGATAGGAAAAAAGCCAAAGGAGACAGAGACAAGTATCAAATGAGTAACTGCGCAATGACATTAATCACAAAGCCCAGTTTCTCCTTGTGAACACCACTGCACCACCACCACCCACACTGGCAGTGCCCCTGTGGTGTGGGTCACTACACAGCAGTGTCCAAGTCTGGATCTGGGGACTATCTCACTGAAGGAAGTTTTAAATCTTCCACACAAGAAAACGAGCAGAAGTCAGAATTCACTGTGCTGACTGTGAAAGTGCAAGAAAAAGCTTTTTGTACTACCTGAAGTAGCCACATGTCCCAACACTTATCCCCTTCAGAACACCACACCAGAAAGTGTTAACTTCAAAGATCCATGTCTTTCTCTTCCAAACAAATTCCCCTTTGAATGCTGCTTTAAAGTTGGACTTCAACGGAAATTAATTAGCTTTTAAAACAAGCACTTCTCCTTACATATCCTCCAGTATCTCTTGTTTAAAAGATTTTCATTAGTTTATACAGGTTGAGAAAATTACTAAAAGCAAGACCAAAAAGGGATATTATGCATTACCAAGGCTTTGGTGAGACAGACTGTAGAACTGCTATCCTTTTAATGGTTTCTGGGGTTTTTTTTTTAACCACCTCCAAGAGGCTTGAATAAAATTTCAGGGTTTAATTTTTACTAAAATAAGGCATTTGCATTTGGAGTTTCTTCACAGCATTCTGTCCTGTGCCCTGTGGCTGCAGCACAGTCAAGGCATTGCTGCATTTTATAGCATCTCTACTTCTGCACCGTTAATATTGCTTGATTATTTAAGTTGCAGCATTGCATGAGCTATGCATTCTTTAAAAAATTACTATTATCTTTTTCAAAAAAGGAGGATCAAAGTCTTACTGGGGAGTGGGTAGGAAACTGATAAGAGCCTTCTCCATAAATACTGTTTTTAAACACAGGCTTTTTAGGGTAAGAATCAAACCTCCTTACCTTTTCCGTGTTGAAAACACTACAGACTCCCAAACCTGGAAAAAGCTCAGCTTTGTCACAGTGATTTAGTTCCATTATATATTTCAGCCATTCAAAGACTCTGTCTCAGTATCACAGAGTTCAGCACTAACACTGCAGCAATCACATTCAGGTAGAAAAGCCACCTTTGTGGTGCTCAGTAAGTACACACACAGTTTTCAGTGTAGCAAGGTGTTTTACAGATATGTTACATAACATTTATTAAATAACTATCCATGTCTTTCGTACAAAAATAGGCTGGCTCCTAAGATGATTAATCCTTGATTGAGGTGATAAGTGCAAGGTCTTTTCTTACTAGGCAGGGATTTTTGTTCCCAAGTGAAAAGTCATACAAACATAAAAAAATATTACAACACTTACAAGTTTTAGACTTAGTATCACAGTACAACCCCAAAGGAAAATAAAAATGTGTTTTCACCAAGGGCTGCGAGTGAAGATGTTCACATCTTCTCATGTACTAATAGCAACTATTAACTCATTGAGTTTAGAAAAGCAGGCACATTTCAAGACAACCCGGCTCTCATTCGCCTTTATATCAAATATTTACCTCACCATCAAATGAAAACTGAAATATTACCAATATAGCCACAAAAAAGGAGTAAATGCCATCACAGTGAAGAGAACAGACAGATTTTGTACTGACTTCAGTAGAAGAAAGCAAGGGAAGATAATTCAAATAACTGAACCGTACAAATGGATGCAGACTATATAAAGGAACATGAAAAAACCTAACTGCTTGCTAGCCTTACAAATCAAACAGCTTGTATCACCAGCAAGATGATTGGAACACTACTTCAGCATTTGTGGAATGAATCATAAATCCAGCCTCTCCGTCCTAAAAATGTTTCTATTTAAAAGATGATGCAACAAAAAAAGCACAAGCACATTTGTATATACAACCAGAAATAGTGACTTGAATATTATACTGTTAAAGGCTTTTCAGTTTACCTGTCACACTGAACTTGAATTATTTCAGTTTAAAAGTCAATCACTCAAGCATTTACTAATTAAGAAAGATGTGGCTGACATAGTTGCTATAAATGAACTCTGCTTGAATGATAAGTTATTCGAAAATTGTACAATCAACAAGACACATTCATGGAAATCCGTGTGGTATCCGTTAAGGACTATAACGGCTGACAGCTTTGAACCAAGAGTGACCAGTGATCAGAGAAATCCTACCACAGAATATTCTAAAAAGTCAACCTCTTAAAAGCATATGCGAAAATTCAATTCAGGGAAAATTGTATTGTAGTTCTTTAGTTCAAAAAAATTTGCAACATCACATTTCTGTTGTCCTTAAAATAAAATTGACTGGCTTCCAGCACTAATAATTTCCCCATTGAATTCAGTGAGTGTAGTACACAGCTTAGATAGGCACATGACGTTCTTTACATATGCAAAGTTCTTCGTTTATTGTAACTTTCTTCTAGAATTTCTTTCTCCCACCCATTTTTTTTCCAGAGATTTCTGCCTAGAAGGCAGAAAGCTTAAAAGGACATAAGCAGAGAGGTTGTTCAAACTCAGTGCTTTGCTTTCATGCACACTGGATGAATCTGCCAGCAGTACACTTTTACTTCATCAATTCAGCAAGAAACAAGACTGCTCTTCAGTCGACATTCAGAAGCACCAGCCTGACAATTAATACAGGCATGTGACACTGAACAAGCAGGGAGAAGGCAAAGGGAAAAATCTTTTCTTAAATCCAGCCATAAATTTAATAGAAGTTAACAAATTCACTACAAGGTTTAACTGGAGCAAGATAATTAGAAAAAACACTACAGCAGATATGGAAATACAGAAACTGCCACCTTTATGACCTCTTAACAAAACCTAAAAAATTAGAGCATGGAAAGCAGGTTGAATACCAAATAGCTGCTTTTCTCTACCTCTGTCAAACCACACTTTAGAAAATTAAGGAAATTCTTTACCTGACATCTCAACACATCAGTCACAGCAATCAAAAACATCCATGTGGATGGAGTGCTGTTTCATTTCCAGCTCTCATTAGCATAGAATTCCTTTCTTCATCTGTCTTGCCCTGTCTATTAATGGGGATAATTATGCTGACCTCCTTTATAAAGCACTTAAAAATCTACAGTTAAAAATGTTCCTAAACAAGTAATTATATAATAATAGCAATCATGTATCAAACTTCAGTTATCAACTCATCACATGAAAGCAAGAATCTGATTGTTCCTGGAATTAGGACACAAAATTCAATTTCTCCACCGACATTAGCTTCCTAGTGCTTCCATCATTATTACAACAGCTGCATTATGCTAAAATGCACTAAAGAACCTGTCTACCACTGACTGACATTTTGAAGAATTTCCAAGCTTTGAACAACAAGAGACCCAGGACTTTTTTTCACCAATAATTTCCATGTTAATAATTTCCATCTTGTTAAACAAAGATGCTTTTGACCAGCGTCAAGCTCAGATGCTATTCTGAATCTACAGCCTGAATTGTTGCAATGACTCCAATCTAAAACAGGCTGTAGCACTTTGCAAATGTATTTTCCTGTTACATCCATCAACCCCTCTCTCCTTACAGGGGCTGGTCTACAAGGCCACATTTTCATCATCACCACCTATTGTCACCAGTTTCTTTTCTTCTTTTTCCTCTACATCCATATGTCTCTTTCCTTCTTTCAGCTGCATACAATGCCTGTAATCATTCAGTATGTTTGATGTGCACGTTTTTCTTTCATCTTGTGCTACTAAAAACGAAAAAAAGGTGAGAGGATTTGTTATAAAATTAAGCTACTTACCAACTATTGCCAGATTATGCTCTGAACCACATGCGATCTGAAAAAGAAATATGAATGACTAAATAAGAACCTGCTTGCCAGTAGGAAGACAGTCACAATTATGACAGGAAATTAAAAATTAACCTGAAACAAACAACTACAGTTTGTAGGATGCAAAATCAAGGTTGAAGCACTCTCACTCTTAAATGGAATTTCATTTGTAGCCTCACTTAGGGGCTCAGTGGCAGGGGTGCATGTTTGTTTGATTTTTTAATAAAGAGGTATTTTCTTTTCAAAATGCAGTCACCAGTGACATTTCACTCCTTTCAAGCAAGACTGGCCACGATTCCGCAAAAACATCACACCCTTGACAACACCCACTGGATCCAACAAGAGGCACAGAGCAAACACAGATTAAGCCATACAGAGATAGCTGGGAATCAAAAGGGTAATGCAGATCTCCATATCTCGTATCTCTACTGTTTTTCCAGATGAAGAACTGCTCAAAGTATACAGGCTCAGTGTGCTAAACCTGATATGATATGATCCCCACGGTCATTTGCCTAGAACGGAGAAAAACTACCCTAGGATTCAACCCTTTCTTTAGCTCATTAATGATGGAAATCAGTTACAAATTTCTTTTGAAAGCACACTTATAGTCAGCGTATTTTTCATCCTTCTTTGCAGCTGCTGTGAACATGTCTGATGTTTAAGTTGCTTTAATGTATTGAGTTTTTGTACATTCTCCACCAACAATGATAATACAAGCACCAAGAGCAGGCCCCTGTCCTACTGCAAGGGTTTGTCTCTCCCACAGAATTCTTTTTGCAAGGTCACCACCACTGGCATAATTGGCTGATGTAAGACTTCACTTCACACAAGGTTACTCTGCTGAGTGTCCTCAAGTTTTTAATTTAAATAAAAGCAACCCCCTCAAAATCCTGTATCCGGTTCACTGTCTTGCAACTACTTGCTCATTATACCTACTACTGAGCTGGAGAAAATTAATAAGTACATTCTTCTTAAAGTATATTTGCAATGGCAAAATATAATACAGGACTATATGCTCAATTATATTAAAAAATAGAAGTCCATACCATCAAAAGTTTATATGGTTCTGTGCATGCATAGCTTTGTAGCTTTTACAGCCAGAGAAACAGCTATAATCACCTCCATGTCTACAGAACATAAACACATAGAAGTTAATAAAACAGACCTCGTGCTCAGCTCACTGTGCTTGAGTATTTACTGGTGAAGAGACACCCAAGACTGACACACTGAGTAGCTTGAGCACTCATGTTACAAATGAACACCACAATCAGTACTGCTCACAATCCACCCATGTCACAACCGCTACATGAAAACATTTGGGCAAAGCCATCCCAACACAACAATGGCAAGGAAGAAAAGAAAGATTCCTTAGGGCAGGGGTGCTGAGACAACACGTTAAAGCATTTGGGAAAACAGGGCAAGAAAAATAATTCACAATCCAGCATGGGCTCATCTTCAGAAAAATCAAGACAAAGCAGCAGGAAAAGCAATGCCTGTGCAAGAGCACTAGCAGGATTGCATCAAGTCTTTTATTCCACAATACCGCAGACAGGAAAAGCTCCAAGTCCCAACCATTAAAATACATCAATCACTGCCATACCCCACAGCACTATCCTCACCACAAGAACTAGCCCTACACAGGAGCACGGCTGACTCCTAATGCCCATTTACTGGCTAACGCTCCCACCTGTGCTTCTCAAGATGATAAGCTGATGCCATGGAAACAAGATCCACACATGAAAACACATGCAAAGGCTTTCTAGCAAAAAAGCAGAATTCTCTTCTTCACCAAATGCTGAAAATTGGATGCACTGAAGTTGCTGCTAATAGAATAAATGTTATCTGAGGTGTGAATAACCTTGGCTAATTCCCTAGGAAATACACTGACATAGGCAGAGATTCAAAAGCATCGGCACAAAAGAACTGCTCGGGCTGGTGGCTGACACTGCCAGGACCCACTCCAGAAACACTACATTAAAAAAAGGGAAAAAAAAAAAAAAAAGCCCCACACGAACAAGGTGTTATTTAGATTGTAAAAAACCTCCCCCAACAAAGCAGCACTTTTTTTCCTACATCCAATAGCAGCAAGGTACAGAGCCTGCAAACCAGATAAAAGAACGCTGGCAATCTCAAACAGCTTTGCACATGTAGCTGTTACCCTGGCCACTGTTCAGAGCCTCCCACTAGCCAGCTATCAGGGTGTGAGGGAGTCAATCAAACCAGACCAGGAATGGCTGTGTTACACAAACTGGCCAGTGCTGGGGAGTTGCCCCCATGGGAGCCACTCATGGCCAATGCGTTGCAGCTCTGGGCTTGATGGGGTATAAGCTGCAAAGCACACAAACACCTCTTCTGTGGGGGGTAAAAGCCACCTCAGTGAAGTGCCAGCTTTGCTAACAACAACAGAAACCAAGCAAAATCACAAGTTGCTGAAGGCAGTGTTGTGGATTCACCCTCGACAGCCCAGAGCAAGGACAGCACACGCCGGGTACCAGCAGCATTTCTGTGCTCCAAAGTAGAATTTGCTTGATTTAGAGCACAAGGTTCACCACACCTCTGCCTTATCACAGGGTGTCACCACCTGACAACACAGACTGACTTTGTAGGAACCCCCAAATAAAAAAAACATCCTTACAGGACTCTAAATTTAGCTTCCTGGAACACCTTGTTCATCATCTATGCTCCTTGCTACAGGCTATACCATCCACCCACAGGATTCCTGCTGGCCTGCACACCTATGCCTCTGGAGCTCAGGGGGACCACACCATAGAGGTGAAGCAAGGTTGCCACTGCTTAATGTACATTGAAGCCTTGCAGGTATTTCACAACATTTTTCTTACAATAAACTTTAAAATGTGGCACCCCCTTTTCTCCGTGACTTCCCACAACAGGCAACAATCAGCCAAGAATAATTGATTTGCTGGTACAAATACAGACCAGCCAGAGAACAGCACTGCTGAACAGATGTTTTATGCTTACATTAGATGTAATAAGCTCTGCAGTCAGTGCAGGTCACTGGGAGAAGCCTGGTATTTACTGCAGCAACTATAATTTTCTGGCTACTTCTCTTCTGTCCCCACCCCCACTGTGCTGCAGAGAAATTAAATTCCAACAGACATCTGCATGCTTCCAATGGGTAAGTACATTCAGGGATGCTTATAAACACACAGTAATGCCTTCTAATTGGGCAATAATTTTACATTACGTTTTAATTGAAAAAAAAAATCACTAATCTTAATGACAAAGCAGAGAGACTGTTACTGAGCAAAGCATTCTGTGAGCTTAAGAAACACGACCCCTGCACAGAACACAATTCACACTAAAGTTCTCAGTTTGGAGGGAAATTTGAGAAGAGTTGTGAAGGATATTGTGATCTCTATATAAATGATCTCAAAGCACTTGACAAATGTCTATAAGGCAGGCAAAGAATGCTTAGGGACCATCTCACCCAGAACTTACTTACCTTATTATCTCTGCTCTTTCAACCATACATAGATTGTTTGTTTCCTCCCTTAAATTGTGTGCTAGCAAGCTGTTTTCTACCTAGCAGTGGCTGTGGTTCGGATCCATCCATCCATCCAGATTTAACACGCGTGGTATAAGCAGCCAAGCGACCAGCATTTTATTAATCATAAATAGTATGATAAATAGCATAATCACAGACATAAGCTGCAAGGATGGTGAGGAAAGACCTTAGCACAGCAACCACGAACTCTGGGCAAAACACCAACATCTTTCTGCAGCCTACCTATATGCTTACGGCCCACTCCTAACAAAAATTAATTGACTGAATGTAAAACCAGCGGGTCATGCAAAATAGAGAAAATATTTCACTTAAGATTAAAATATTTTTCTATCTTAAAAGCACTACATGAAGAAGTAAAATGCCGTTTAGTACGTGTTACATAAGCATTCCCACATATACGTATGTGTATACATATAAAAGACAATATATGTACGCATATTGGGAAGAGGATGTTATCTACTAAAGAAGATGTTTATCAGGGAAGAAAGTTCAGACAGAGCACCACCTTTTCTGTCTGGGATAGAGATCTCACCTCTGCAGACAGCAAACAAACATATACAGGACAAGACTCCTGTGGATATTTAGATACACAATCTCCCTTGGATTTCAAAAGGTAATTAAGAGACAAAAATACCTTTTGTCAACCATCCCCTAAGGGATTTCTGAGCACTGTAATAAAACAAGTCTGACAAAGTGTATAAAAATCCCAGTTTCAGGCTAGTACCATGACCACGAGGCTGTTCTTTCTTTTCTTTCTGTAACCCCAGGGCTTTGACTGAGGATCTGTTGTGCAACCCACCAGGAAACAGATGGAATCAGAACTGCAGGCAAAGTCAACCTCCCACTGCAGCAGAGGGGAAGGGACAGTACAGGAGAGGGTGCAAGGAAGAGGCACAGGGAGCTGGACTCACAAGAGGGATTGCGAATGAAAAATCACAAGCATCCCAACATCAGGGTGTTTAGCTAGAACAACAAAAATACCTCAATGCCATTTATTTTTGTTTCACCACCCTATAAATGCATGTCAATTCCCTTCAGTCCAATTATTTCTCAAAAACATGAAAGGCTGTGGAGGCTTCCATCACTTCTTAGAGATGAGAGCATGATGTACAAAGAAGATTTTTAAGGATGAATGAAGATATGATGCTGAAGTTGCACACAGATTCTAGTTTCTGTCTTTCTAATTGCAACAAAGCATTTTCTGGGTGAGAGAGGGCAGGGGGCCAAGGGAAAGAAACCTTTGAAAGGGTGGGCACATAAGTACTTTTATCCAGGACTTTAGCGATGGTGTTTCATGTCTTTTGACAAATTTCACTGTAAGGAAATTGCCAGGGCCAGAAGATGGCAAATTTTATTCCTCCTGAGATCAGAAGTCCTAATGGAAGGAGAAGAGGTGACCGAGAGACTGCAGATCAAAGCTTACGTAAGACAGGAATCTTCTCTCCTGGAGCTGTTCTTCCATGTCCTTGATTAATGTGTATAACTACAATTTGTACTGTTTGACACACTCAGCGCAACTACATTTGTATGCAGAATTCTATTGATGTGTAAAAATAAAGTAAAAGGAAGCTAATTAGCAAAGCTGTCCTGCTTCCAATGATCCTTTACTAGGAACTCTGTGTTCCTCCTCTGGATCATTTGAATCCTGATTGATAAGAAAGCAGCTTGCTAACCTAGTCACATTCCTTGGCGAGCACAAGACTAAGTTCAGTTTAATGCAGAACATGTTCCTAGCTGCTGGCTGCAGCAGGTGAAAAGAGGCCCAGTGTCCCATAGTTCACAAGACATTTTCCATTAATCTAATAATCTTCTTTTCTGCTTAAGGCAGATTTTTCTGTAGTTGTGTGATTGGCTTTTTAGTTTCTATGTAGTTTCACTTTCCACTACAACAAGAAAATTCAGAGGAATTTGAACTGAGCCCATGTACTAAGGTCTGGAAGAAAACATTCCTTCTCAAAACACACCTGACCAAAAGCTAATGTGCCATGTAAGTGGACCTTTGCAAGAATGGAGGAAGAGAGGAAGCATTAAGACATTGCTAGGATGCAGTAAGCTTTCAAAGAAAGATTTTATAGCTCTCTGTACCTTCCAGAGTTATGATCCATGCCCTCCATGCCAAAAAGTAATTCCAAGCCTGCATCACTTGTAGCACAAGACACAGAATGCTTTTCCCCCATGCAGCATTTCCCTTGCTTCTCCACCCACTGTTTTCAGAGCCCCATCTTCCATCATTCAATATCCTGCCCTGCCAACTGTCTTACAGTCACCAAAAAGCCAGCTGGCCACACCAAGAGCTTGCCTTTACACCCTCCATGCCACGTGTGACATATGTATGTATGTCTCTGCACACATTCCCTCTCTGTGACACTAATCACATGAGAAATTGCTCTGCTCTCCACTGACTGAGCACCACATCTCCAGGAATGCCTTCTTGTGGCTATCAGGATGCAGCCGCATTTCTGTGATTCAGTTGGTACACCTTGGGTCTCAACTGCTTGCATGAGATGGAAACATTTGTTTAGTACAAAGAAAAAAAAAAAACCCCACAAACAGCAACAACATAAAAACCCAACCACCAATAAGAAAAAAACCCTCACAAACAAAAAAAGCCCACCCACACATGCACAAAACCCCCCCAAACAGCCAAAATAAAACCACATACCAAAAAGCAACTAATCTTTTAGTATCAGACAGGAAACACCACAACCCCAAAACCCTGTCATTAGTGATCAGGCACAGGAAATGAAAATAAAAGAAGAAAGAAAAGCTACTTGTTAAAGCAGTCAACATTTTCATGGAAGATTTACATCACAGCAACCCACATGCACCTCCTAAGTCTACCTGAAGGCAAGTGAGGTCACACTGAAAAACTGGTCACACTGAAAAAATTAAATATGGACTGTTTGCCTTATGCTGAGGATGGAAAGACTGAGGACATCAACAGTAAAAGTAAGTAAAAGTAAGATCAGTGTCCACCAATGAAAGAAACCTCATCTTTAGATGACTCCAGAACAATACAAAAGCTGCTGAGACCTCAGTAAGAACACTCACTGGGATTAGGTTTTAGTAGAATGACAAGAATGTAGCCAGAACAAGTGTGATAAAAGTCTTTACAAGTCAGCAAGGTCAGCTGGCTCTTCTCTCTTGCCTGAAGATTTTCCAATTAGTTCTTGTATCCTTCTTCAGGCAGTTCTCTTCCTTCCTTGGGGGTCTGAAAGCATTAGCATCTTTCATTCCAGGAAAATCAAGCTCTGCCACTTTCACATCCCTCAGCCTCATGGGTCCATCAAAATTCTCCATTTTTGTAATCAAGACCTCAGCCACAAACCATTTTTTGTCTGTCCCTTCATCATTTTTGTAACTAACCAAGTCATGGTCATTCAATTTCAGCTTGTTTCCTGTAACAAGCTCTCCATTCAGTCTTCATTATATTGTGAAAATTAAGACTAAAGTATCCCTTCTGATTGATACAGAAATCATTCATCACAGCAGCCCTGTTAATGTGTATGTACTCCTAAACCTATGACTGTGCAGAGAAAATCCCACAAGGCCAAAATCCTCACTAACATTACAGACATCCAGATATGAGCTAGAGGAATGGGGTCTTCAGCAAATGCACAGTTTTACCCAAGGGAACTTCTTCACCATTTGTCTCAAAATTACTCTGATTTAGATTGTTTCATGCACAATTCCCAGCTCCTTGCAGTCTCAGTGCCACTCTCTCCTAAGATGAATGCAAGGCACTAAGATGAGTACCTTACAATCTACTTGGGTTGGCTTTGGGGGTTACAACTGGTTTGCTCTTTATTTGAGGCCACAAACACCATTTTGACATAAGAAATTAAAGAAACCAAGACCACAGAAATGCAAAGTTTCAAAACCTCCTTATACACTGATTTGTCTCTACCATCAACACACACATCCTTATGATCAGATTATTCTGATGTTTTCAGGTCAAGAATTGCAGCTTGTAGCATGCAAAAAACCCACTTGGTATCTGTCTTTTCTTCTATGCTACTGTACATGAAAACAACAAAAAGACAAAAGTTCACTCTAGCATATAAATGTCATCATTATCTATCTGAATGTGCTAATTTCTAGTACTCTGAAATTAATGAAATGGTTCTGTTAAACAATGATTAGACAAACATTCTGTCAAAATATATATCATTATCAATCACTTTATAGGCTTAGAATAAAAGTCATGACAGCAAGTTATTATCTGGCAACAAAACATTTAATTCCACTTAAACAACCACATCCTTTTGTGGATGTGTAACTGCAGTTTTAACTTTTTCAAGAGAATTCCTTGTGGCAAAGCAGTCCACCATTTTTAATGCATTTGGAATCTTTTCTGGAATATTCAGCGCAGCTGGGGAGAATCAGAGAGCAACCAAACATACATATCATGGGCACTGAGCTCGCTCAGGAACTCAGCTCTCCCCTAACTGTGCTGTTACTGCAAGACGTGTCGCTACGATTCTTCTCCACAACAAACACACTGCAGTGAACTCGGGACACACAGCCTGCAGGATTACACAATAGCACAAAGCCTGGCATTTTTTCAGAACTCAAAAGAAAAATAGCACTTCTTATAAAGTTCATACCCTCAAACAACTGACTGTCAGGGTATTCTAATTGGATGCTGTGAAGAGGCAGTGTCCCTAAAACACCCCCTTAAAGGAGGCAAGTGCTGTAGCATGGCTGTGGCTGCCAGTTCCTTAGGGCCAGAAGGAACTGGCCCCACCAATGTCAGGTCTGACTTTGCTCACCCTTCTTTTCTAGCATGTGGGGTTTTTTTCATATCCTTACAGTATTTTCTTCTTTCACATGCTTTTCACCCATGCTATCCTTCATAAATAACTGCATCCAAAACTCCTGGCAGTACTATCAAAATAATACCACTTATGATGTCATTCTGGAATATTACCCTTATTTTATAGTGCAGAGGCTTTTCTTGCTTCTTCCAGCAGTAAATCCAAATTTATGATAGAATGTTAAACATCTCGGTTCAACTTCCAGCCCTGGGATGTGGGAAGACTAATTTTCAGGGAAACTACTAAATGTTCATGGAAGCTCTCATGCAAAATTGGATTGAGCTTTCATTTCTGTGCTAGCCCTGCTGACCTTAGT
The DNA here is from genome assembly GCF_020740725.1 of Corvus hawaiiensis. Classification (NCBI taxonomy): domain Eukaryota; kingdom Metazoa; phylum Chordata; class Aves; order Passeriformes; family Corvidae; genus Corvus; species Corvus hawaiiensis. The sequence goes on along the minus strand of NC_063218.1, from coordinate 50,093,491 downwards.
ACTGCTGCTTGTGTAAACTGGCAGTACATAAGTACAGTGTCATTGAAGGAAATAAAAAAACCTACTTAATTTCCAAAACATTTTATGTTACTTGAAAGAAATGAGCAGGTTATTTAAAGTACAGAACTACTACTGTGTAATATCATTAGAAGCGTCCCTTATTGAACTCAATGCCTTTGGGAAATATTATTCAAGATGACTAGCAGCTGTTCAAGGCTGGAAATCTTTGCCTGATTTCCAGCATGACACTCACTGACCTCTCCCTCCCCCACAAACATGCACATAAAAATAAAAATGTTATCAACTTAACCCGTAGCCAAAAAAATGCCAGCACATTAAAAACTTATCCTAAAATATGACAAAATAAATACCAGAGGAAAACAAAAACATTTTTCATACACCAACTACCTCAACTTGAGGACAGAATTTTCTTGGTTCATTTACTTTCCAGAAGAGCTGCAGGCATGCAGCTTCTGTATCCTTGTACAAAAATACCAAGCCATGAATTTTGCTGACTGTCCGCTCCCTTACCTCTCCAAATAAATGGTGCTTATGTCTTTAGGGTATCATGTAACTCTGCTCTTCAGTGTTGGATTCTCTGTTTCTGTAGCACTTACTAATAGCACAGCTCCCTAAAGCAAGCTTGCTGGAAATAAATAAAATGTAAGCTTGCTAAGACTCCAATGCAAAAATTAATAGGAAAGCTCTTCTGAATAAATAAGAATACCATCTGAAAGTACTCAAATAGAGACCGAGCCCTAATGCTAGACACAAAAGAAGAATTAGGAAAAAAAAAAGTCTGAAGTGACTCTACATAGCTGATAAAAAGGCATTTTTATTAAAAAGCTGAATTACAGAATCGCAGAATCATTTAGATTCAAAAAGAGGTTTGAGAACGTCACTCAAGATATTGAGCAGGACTGGGCCCAACACTGGGCCCTGGGGAACACCACTTGTGACCAGACACCAGCCGGATTTAAACTCCCAATTCCCACCACTCTCCGGGCCCAACCATCCAGCCAGTTTTTACCCACCAAAGAGTGCAGCTGCCATGGCCTGCCAACTTCTCCAGGAGAACACTACAGGAAACAGTGTTAAAAGCTTTACTAAAGTCTTGGTGGACAACCCCAGCCTCTTCCTCACCCACCAAGCAAGTCACCTTGTCAGAGGAGATCAGGTTGGTTGAGTAGGACCAGCCTTTCATGAACCCCGGTCTGATTCCCTGGTTGTCCTGTACATTCCACGTGATGGCACTCAGGATGATCAGCTCCATGACCTTCCCAGGTGCCAAAGTCAGGCTGACAGGCCTGTAGTTCCCCAGATCCTCCTTCTGGCCACTCTTGTTACTCGGCATCACATTTGCCAACCTCCCCAGTGCACCAGGACTGCTGATAAATGATGGAAAGTGCCTCAGTGAGCATTTCCATGAGCTCCCTCAGTACCCTTGGGCAGATCTCACCCAGCCCCATAGACTTGTGTGTGTCTAAATGGTCACTGACCATTTCCCCTTAGATTATGGGGGCTTCATTCTGCTCCCCATCCCTGTCTTTCAGCTCAGGGGCCAGAGAAAAACTAGCATTACTACTAAAGACTGTGGCAGAGAAGGCATTACTCAGCTCAGCCTTTTCCTCATCCTCTACCACCATGTTTTCCCCCACATCCAATAAAGGATGGAGATTCTCCTTAGCCCTCCTTCTGTTGCCAATGTATTTATAGAAAGAATTTTCTATTGTCTTTTTTGGCAGTAGCCAGACTGAGTTCTAGTTGGCCTTTGGCCCTTCAAATTTTCTCCCTGCATGACATTCCCATAGTCCTCCTGAGCTGCCTGCCCCTTCTTCCAAAGGTCATAAACTCACCTTTTTTCCCCCTCTGAGCTCCAGACAAAGCTCCCTGTTAAGCCAGGCTGGTCTTCTATCACCGGCTCATTCTTCAGCACAAAGGGACAGCCTGTCCCTGTGCCTTCAGGATTCCCTTATGAAAGAATGTCCAGCCTTCCTGACTTCCTTGCGCTTCAAGATTGCCTCCCAAGGCACTCTGTCAACCAGGCTCCTACACAGGCCAATGTCTGCCCTCTAGAAGTCCAAAGTAACAGTTCTACTGACCCCCTTCCTTACTTCTCTCACTTCATTTCCTACAAAGGGAACAGGATGGGTAGCGAAGGTTCTGCAATGTGAATTCATTTAGAGTTCTTGAATCAAAACTCCAGAAGAAGTTCATAAAGCTTGATAAATGGGCAAGACTGAGACAGACAAAATTTACTGTGGTCAGGTACAGCACAGTAAATCTTTCTGGATACCAAAAAGAGTCATTTAGACTGTTCACATATACAGAGAGATTCTAAACTTGTTGGAACCTCTCAGGGGAACTATATAGTGTCACTGTGCACAGTTCACCAGAAACATCCATTCAATGTGTAACTGCAACACAAAAACCAAGAAATTAGATTAGTTTAGTCCTAAGCACGCAAACAATCCAGGTAATCTTTTAATACCAGTGACTCCACTAGAAACACATATTTGATAAAGACTTCAATTTACAGTGATATTCCTAGGGCCTCTCAGAGCCAATTTATAATTTTTTTATGGCTTTTTCATTTTTTTGTTATTATAATTGTGTATCTTTAAAATTTCCTGATCAGAATGCCATACACTGTCCAGGACACTGCCTGACAGAAATCCAAGTTTCTTATGTCTGCATTTGACACTGACGCATTTATCAAGCTTTTATCTCATAAAAAGTAGGTATCACATTAGACTGACAAGATGTATTTTCCATAGTCACACACTCACTGCAAGCAACTATATCATCATCCTTTAAACTTTTATTGATCAAAATTCATGTCAGCCACACCATTACTAAGCCAAGGCAAATACCAGGCTGACAGGCCTAAAATTATTTGAGTCATTTTGTTCGGTCCTTTAAAATGCTGGCAGGGCATTGTCTTCCACCTAGTCTTCTGAAACTTACCTGACGTTCTGGGAAAAAATTATTAACATCAACAACCTATACAGCACTTGGGCCATCTCTCCTTAAATTATGGAAGGGAAAAGGTTCAGCCTTGATTTTTAAAATTCTATCTCTAGAGGCTGAAAAAATCCTGGTATGGAGAAGAGAATCTCATCCCTTTATGATACTTCTGCTTTTTCCCCCAAATGCAAAATAGAAAATACTACTAACACAAAATTTGCCTTCCTAGGGTTTTGCCAACAGACGTATTTAAGATGTTTTAGTATTGACAGTGTATAGTCTCTTGTATTTGTCTGACAGCAAACTCACCCTCAGTATCACAGCTGTTTTCCTATCCCTCTTAAATGGAGCTGGTCATTTTGTGCTGTAGTAGATCACAGGCCAGGCAGCAGCCAGTGCCTTTTGCTTCTTTTCAGGGGAGTGGAAAGGATTTCCCACCTCCTGGATACCCCTTATAACCTCTTATTTCCAACTTGTTAATGACTGAGAAACAGGTAACGAAGCTTTTAATATAAAATGACCCTTTCACTCCTATGAACCTATTTGACTCTTCCTGAATAAATTGTAACCACATACATTCGTATTGCAATCACAACCTTTTCCATAAGGTTTCATACTGAAATATTTTGTTGCATCGTGGCTTAATCAGGAGAGCATTTTGTTCTTTGATACAGACTAGAAGGGAGTTGGCTAACCTAACCAAGGTGAGGAGGGCAGAGATACTGTCAGTGACTTCTTGCATTAATTCATCTGTCTTCCTGCTGCTCAGAAAGATTACAACATTCCCACATGCACAGAAGTCAGGCTCCTATCCTCCTACTGTTAAATCGTATTTTTTCTGTTGCTCTCACAGGGTGGCTCTGTAACAGCGCACAGGAATCATCAAGACAGACAAGACAATTTTTCAAATAGCATTTCATGAGCAGTACTATATTCTCATTACAAAAAGGAATCGATGCTTTAAAATAACCCCTGAAGACAGGAACACATTCCTCAATACTACTAGAGAGTCATTGTGAAATATACTGATTAGGAATCCCTTCAAAATACCTGTTTTCCTTCCAATTTGTAAAATATTAGTTACATAATAATGCGGTTTTAAAATTCTGGCTTCATCTGATACAACAGTCTATGCCACTTGACAGAATACAAAATACAAAAACTCTCAAAAATGGAGTTCTAATATCTTTTAATAAAGTAGCAGCATTTTTGCAACAGATGAAAAGTACTGCAGGTTATATTAAAGTCAACAGCCCACCAGACTTCACCACTAATTACAAAACACACCCACCTCTTGTGCACTTGTAATTCCAAGTGGCATCACTGTTTAGCTGGAAATCAAGAGGCAGAAATCCTTCCTATTTCAGAATCTTCCAGACATTTGGTGAACTCATTTAACCTAAAACAAAATATGCAGCCCAGCTAAGAATAACAACAACAGGAAACCCCTTCCTGGATATTCTGGAACCTGATTAGACTGAAGCAGCACTGCATAACACAAAAACCCACCTTGACCTGCCTTGAGTTCTCAGTCAATCAGCTTCAGAAGTGATTTACTCTCACAAGGAAGGTCATCATGTGCAAAAAGGTTAAGAACTACTGCTCAAGTTGTGTTGTGCAGGAGGTGAACTGTGTGTTCTCCTGCCCACATGTGATGTTTACACACTGGCCAATATCAGGAGTGTTGGAGTCTGTCAGTAACCAAAGTTATTGCCATTCTGACTTGAGCATTCTCTGACCAACACACCATTCCTGGACACAGAACACTTGAGAGCTGGAGGTCACATTGTCTTCCCAGTCCATTATTGCACATGGGGTTAAACATTTACTTCTTTGCACAGACTCTCCAATATCCACGCTAAATAAAAGCTACATCCTCTTAATGGTGGCGGTCTCTGCACAGCACAGCTGCCCTGCTATTACCATTTCAAATAACAATGGCAATTGAAGTCCATCGCTTCCAATTACTGAAAACACATTTAACCATTGCAGACAGGAAAAAAAAAGACCAATATCTGATTTTCCAACTATTTCAATATATTGGATTATCATCTTCTGTAGCAGATTTCACCTCAAAAATATCTGAGGTGTTCCAAAGTACAAAGCAGCACTTCATCCCCAACTACTTGGCCAAAAAAACCTGGAATGGTAGTTTTAAGCAGCTTGCCTTTCCAACCTAGTGCTGAAACACTGTGGTACTTACTGGATAGGGGAAAGTTTGGTTAGCCATAATACCTTTAGAATCATACAACCTGAAAAATATTTTGATTATGTTACATTATCCAAGAAAAGACTTTTTACCTGTGAGGGAATGTCTGTTACATTTCATATCTTTTTGAATCTTTACACCTTTGTCATATTTGCACACAGCATGCAACCATTTTTCTTACTAAATGCCTGAAAAGCTTTTTTTTTTTTTTTTTTAAAGAACTTGCACCTCTCCAGTTGCTCAAAGAGTGTTTCACAGGACTACTGCTGGAGATGGAAGCAATCCATTCCTGAGTTCAGAGGATCAAAATATTCTGTAATTCAACTGCTGAGCATCATTTGTCATACATGTTGGACGATTCTGGCCATTCATTCATTGCTGAATTCTTCACATCGCTTGTGTGAGGTGAAGCAAACCATCTGCAAATGTCATACCCACTCCTTCTCATGGACTACTTCTCCTTTTCCTATTCATCCCCTCTTTTCACCCCTGCAGTCTCCTGCTTTCTTTTCTTTCTGTGTGCACAGAAAGGACATCCTACATTCACCCACAAGTAAAAGAACAACTGAGATAAGTTACTGGGGAAAAAGAGCCAATAGATGAGCAAACAGTGTGTGAAGATGTTTCAGATCACTTGTAAGTGAAAACAAGGCAATAAAATATTCTGCAGATTTTCCTGGTGGACTTTACTCTGTAGTCTGCCAGGGTAAAATGATCTCCTAAAACAGAAAAGGAACAGGGACTGAAAGTAAAGGGGAGTGCAAAGTTTCTCTTTTCCCCTCCTGCCTTGGAAAATTATCAGGCTTTTTAAAATTTCCCATATACTGTTTCCCCATTTTTCCTATCCTCAGTTCCTCACCAAAGAGCAACCAACCTTGTATACAAGAGAAAGCAGACTACTACTGCTAACTTACCCATACAGAGGAACATATTTAGCATAACCCTAAATTTATTATTATTAGGAACATACGTAAGCCCATACTTAGAAACTAAGTTTCTATTTCGGACCTTCCTGAGAACAGAAGGCACTGCTAATTTTAAAACAAACAGAAATAAGAACAAGCTCAAAATTACGCTGCACCTTTAAAAAGAATAATTTCAGTATAAGACTATGATTTACAGAGCGCAAAGATTTTGCTTCCTAAATAATTTTTAAAGGAAAGATTTTTCACATGCTTTTTTACGCAGGCTCCATCTTGACTAAAAGGAAGGTAACAAACATAAAAGGCTGGATTGTTCATGAGACTGCCTGAAGAAAAAAGGTTCTTTCAGGTCAGGATGAAGGGCAGTAACATTCACCTCAGCCTCAGCAATTAAGAAGATTGTTTCCATCACTACAGGCATCGTCTCTTGAAAACTGAAGGAACAATGTATTCAACACAAACATGAATGAACAGTTGACCAGACAGAAAAAGAAGACTAAAAATATACTTGGATAACAAAAGACTTTTTTGGAGGGGGGAAAAATGAGTAGCAAGGCAATCCATTAAAATTATTTCCCTGGCTTCCATTCAGATGCTGTCCAAGCACAGCTTCATTGTTTGGCATGTCGCTTGCATCGCCTCACGTCACCTTCATTCTCTCACTCAGATAACCTCAGATAAAAATATGCAGAGCCCTATTCTAGGATTCAGCAATATTAAACCAGTAGCCAGCAGCAAAAACTGGGGCTCTCTTGATTCAAAAAGAATTTTTAAAGCCCTTGTGAACTACAGAGAGCAGGGAGGGTGAAAGCTTTCACCAAACTGAGGCATAAGACTCTGTCAGGTTCACTTACAAAGCAGGATGTGTTTATTATCCACGGTGAGAGGGACATCCAGTTACTGCATCTGCACATTCCCACAGGAAGGTACCGCAGCTGAGGGAAGGGAATGCTGAATCTGACATCCATTTCATCAGCCTAATAAATTTTAGATTAATTACAGATTATTACTTCCCACTTCACTTCCACATCAACAGCTGTTTTTTTGCTTCTCAAGCCTCTTCAAGGCACAATATTGGCACCCTTCAGTTATCTGCCACTAAAACACAGAACAGGACTGCACACACGCCTGTTCTGCAGAATATATATGAATGTATGTATGTGTGTGTATGTGTATATATATATATATATACACGAAAATAAAAAAATATTTATCCAATTGCAGAAGGTAATTCTGGTTGATGGACCCCCCTCCAGCACCCTCTCAAAGTAGCAGAAAATTGCACCATCAAGCAGACAGGGATATCATCATCATCATTATTATTGTTATTATTATTAGTAGTAGTATTTTGGTTTAAGAAAATGCTGACATTTTATGGTTACAAATCAGGAATAGCCAGCTCACTGCCCAGTGAGCACAAATTAGGGCTCCTGCTGATGAATGGTCTTTTCAGCCCACCTTTCTGGCATCCCTTGTGTGCTCCTCTCCACTGTGCAGCACACATCTTTTCCAGTCCTCTTCCACTGCTCACGACTGCCGCCTCACTGTCAGACAAAAGGCTCCTCTCCCTCTGCAGAGCACGAAAGGGGACATACCTTGCCCTGTTGCTGTGTTGCTGCCTTGCCTCTGCAAATCATCCTGGATTATCACCACAGAGCAACAGAGAGACTGAGATGCAGCCAGACATCAGCAGCCCTTCCATTTTCAGCATGGTTCTGTCTTATTAGGCAGTATGCCTAAACTAGTAGCAAAACTAAAAGCAAAATAGGAAGGATGAGTTTGATAAGGGAGGCCTTATCAGCCTTTGCTGCCGTCAAACCCACCAGAAATGGGGGAAGGGAGGCACTTCTAAAGGCAATGCTTTTCCACACTGCAGCATCCAGGAGCCAGACTCGGCTGAGCCCATACACAATAGACACAGTTGCCATAGCAATGGCATCACAGGGAAATTTTGCAGCAAAGCTGCTTGCTTTTCACCAAGGTTACTTTCAGATTACCACTCAGCACAGGGATCTGTATGGATCAGACAACATCTTGCATCTGTCTGGAGCTTGCCTGCATGAAAAGATGCGACGGCCACGCCACAGGGAAGAATAAGGCACTGCACAAGTAAAGCAGGGAACTGGGCTCTCAAACCACCCAGCACACCATCTGACAGCAACAGCTTGCAAGCTAATATATTGTCACCTCACGACAGACTAGAAGTGTGATCTGTTGGAATCAAATGTGCTTTCATCTTTTGTTGTGTTTTCTTAAAAATTGCTAGCTTTCAATAAAGATCTACGGCACGTTTCTGCAACAAGGGACTTCAGTTTCTAATAGTGATCACCACCTCAAAAAAAAAACTCCCCAAGAAGAAGAAAAAAAATAAAACCAGGGAACATCTAAGCTGCTGTTTTTACACATACTTTTATCATTCCACTAATGCTGTTAAAAGGCAGTGAAAGTATATGGCGCAGCATGTTTCTCGAGAAAAAACTGGTCACAAAAAAGAGCCCCTGAATAATTTGCAAGCTTAAACTACACCAGTGAGTTATTTACTTTGTTTCACTCGGTCCTCCTAGTTTTTCAGATAAACAAAAACACATCAATCTTTTCCCCCTGAAATGCAAGGTTGGTTTTTTTTTTTACTCAAACATTTAAGCTGCGATCAATTGTCACTCCCAAAAAATAAAGAATAAGGACTTATTCAAAACATAAACACCACTTGAGAAAACACTTCTTCATCAGCTCTTTCTGCTTAAAGGAGTTTTAAACTTTGGCATTTTCAAGTTTTTGGCATGCAATCTCTTGACTGGAAAGCTGCAAAAGTAACCCCCACAAAATCAAATGGCGCAACAAAACTGCTTTGCAACTTGCTCACAGGATACAAACATCCAAAAAGCTGGCAAAGAATCAAAACTAATCAAATTAAATAGGACTCTTCCTGCATTTATGTCTTGCCATCTATAAAGATAACAGCATGTTCCTGAAATACATCTTTATGACAAACAATAGGTAATTTCAGCATCAATTGTGTATACATAGTTCCCAGCAAATGGCTGTCACACCACACCAGAGAGCTTCATTAGAGGAGAGTGCTACAGGCTCCTCTAGAAGACAGGCAGTTCAGAAACTGTCTGCTACAAGAGCTGCAGAGACACAATTATACACCCAAGTCTTGACAGTTTGGGGAAAAGAATCACATTAGCTCTGATGAGTTTTAGAAAACCTTCAAATTTCTTGGCCCTCAGTTAATAAAGGACATTGCAGCACAATAGATATTAACTTCACCTCTGGAAGAACAGGCAAGCACAAGACAAAAGAAGCTATTCCAACAACTTAAACAGGAACAAGCTGAGTCCTCCACCATATAAAGTCATGACTGGGTAGCCTAAGGAAGATGCCATCACACAAAATAACTTATTCCTGTTGCAGGAATAATTTGAGTAAAGTCTCCAGCTTGAATTAAGAAAATATGACTGTATAATTGCAATGGTCCTTGTGCTCTTAGAAACTTCACACATACAGCAGCATGGTAGAACCATGGTATCAGAAGCAATGCTAGAAAAGGACACACAAAATCACAGGCACCAAATTCTGAACTACAGTGGAAAAGAACACCTACCCCTTAAAAAGAAAGGCATCCTCAATGAATAAAACTGGAAGGAGAAAAAGCAAAAACTATGTAGGCAGAAGCTAACTCTTAGCAGGGCAGGAGAAGGGGAAGAAGGCACCCTTTTGCTATGCACATTTGGGAGCATGAGAAAAATGTAGGTGAAATTTGTGGGAGAAGTCAAAAAAAATCTCATCATCCTTTATCCTTAACACATCTGCAAAAGAAACTCCATTTGAAAGGAGGACTTCCAATTAGAAGAACAGGAATAGCCTTATTTCAAATACAGTAGAATATTAACAGTTAATGCAAAATCATGAAACCAGGGATTTGCATATTAAGTTATCTACTGCATTAGAGAACGAGCAGCTTGATTCCCCTTCTCCTCACTGAACTTCTGACCAAGGTTTAGGACTGTCTGGAATTCCTTTGTCTCTACCCTAAATAAGATAATGTTCCTCATCACTCAAACACACATCCTAAAAGCAAAATACAAGGAAGAGAAATGTTAGCTTGTAGCAGAAGTCTGCCACTCCTACTCACATATTTATAGCACCAGGGTTGAGCAGAAGGGTTGTAGAATTAAAAATAACAATAAGGATATTAAGGACTCTGAAGACAAGTAATCATATGGGGTAGCACACGAGGCACAAGGAAAAATGCAGTCTAACAGTGCAACTATCCCACTGGGAAAGCCATCTACAGGTTAATAAAGCATTCAAGGGAAATGATGATCAAGTACTGATAATACAGCTTAAAACAGCAGTTTTGAAGAGCTCCCATCCAAAACCACAGGAGAAAGGGTTGCATATTAGTTATGGGAGAAATTACAAGTGCAAGGGGCCTGAAATTAGGAACTACATTAGAATTTGTAATTTGCCATACAACTTTCCAAAGAGACTGTTTTAGTTGCAAGGTCAGAAACACCAAGGACAGAACACTTAAAGCATTGGGAACATCATCATCTCCATTAGTAACTGAAGTCAAATTATTTTAAGATATTGTTGGCCAACACCATGTTGTGATAAGCATTCTTACAACAAGTTGAGAGGAAGGATTTGCATCTCTGAGCTCTCTCTTTGAAAAGCTTCTTTAGGAAATTATTGGTTTTAATATGAACTTTTCAAGTTTTTGATTGGTGGTTTTTAAGAAAACAGGTAGCAATTTTTTTAAAGATGTGAAAACAAGGACATTTTGTGAAACACCCCATCTTTTACTACAATAAGAAAAGCAAGGTGGAAATTTGCTTAATTCTGCTTGCAGGAACAATTGCAAACTAAAAGCCAATTGCAAACCCAGAAAAGCCAGAGAAATAGGTCAGCCTCTCTCCTTACAGGTGACATGGAGTTGACAGGACTGAACAGGATGAACATACTGTTCACCTCCATGGCAAGCCTGAAGAGGTTAATTTAAAAAAAAGCCACAAAAATCCCTACATCTCCTCAAAAGATTCTGAGTTCTGAAGAACCTCTCTACAGGCCTGTCTGCAGTATTGTCAAAGGATTTAGTCATTCCACAGGGAGAGCCAAAGATTTTATAATTTTTTAAAATGAGATCTGATTAAAATTTAACACAGTTAAATAACATATCTAGGAGTTTAAATACCCTACATCTAAAACTGATGGCAAGTGGAAATTGCAAGACAAGCAGGATCTTTGAAAATCAGCTGCTTTCTGTGTCTAAAACAGCAGAGTATGACTTAAACCAGAGCTTCAAAAACTTTGGGCTACTACCTGCTCTTTCCTATCCAGACTGTCACAACACACTGCACAAGTGTGATGAGGTTTGGGTGCCTTTCGTTGTAACAGTCCTATTTCAAAACAAAATTTCTGTTCAAAAGAGTTTGACCCAAAGGAGTTACACCCCAGAGTGCTGTGTAGCCCTTCAGAAGGATCTTGACAGGCTGCAGAGATGGGCACAGCAGAACTGTCTGAAATTCAACAAACGCAAGTGCAGGGTTCTGCACCTGGGGAGGAATAACCCCATGGAATAACTAGTACAGGCTGAGGGCTGACCTGCTGGAAAGCAGCTCTGTGGAGAAGGACCTGGGGGTCCTGGTGGACAACAAGCTGTCCATGACTCAGCAGTGTGTCCTTGTGGCCAAGAAGGCCAGTGGAGTCCTGGGGGGCATTAGGAAGAGCATTGCCAGCAGGTCAGGAAGGTGATCCTGTCCTTCTGCTCAGCCTTGGTGAGGCCATACTGTGCTGAGCTCTGGGCTCCTCACTACAACAGAGACATGGAGCTCCTGGAGTGGGTCTGGTGGAGGGCTACAAAGATGGTTAAGGGTCTGGAGCATCTCTCCTATAAGGAATGGATGAGGGAGCTGGGCCTGTTCAGCTTCAAGAATAGAAGACTGAGAGAGGACCTCATCAATGTCCGTCAGTATCTGAAGGGAGGGTGTCAAGAAGATGGAGGCAGGCTTTTCCCAGTGGTGCCAAGCAAGAGGACACGAAGCAATGGGCACAAACTGATGCACAGGAGGTTCATCCTGAATATGAGGAAGAACTTCTTTAGTGGGCAGGTGACTGAGTGCTGGAACAGATTGCCCAGGGAGATCGTAGGGTCTCCTTCCCTGGAGATACTCAAAAGCCATCTGGACAATCCTGACTAATGTGCCTGAACAGAGAGGTTGGACTAGATGACCTCCAAGGGACCTTTCCAACCTTAACCATGCTGTGATTCTGTGACCAAGCTAGTATTCCTATTCAGCAAAATACTGCTCAGGAGAAAATCTACTTCACAGGTGACACAACTGCAGGCCTAGAACAAGGCAGCAAAACCAGTCAAAGTCCAGAAAGTGAGCAAAGACCACACACAGTTTCACCTTCTCCTTTCATTACCACATTAACTCCATATCCATGATTAAAGGCAAAATAAAAGAACAACTAAGAAGAAAAGCCTTGATAGCTTAGGCAAGACCTTTACTTGGTATTTAAACATAAATAGCACATAAAGCACTATGTGATCTTGTCCACCATGTGGTACATGCTGTAAATTGTCTTTTTAGGAACTGAAGTCATCTCCCTTCAGAGTGAAAGCCAGGGAATGCTGTCACTGCTACTGTTGGCACACGTTTGCTTACCCCTCTATGTTTATGCTCCCTGTGTCAAGGCTTGTGAGCTGGAACAGCTTACAGAACTATACAAATGCTGAATTGGGAAGGTTAGAAAAATCTGCAAGTATGTGAAGGCAGGGCAGAACATGAACCATGAGATGGTCAAAGGATTCCCAGAGCAGCTGATTCTGAAAAGCAACAGTGACACGGAATATTGTCCATTTCAGTAACCTGCACTGGGAAATTCACAGGATTTATCTGCAACACCCATAGTAGCGAAGAAAGGTTTTTTTTGTTTTGATTACACTGCTGAATTATCACAGTAAAGCTGCTCTCAGATTTAAACATAGAATTAATGCTGCTAGCATCCATGAATCTTAATATATTCAGTTCCCTAAACTGTCAATGCTACTACAGCAACTGAAGGTGTCTCAGTCTGAAGCATTTATTCTCCTGTCTTTGAAATGCTATTAATGTTATCATTCATTTATTACACAGTCTGGAAATTATGACACTGAGGATGTCTCTTCTTTTGAGCATCCAAGCTGCTTACAAACCAAAGCCTTGCTTTCACAGGCATTTTCTCAGTATCATTCTACGTGCATCACAAAACGAAACGGAAGACTCTTCAGTGGTCTGACCACTCCACACAAGTGATTTTCCTACAGTCACGATGAGGAAGAGTTACTGGCAGAACAGCCATCTGCCCTGTCCATGCTGTACCAGCATGGATGTTCTGTTCTGCAGAACAAGTCAAGCCAAGATTAATTAAAGCAGGTTGAAGACACATGATCATGCCCTCTGCACCACCCTGCTTTTCTGAGCACAAAATGCCTGCGTCCCATCTCCTGTTCTCATCACGTCTCTGAGACCCAAAGCTTGAGACAAACAGGGTAGCAAGTATCGAGCTACCTTATTTCTCCTTCAATTTTTATTTTAACCTGATCAATGGTAATCCCTCTGCTTAAGTCAACAAGCATGTGGATTTACACCATTTAGCAATGCAGTGGAAGCTGAGAACATAAGAACCTTGCAGGCTTTGGCACCTAAAGTCTGAAGGCCTCTGAACCCAATTCTCTTCCTTTTTCTGGATTAATAATAGATTTAGACTCCAAAAGATTCCTGAAAAACATTCCCTTTTAGTATGGACCTTTCCCAGCTGCCAAACAGATAACTACCTTTCTGTCTTTCCTTCCTACTCTTAGGTCTCAAATCTCAAGTAAATCTTTGTGAGTGAAATGTATTCCTTCTCAAATAAATGAAGGATAATGAAAACAACTATTTCTAAGGCTAAAAACGATGGTGTGTTTTTTTAGTCTATTATCATTCCCTGCTTTAGATGTCCTCTTTAAGGTCAGGACACAGACGAGCACACAGTATACCAAAAGACTTACAAAAAGGGACTATTCTGAGCCACAACAATTAAGCTCCATAGTGGCAAAGGCGGTCAGCAGAGGAAACAGAAGAACTTCAAAATTATCTTTTTTGGTTCCTTTCACAATTTCCTCTTACACTTGAGCAAAAATTCTTATAACGGCTCTTCTGGGAATTTTTTTCTCCCTTTCTTTTGTAGTTTCCACTTCTTGGGTAATTTTGGCATGTCCAACTGGTTGCTTAGAGATGCTTCGGTTTTTATTGCTCTTTTTCTGTTTGTACTGTAATTTTATTCTGAATGTCACCTCTAGCAAGACTAGTTTTGCAAGTGAAGCAAGAAACACTAGGAAAAGCCTTTTTAAACAACCACACTGAAGTCTACAGAGCAGCATCCTACCTAGCTTTTCCTCTCCAACATCTGGAAAGTGTAGCCAAGAGTCCTGAGCAACATTTAGCACTGTCTCACATGAAACAGCAGGCAGGTCTCTAGCAGACTGTCTTACAGGACAGGACAGGATGGTTTTGACCTCTGGCAGTGAAAGAATGTTTTAATGGAAGGAAAGAAAAAAAATAAAATGGGCACTGCTAAAACCACCCAGGAAAGCAAGTGTGTAGAGTAGGGGAGAGAAGGGAGGATAAAAGCAGCAGCATCCCCAGCTCCCAGACATGCCCACTATCCGATGCTAACCACTTGCTGAGCCCATCTCCTCTCGGATGCTTTGTAAGACAGTGCCATGCTGTGGACACTCTGCTCGCTGCCGCTGCACTCTGCAGTCTCTGCAGGTACAGTAGGCCTGTTTCCTGACCCACTTTCCTCACCAATCTCTATTTAGCTCTACGCTAGTGATGCTCCTGGCATGACAATCAGATACTGCAGCCTGCAGTGCAGCTCGTTACAACACATTCGCGAGCTCCGAGTAAATCCAGTGGAAAAGTACTGTGTATCAGCGGAGCCTAATGACACTGAAGGCATTCTCACCAACTTACGTCAAATGCAACAACAACACACAAGTGTTCGAGAGATTTCAAAGATGCCTTTTTATTTTAAATCTACTGAATCTGCTAGGCATAAAGTAAATCCGAAAAGATCTTTCCTACTCAAGGGCTGCAAATGGCAAAAGCTATTAGAGCTAGTACCTTTCCTCTGGATTACCTAATCAATCTTATTACTTGTGCCACTTAAAACCTGCCATAATTCCTTCTACTGTCATTTATTCTTAACTAGGGAGGGACTCTGCACCTTAATGTCCAGTGGAACTGTAAACCTAATCTCACTAGAGCTATTAAAATTATCTTCTTACGAGCAAGAACCAAATTTCTTCTTCAGACACAGCCACTTAGAATTAACTTCAAATTCTGCTTGCCCTTGCAGTTAACTTCAGATTTTACTTGCACATACATGTGCAAGGGATAAATTTGTTCTGGAACACTAGTGATTATACCAGATAGCTAGGACTGTTCTGGCTCCAAAGTTAAGGTGTAATAGGCGAATACCTCTGAGATCAAGAAACTGGAGGTTGGTCATATCTCATTTATCTGCAAAAAACCCCAGACATCTCTCTTCCTTTGTACAGAAATATTGTAACAAATGACCACAACCTGGGCCTCAGTTAAGAAATCCAATTGCCAAGCCCCTAAGTTATATGGTAGTAATCCACTACACTATGAATCCTTCCTGGGCACTGAAGTGAACTGGAGAGTTCTGCAGTGAATACAGTACAGGAACATCATATATTGCTAATATTTTGCATGTAGAAGGCACTGAGATATGGTCTTAAGGGTCTTACGAACTCTCTCTTTGGCAAGACACTGTTTCTATTCAATGGAATATTTTTATACTTAAAAAATTCATATCCTTAGTCAAAAAGTTTTGAGAGTTACTCAGAATCATTATACCAAAACATTTTAAGTGTCTGAAGATTGAAAACACTGAATTTAAAACACTAATACCAGCACAAAGGTATTGACTGATGATAAATAAAAGCAGCAACAGAGAGTTAAGTACTGCAACATACCCTGTGGGGCTATGAGTGCCTTACAGGAGCGGATCATTTATAGAAGGTATTATGTACAGGAGGGAGAAAAGCAGTCCCGCTGTGCACAAGCATAAGTTCAATCCTCTGCAGGAGTTTATTCACGTGCAATATGACCAGTTTTGCTGGTGAGCAAGAACTATTACTAAAAAAAAAAATTCTTGTAGCTTGGCAGATGCCACAAAGTGATGGCATGATGGTGGTGGTTTTTATTTTTTTTTTCATTTGCACTACCATAATCACACTAATTTACTAAATAAACCAAAGATTCCCAAAAATGGACCCCAAAGTGCTTATGTAAAATCTCTGCAACAAGAAGTCTAATTATCCATTAAGTGGGATGATACCAGCCAACAGCAAGAGAAAACAAAATTAAACATCCATCAGAATGTGCAATTCATCCAAATTTCATACCACAGGCACCTATAAATATATGAGTCATTATTATAATGCACAAGGTAATTGTATTTCATCACTCATTACCTTGACCCAAGGAGGACCTCTCATTTTCAGATGGAAGATGCAATGCAGACTTGCATTTTTATGACTAAGGAACCCTGCAAGAAGCACAGCTTACATAAAGCAGCACCCTTAGACTAGCAGCTGTGTAGATACAGAAGAAACTCAACATCAAAAAACTACTGCAGACTGCATCTTTTACCCACCATTGCCCTCACACCAAGTATTTCACACTTAAAACCAAGACAAGCAGACAGAATCCAACAGGGCTCTGCAGGAAGGACACAGCTGGGACAGTTGTTAGTGGCAGATCTACCATAACTCACAGACACCTGGCAAACAAAGAAGGCATTTAGAGGTACAGAGCTGCTTTGTTCCTACCTACGGATAGGATCAACAACACCACTAAGAGATTATTTTGCTGCCTTGTTATTTATAGAAGATAAGATCACCCTCAGGGCAGTGCCAGGGCAAAAAGCCTGGCAAAGCAGAGATCCTCTTGACAGTTTTTCCTCAGGACTAAATTTTTCAGCTCATTTGGTTTTAGCTTACTGAGCCATGCACCACAAAACTAAACCTAGACCTTCGGAAGTTGCTCCTCTAACCTCGCATCTGTGCAATTCAAGTAGAGAACACACAGTGAGGCCTTGGAGTTTAGGAAGAGCAAATTAATTACTATACTGGATCAGCCTACTCCAGTGACAAGTGTTTCACAAGCACATAACCCTTGCTAGACAGTTACACAGTTACACAATAACATACAAAGTCTATTTTCAGGGTCCATAAAAGTTTACACCCTTTCAAGAGACTATAGAGATCTTTGTTTGCTTTTTTTATGTGCACTTGGAAATGCTCAATATTGGCACCCAAACATCCACTGAGCCCTGCTATGATATATTTCCTTCTCCAAAGCATTTGTTATTGTTTTTAATCAAACAAAAGCTGTCTAGGAATCCAAGGCTCTAACCTGAATTGTTACTGCTTGAACATCTGTTAAAAAATTCTGGCTGCAAAAGTAGAACGGATTCTGGTTTACATGGAAAACTATGTAAATAATAAATATCTGGCAAATCAAGAAAGCACTTTAGGGAATATAATCTAAGATGCAATCATTAAATTGCTTCTCAGTCCTAGACTATGGAGTCAGAGCAAGAGAAAAACCACAAAATAAACATTGGTTTTGATGGTTACTTTCAATGTTACTGTGCTTCATAGGCTGACTCCTGGTTGATTTGCAAATCCACACATGCCCCTGGGAGTGGGATCTCAGATCGTTTAGCATCATGGCAGATTTCCAGTTCTTGGCAGGAGGGTTGTTTTTCTCCATGAATCAGCAACTGTCCATCACACCACAATCTGTGAAGTGAAAAACCCACCTCATCAGCATAAACTAAATGCATGTATGTGTGTATACATCACAGAGGACTTTTTGGTCTCTCTCTCTCTACAGCCCACATGTGAGGACTCATTTGCACAAGCACATGCATGCCTCTGAAAGCCAACCACACAAGGAAGTGATTTATCTCACCTTCTGCAGTCCTGTAATGCTTTGATAACACATCATCTGCATGGCAAGCCTTTAAATGTTATGGTAAAGAACACAAACAGCAACCCATCCTATTTACTGCCTTCTCCTATCAGTGGGCAACTCCAGAGCCAACCCCACTGTGGTCAGCTGCAGAACAGCTGCCTGTGCCTGCTGCTGGAGAGCAAAGAACATTTTCATTGTCAGATAATGCTTACCAGTAAATGCATTCTAAACACCCATCAGCAAGGAAAACAAGAGCAAGTAAGTTGCATTTGAAACATCTCCCTGAAACGTGCTCCAGAATTTTAACAGCTCTCTATAATACAGATGATGCTTCTAAAAAATGATAGCAAATGAGATGAACGCTGCCCCAGTAAAGTGAACTTATTCTCAGAAATACTCTGACAAGCAAATCATGCATTTTGGAGATGTATTACAGAAAAGGATGTACTAATAATTCCTCATTTTATTCTTCCTGTGTCTGTCTCTTCCTGATACACAAGAGATTGCAGTATTCCTATTATATGGCATCGCTGTGCTAATATTAAGTAACAACAGATTTGCTGTCTGCTCAAAAATGCCATTTTGTAAAGGAGGCAGGGGTAAAAACTACTATCATCAGAAACCCACTCTTAAAAATTCAGGAATCAGCCACTCCCACCCCCCGTGATTCACAGTGTGAATGCTAGAAAAACTATAACCTGATCCACTGGATGAAGCAGTTCAGCAGAATGTCTGGGTCTTCACTGTTTCCTCTGTTTGAATTCTACGTTCAGGGCATTGTAAAATTTACCCAAATTTATCTTTTTTTCCAAAATCTAATCATAAAACCTATACTTCAGGGATATAGGTTCACAATTTGAGACTAAGCATAAATTCACTCAGTAAACTGGTTTTGTTTCTCGCAGCATGAATTCGCACATGAACTGAAGATCATTGAATACAGAACAGCAAAGTTATCAAACTGCAGCAATGCTGTCGAAAGGAAAGCTTTTTTCTTTCTCTTAAATGCAAACACATACTTTATTATCAGCTGCATAAGGGTGATCTATGTTTACACAGCTCAGAGCTGGATTTAAAACCAATTTTAACAGCCAACTGTTTCAACTTGCATGTAAACAAACATACTGCATTTCTTCATTAGCTGGAATTTGCTGCAGTCTGTCAGCCATCTGTACTGTCTTGCATTCTGTTCTCTATTCAGAGCACCACTATCAAATGTTGGTGATATAGTATTGCTCTCTTTGGAGACATCACGACTACACTATAAATAGTTTAGAGACATAAACCACTATTTCTAACAGTTGTCTTAATATCTGCTTTCTCAGAATGCATTAGGTTGTTCTATTTCTCATCCAGTTTTGGTTCTCAGTACCTTTTTTGTGGATACAAGGAAAAAAGATTCTATTTTGGCTCTCTCAGAGGTAAACAGCAAAAACTGCAGCCCGAGCAAGACTTTATCCAACTTCTGCACCCCGCAAATCCGGGATGCAGAGACCAAACCCCAGAACATAACCCTGCAAATATCTGCAGTGCAGTACAAGGGCGACTGCACAGTGCACAAGAGCCAGGCTGTCCTTAAACCAGCTAGTTTAGGTGCTAGAGCCAGCCCTGGGGCACCTGCACAGAGAGATGCCAGCTGACCCACGCACTTACTGATGTCACATCCAACCGAACCCAGCCTGGAATCTTGCACTGGTGCAGCTCTGTGCTGGAGCTCAGGAGCTCCCAGAGCCTTGCAGAGCCCTGGCTCACCACAGCCAGCTCAAACACCAGCACAGCCCTGGCTCTAGCAGTAGGGCGCACAGCACAACCCAGTCGGTGCCACTTGTCGCCAGCCTTTCCCTGGGGTCACAGTACCTGCAGACACACCCTTGAGCAGCCTTACAGCCCCCTGAGCTCTGCATGCCAGAGGCTTTCCCGATGGCAGCACTGCATCCCAGACCCTGGGGCTGGCAGGAGGCTCCCAGTGCTGGCACCACAAGTCCCCTCCAGCCTGCAGTCAGACCCTGGGCTATTGGGCTGCTCTAAACCGCTCCAGCTCTCAAGCAATTCCAAGGGGACTACAGCACAGCTGAAGACACCACCCAGACAGTTTAGCTACTGATCTGAGCACTACTTTCAAACTTCAGAGGACAGGCAATAGTATCTTCAGAAGACCATAGCTCAAAAATCCAAGCACTTAAATAAGGGGCTTTTGTAGGCTGCCGAGTCATCCTCTCTTTTAGGAAGTGAAGAGAACTGGCAGTGAGACAGGAAACCTGAAACATACCTTAAACCCCAATTTTTCCTCTTCTAGGGACAGCAGAGCACTCAAATATTACTTGCATAACCAGTACCACTTGACAAGTCATGCAACCACAAACCACAAAGCTACTCGATATCCATGTTAGTTTTTCAAAGCGAAAGCTGCCTCTTCAAATATGGCTTTTCAGCTCACCCAGCGGATGAGTTTAAAACTTTTCAGGAAGAACTTGATGCTCTGCCTTCAAGCTGACTCCAAGACTTACATCATACTTCTGATTTCAGACCTGCAGTGCTATAAACCCACCTTCTTCCAACAGAACAAATTTGCTGCCCTCCAGGAACAGACTCACGGCACATTCGTGCAACACCAACAGAGCCGTCCCCAGTCAGAGGTGTCAGAACTCTGAAAGCTGATTTTGGTGGTAAAATTACCAAGAAGTGATCATGCCTTATTCTGAGAGATCCATTTCAGCTTCAATTCTCAGCTGCTGACTGAGGAAAGTGTGGTGAAACACTATCTAATTTTATTATCCTGTCAGCCACATACAAAGGAGAGCAAGACTCACTGGTAATCAAACCATGAGAGTTTGCTATCCAGTACTCCATGACTAAAACTTAACCTGCAACTCAGCAGAAAATTTCTGCACATTTCTAACCCCTGGATAAGTCTGGGGGTTTTTTTACAGCTTAATAAATCTCCCACTGGAAATCTCTTCCTTTTCCCAGCTTGTGCCTCTTTTTCTGGAACAGCAGCAACAAAAATGCCTACACCCTTGTGTCCAGATCATTTTCAGCAGAATTTTTTGTGTAGAATTAAACAAGCCAAGTTGCAGGCGTGAAAGCAAGCTGCCAGAGAGGCTCACAGCCACAGAATGCTCCAACAGAGCTGCAGTACCACTGTTACAACACGAGCAAAATAAACTCTGACATGCAACCATTTAGGGAGACAGGATACAAAACAATTCCTTCTTCTCCTTCGATGCCTACACTTATCAAGCAGTAGGTTCAAAGCAGAGCTGGGGGGTAAGAAAATACAGGTTTGTTTCCTTCAGGTCTGTTCCCTTCTGTGACTGAAAGAATGAAAAAAATGCAGTACCACTGTCAAAATTTTCCAGCTCTATTTTGGCACATCATCTCTCAAAACCAGCCTGATCTAAAAATTTCAAGCATGTTTAACTCAAGAGCCCTTGACAACATCTAATGCACAGGCTATTTATCATAAATTGAGGTGCTTATTTTTGGACTTCACCTTGAAACAAAGCAAAGAATGTCTGTTTTGTCAGTACCAGAAAAGTTTATAAATCCTGCTAAATGTATCAATATTATGCATTTCAATGGTATTTTACATATACTGCAGAGGTATCCACAACGCTCTGCAAACTGCTATGACTTGTCCTCTCTATGTGAACAATCACTGTATTTAGCACTTTTAAGTAACTAGTGTGATTTCTAATGTACTTTTAACATGTAAAAAAAAAAAAAAGTGTAACTTTATTTAGCATTTCTCCTTTGCCCATTCCACAATTCTTACACATACACACAATGATACCACTAACTGCAATAACCCTCTGGAGCTTCACAACTAGAGAGAATTTTGAAAAATTTGCAAACCTGCAAGAGACATCCTTTGTAGTGCTATGTTTTATGTATGAAAAGACAGCAATTTCACACTTTATCACTTGCCCCAAACGCTGCTGTTATACAGAAATTCAAATTAATAGGTATCACAGGGGATTATAGGTTCAATGGCAAGCTGCATTCAGAACAGTCTTTTTACAGTCTTTGCCTTTTAACCATCTCAAACTTTTTCAAGCACTTCAAACAATCTCAGTCCACCACGGCATCCTTTCAATGCCTTCAACTAAATTGACAAGGCACCTTTCCAGCTACATGTATGGGATGTATCACTTCAGTGCTGTTCAGTTTTCTGACTTCAGAGCATGCAACACCAGCAGCCACCATCTGTGCTACCAGCACTGAAGGAATCAACAACTTGGACTGTCCGCACATGGAAGTGGGGCTGACCCTGCTATGACAAGGCAGGAAAGCCTCCAATAAAGCAATTTCCCAATCACAACCAGGGGGTTGGTATCTTCACTAGCAGTGAGCCACCCACCTCAATACTTTGCCACTTGCTCTGCACACAGGGTAGACCCATCTTCTCCCCATCCATGCTCGAACCAAAACACATTTGCAAAAGGTACCCAAGCACCCCTACAAAAGTGCTTTACCTGCCATGAAAACCTACCACGTGCTCTTCCATTCCTTATCCTCCTCTGTTGCAGTGGGGATCCTGCAACACGCATATATCAAACCAGGAGTCCCGTGGAAAGGAAATATATACGGACAGACAGATTCTTGATAGCTGTTTCAGAGATGTTTATTTCTCCAGCCGCATGGCCGGAGCTCTGCCCAGGAACTGTTCCAGTCACGGGACCAAGGGTCCTTCCGCCCGCGCAGGGAACACAAACCAACCAATGGGAACGAGGCTGAGCAGGGGCAGGGAAGCCCCGTGTCTGTGCCCTCAGGGCCCCTCTCCCAGGGCTACACGGCGGGGGAGGGACCCCAACACCTCACCCGTTTTATTTTAATAAAAGGAGAATGAAAACAACTGGATAAACATAACAAGAACAGTTTCAAAACAAAACAAGCCACCCTCCTGAGTCTTTAAATGTCCAAACAGATTCTCTGGAACATCTTAGGGCTGACAGAAGGGAGACAGAATTCTCTGAGCATGCTTTGTGGGGAAACTGAGGCAGGAGAGGGTTTAACTTCTTCCCTCCCCCTTTTCATCCCCCACTCGGCATTGGAAAGGGATTTTTGGGGAAACAATTGGCAAAAGCATGGTTTTGTGAGGGAAACCATGGGTGAAAAAACGGATTGGGAATACACTGGGGGTAATAGGACATAGGGTAAAAGGGAAAGGTGGGATTAGGAAAGGGAAACTGTAGGGGGGGCTTACAATGGAGATACTGTCTAACATGACTACGATTTTTTGCATATATACTGCCTTTTACAGGAACACCATCAGGCCCAGTGACCTGCGATGCTTGTAACCCTTTTCTCCCTAGTACAATATTAAATTCCACCACCTCTCCATCTCCCAAGCTTGGGATGCATTTTTCAGGGTTATTCTTTTTAATAGCAGTTCTATGCACGAATATGTCTTGCTGGTTGTCACACCTTGTTATAAAACCATAATTTTGCTTAACATTATACCATTTTACTACCCCTAAGGTCTTAGTTGCTATGATCTTTTCCTTTTTCCGAGTGGCTGCTGTTTTCTGTCTCGCTGCGTCTTTGCTGTCTCTTTCGGTCGCTCCCGTGTTGGAATTGTCGGAGCTGCTGGTGCCTGCGGGCTCTTCCCGGGGTCGCGTTCGGGGCTGCGCGGGCCGGGCCGGGCCACGCCGCTCAGTTCTCCGTGCGTCGCCTCCTCTGGTCGCAGCTTCGCTGCCGATGTCGGGCGCTGCACCCACGTCTCGGCCGGGCCCCCGAGCGACGACTCCCCCGCGCCCCGCTCCAGCGCGCGTCTCGGCTGGGCGCGGCTCCGTTCCACCGCCATCGCCGCCAGCCGCTGCCCGCGCGCCGCCCCTCTCAGTCGGGCGTTCCCGGGGCTCGCTCCACCACGCGCTGCACGGGGCCATTCGGGCACCGCCGGGTCCCGCCGCGCCTCGCTCCGCCACCGACACTGCGGCTCGCGTGGCTCCGCCCGCGCGCGGGAACTGCCTCGCTGCTGCTCGCAGAGCGCTCGGTGCACGTGGCCTGGGCCGCACGGTCCCTGCGCCACGCTTCCCTTCACCAGGACACAGCTGACATTGCTCAACAGTCTCGGTAACTAAATAATATTCACGAAAATATTCTTCCATCGGCATATATTTTGACTCCAGTATTAACTGTGTCCAAACGGTTTTCCAAAAGCCCTTGGTAAGAATTAAATCCCAAGAAACATAGAAAAAGTTCTTAAACAACCATGCCAGGAAGTGTTTCAGTTCTTTTTGAGCTTGAATCAAGCTAAAATTTACAAATCGTTGTTCAAGAATCATTTTAAGTTTAAGATAAATGTCCATATGCGGCTCTGAGAGCCAAGAGTCTTCCCACGGTTCCTCCATAGTTTAGATATGGAATAGCAAAGCAAAACCAAGAAGAGGAATCTAAAGTTTCCAGGGTTTACTCACACAAATCAGTCGGTTAGGGATCGGGGATCGTTCTGCTCTCAAATCTCCACCATTTGTTGCAGTGGGGATCCTGCAACACGCATATATCAAACCAGGAGTCCCGTGGAAAGGAAATATATACGGACAGACAGATTCTTGATAGCTGTTTCAGAGATGTTTATTTCTCCAGCCGCATGGCCGGAGCTCTGCCCAGGAACTGTTCCAGTCACGGGACCAAGGGTCCTTCTGCCCGCGCAGGGAACACAAACCAACCAATGGGAACGAGGCTGAGCAGGGGCAGGAAACCCCGTGTCTGTGCCCTCAGGGCCCCTCTCCCAGGGCTACACGGCAGGGGAGGGACCCCAACACTCCTCTGCATAGGGCAGCTACTAGGAAGTAAATATCAGCTATTCACCATGCATTAAGCCTTGAAAAGCCAAGGCAGCTTGCAGCAAAAGACTGGTGCTTTAGGTGATGTGCAAATATGCAACTCTTCAAACCCCAGTGATTTCACCACGGCAAAACCAGACCCACAAGCAACATGGTGTATAAGAACAGCAGCTTTGCTGCTCTTGCAAAGAACTGAAAAGGTTCCTTGTAGCTGTCTTGCAGATTTCAAAGAAAAATAAAACCTTGGGCTATGTGCTGTTTTTCCACAAAATTGGTTGTGAGGCCTTGAATTCGAATCCAAAGTAGAAAGTCTAGGCATACGCAGAAAATAAATGAAAAATAAAAGCCTTATTTCTAGCACAGTTATTTGTGGATAGAGCTGACTTAACATGTCCAGAGTAATTGACGTGAAAAAGTTAGCTTTATGCTTAAAGGTTCACATACTGCTGTGAGAAAGGAGAAAAATAAAGGCAACTTCTTCAGACAAGCAAAGATCCTTAAAAAGAACTGCAGACAGCATACATGATTCCAGATGACTGATACTGCAACTCAGAAGAAACACTCAAATAAAAAAGATTCTCATGAATCAGGACAGTCTTTTTCAAGAAACATTTTAATGATTACAAAGTCACATCTATGTCACCTCTAAGCTCCTCTGTCTCATTTTCTGTTTACCCTTGCAGAAGAACACAACATTGCAGACATCAGGTTTTTTAATTTTCTGAAGAGCAGAGCCTGTTTTTAGTGAATTAATTTCAATAGCCTGTCACACAGCCTGTGCATCTATTGCTACTCAAAAGAAAACAGAGGACAGCGAGAAGGACACAGAATTAGTCTTTGTCTTATAAATTTAGAGCAAAACTGTCAGCGTAAACCAATTCAACTTAATTTTATATGACAGAAGAGCAATTTATGCTAGAAGATGGCACACAACTAGAGAAACTGCAGAACAAACCCTGAAAATCAAAATGATCATTTTTAAGCCTCCAGATCAAGGGCTCTGATTTTCAGTGTGTGGATAGTTAAACTGCAGAGTAGCTTCTCAACTCATTTTCTACTTTGCAAACTTTGGAGTACAAGGGAAATAAGAACAAAGAGGAAAGGACAGCTAATTTTAGTATTTCTGGGCTAAAACAAAATAACAACAAAGAACTACTGAACCATGAAGCAGTTTTTCCAAGCTGCTATTTCAGTTACAGTCTTTCTTTTCCCAAGTCAGTGCCGGAAAGAAGATGCCAGCTTCTACCCTATCAGAGTAATACAAGCACCTTATTTTATCCAGAGGGGCACATTGAGAGCTCTGAACTGCTTGCATAATGCCTCTATACATTTTGCTGCACCCAAAATGTGTATTACAGCTGACAAGAAAAAACCAGCATGATTTCTTCAATTTCCTTCTCTCTCACTGCTTGCTCCTAGTAAGAAGCGTCGCTCCTGCAAAGTGAACTTGAGTCTTGCTCATTACATTTTAACAACTACCCTGAAAACTCATCCCTCTGACAGCTTATTATTACAGCACTGGACTGAAGCTTCATAATTCTCAGTCTCAAGCATGTGTGGAAACAGTTTTGAGGACAAAACCAAGACCTCGGGATCACAGGATTATCCAGGGTCAAAGCGACCTCCAGAGGTTCAGTCCAACCTCCTGCTCCCAAGCAAATCAGCCATGAGATCTTTTCCATTCCATAAGGCTCACATGGTACAAGCTCCCCAGGCAGCCTGTTCCTCTCCTTGATTGTCCTCATGGTGAAAAAGGTTCTCCTTACATTAAGTCCAAACCTCGTGTTTCTATTTGTGTCTTTTGTTTCTCCAAGTTCATCTTCTCAATGAACCTCCTTGTAGGTACTGGCAGGCTGCTACTCTGTACCCTTGAAACCTTCTCTTCTCCCTGCCGAACAAACCTAGTAAGATCTTCATCATGAGATTTTCATCCATCAGTTTCAGTTAAGAGTAAACAAGGTACCAAGACAGTTACCTCCTCAAAACAACCCCTCAAACTTTCAGGTCTTAAAATAAATATGTGATCTTCAAAGAAACTACAATCATCTCACAAGAGGGGACTTTTGAACTCTGATTTTTCTAAGGAAAGTTCCCTTTTCTGCAAGTGTCTACTCAGAACAACCCATCTTATGCTTTCAGCATCATCAATACTACTCTAGGGCTGAATAAGTCTCCTGCAATTTAAGGATTAATGGATTGGTTTTAGTCACTGTTTCAAAATAAAGCAAACTGAGAACAGAGGGTGAACACTGAAATTTCTCTCCTGAGTAGCAAATTACTGCAATAAATTTGGGCAACCAAATAGAAAGCTAGAACAGAAAATGCTATGCTGCCCTCATGCACAGCAGCATTAAAATATACTAGGTTAGGTTCATAATATTGCTGTTGAAGTTTGCTCTTCTCTAAGGATCTATGTGCTATTACTCTGCAAACCTTCACAAGAATAAATTATGCTTTCCAAGCATTAAAAACACATTAACATGACATAGGGCATGGAAAATCCAACCTTCAAATACTTACTGAATCCAATAGATCATAAACCAAATCAGTATTAGAAAAAAGAGGAGGGTTACATTAACTAAAATAAAACTCTCTGAAATAATTAAGTGATTTTTCAGCCACTGTGATAACACATATTCCAATGGCTTAGATATCAGTGAAAGAGTCATTTAGACACAATTTCACTTTTAGTCATTTACTGGAACTCATAACCCTCTGGCCCAATTCCAGAAGATTTCTCAAATCCAATATAAAAAAATTTCAAGTCAGCCTGAGCAGCCTATACCATGCCACAAGAACTGCCACGAGACACACACAGCAACACAGCAGCACATTTTAGAAGTGTCTTCATTTTTTAGTGCTCTTCAATTACATTAAAGAAAAAAAAGAGACTTGACAACAAACATTAACTTCTCTCATCATTTCACTGACAGTGTTATTAGCCACTTTATTCACTTGTCCCCCCATAAGAGACAAACTCAGTATGCTTATTCTTGCGCATAAATAAATGTTTGATTTCTTTAAAACATTTGTATGGAAATAAAAATCTGTTACACTTAATCATCTCCAGATTTACCTTACTGCTCAAATAAAAAGGCCTAATTAAGCATTCTCTGTATAGCTGAATATAAAACTGAATGTTTGTCAAATGACAGCTAGAATATTGTTATCCAAAAACATTTTAGAAACTCAGTTGAAGATACAACAGTACTGTGAAGCTAAATTAAAGACATGAGATTTTTTTAAACAGGCAACATGAGGCTGCAATCTTGCTATTTCACTTCAGCATTAGAACCCGCAATTTCATGTTTTCAGGATTTTTTGAAAACAAGCTTTCAATTCATTTTTTTTTAAACCCATCACAATTACCACAAGCCTTTCAAGGAAAGGTTGAGGAAAGGTTGCCTTAACACACATACTCAGCTTCTCACAGACTATCACTGTCATCACTACCTTAAATGAAGCTCAGGTATACACCTTTTATACTAGCAGTTTCTATGACAGCCACCAGAAACTGAGCAATCTTACAGCTTTGCAACATGGTGGGCAACTCCTCTGGATACTGCAGAGCGCCACTGACTTGAGTGCACCTCTCTGTATCAGCACTGGGCTCGACCCAGGACCTCCTGCTGCATTTCAGGTCTCCTGTCAAGAGTACTACAGAACGGAGTGTTGCCTGCAAAAGAGTATCAATGGCTTCTCTACAGCAGATGTACTATGAAGAGTAATATTGCACATAGGAATGCTTGCTGGCTTTTACTTCATGCCTTTTATTCTCCTCTGTCCATCAGACACTGAAGTGCTCTATTTAACCATGTGGGTTTTACCCCTCTTCCTTTTGCAGCTGTTTTCCTAAGATAAGCTCTGAACTGTGCTGCTGCTCTGAGCCAGCTCACCTGCAAAGATTGTTTGAGAACCCTGCCCACTGGGACATGACTCAGAACAGGAGACAAGAACACAATGCTTTCTGATCTTAGCATGGCAATGAGACAAGAGCAACAGTACAAACAGTACTTTGCAACTTCTAGATGGGAAGATGCAGTTGGGCTTACGCACACTCAGCTGACAAAATAACTTTGTACTCGTGTAAATCCACTGGTGCATTCCTTCTGCTCCCTCAGGATCGGGAAGTTTGCCTTGTTATAGCTGGCAATGTGCTGGTCTTCAAGCCTTCACACATCTCCATCCAGTAATGGCAGGTTTGAAATGTCTTACAAAGACAGAAAGATAGGAGAGAAACATTTGGGGGTTTTTCTACATGTAACAGTGCTTATGCTTTGAGAAGAAGGTGGAAAACGTAACTATTGACCACCAAGTATTTTATTCATTTCAGCAACTCTGGGGGCAGAATCTGCCAGGGGAGGACAGGGGAAATGTGCTGCTACATAGCCAGAGCAAGAAAAAGACTATTTAATGATCAGGCAGGTCAGCTCTAAAACTCAGCTGAAAAGTTTGACACTGATCCAGGGGAAATAAAAGTGTTACTACATCTCACCTCAAGGTACTGCCCTTAGCAGAAAGAACGGATGAATAAGAAGCCATACCTTCAGGCTTCTACAGTATAGAAGTGTCTTCTTTCCAAAAGCAGGAGAATGTATAGTATATAGCATGCTTGAGACAGTGACTGCCAGGCCTGAATGCTATCCCCCTGAAGGTCAAAACTCACTGTAGACCTTGAAGAGCTTTCAAATGCCAAGGACACCTCCTTATAGCCATGTAGACACTGCAGAAAGTCTTTTCTCTAAGAAATAATGCACTGAAATATCCAAAAGTTTATGGTGAATCACACATTTTCAAAAGAGGTAACAAAGCTGTCTCTGCAGACCGTCCCTCCCAGGTGCAGGTCCAGCCCTGTGACAAATGTGAACATTGTGACAGGCTTGTCTAGGTGTGCAGCTCTGGCTGCCCAGCAGGCACACCAGATGGCTCTCAGTAGGGCTACAAAACAACAACTCTCTTGGGCAAGAGAGCAAGGGAAAAGAACAGAGGAAAAAGCACAGCAGCAAAATACCTCATTAGGAACTCCAGCTAAGGCCTTTGTAATGATTATGGTACTGCATGAGAGATCTTTGTCAAATAAATTATGAGTGAAAGCAAATTACCTGAAGTGTTGGGAGGTGCAACTTGGACAAATGTAAAAACCACAGCTTTTCTAATACCAGTTCTATAAATGGAAGTAATCCTCTTCAATTATTTCTAGGTGTATGTAAATTACATGTAACAACACAAAAACAACACTTCTTACATCTCTGCCTTATCATGAATTTAATCAAAAATTACTAAGTGAATGACATTAAAATGGCCTCACTGAGGAACTAAGCTAGAATTCATAGATTCATTTTTGCCAGCTCAAACATAAAACTAATTTAGCATCACCGTTCCAAGTGTTTTAATGGTTTTGATTCCTCTTCCCGCTGAGTATCAGCCAACATAGAGCACTGAATGAGAGTTAGATGGAATCCAAATACAAGTATTATTTGGTATATTAAACATTTCTCTTAATAAATGCATAAGCATACAATACTAGTGCATCACAATCATATTTATCTAACATGATTTTGGACTTTGGTCCAGATTCCCCAAACTATCAAAATAGAGTGCTTAGCCCCATAATTACAAAAGATGAGAATGTTTCTCTTGCCAACACAGGACTCAAAAGGGAAGGCACATGCAGTCTCACTGAATGGAAGAGATGTTTCCTGTTATGGCATGTTACCTGTTACCAAAAAGATAATAAACAGCAGTATAATCTGAAATCTCAGTAGTAGCACAGGTTATATAACAGAAGTTGTCAGTAAGTAAAGCAAAAGAGGGAGAATACAGGCAAAAAAAGGGCTGAAAGAGCAACCTGGAAGGTATCTTTAATTTCAGCATAGGTACATCAGTAGATCCTCACACACTTAGCATTACTAAATTTGAAGTCCTCAGATAAAATGACTTTATTAGAATTCTCTCTGACATGGCATGCTGAGCATGAATGCAACATAAGTGAATAAATGCTCCTTTCTCACTGGCTTTCTGCCAATCTGACTGCAAAACAGAGGCCTCACACACAAAACCAGCCATCCTTGAAGACCCTGAATATCAGCAGTGCACTCCTGACTCATTTGGCCACAAGACATCGAAGACACCTCCATGTACCATGCAGAAAAGCAGAAGAGGACACTATGCTGTCCTCATTTCTTAAAGAGATGGGGATGGGGCACATTATCTCTCAAACATTAAAGACATGAAAACCACATCAAATCTTATTTCATATTTCTGAACAGTCTGTCAGCCAAATTAAAACATTTGTATCTTAAGATTATTAAACACCATCACTGTAATTCATAAATACTATCTTAATCTTTCTAAGTAAAAAAACACAAGCATTTTGTTTTTCATGCTCCTCCAAGCAGTCTGCATTTCAGACTTGCTGTGGCAAGGAAAACCAGAGACAGCAAATTAATCCTGTAAGACTTAATGCAAACAGATGAACCAAGAGAGAGCCTAGACTTCTATTACTCTGTTCCAAGTACTTTCTCATTTCCACAAGTTGCAAATATCAACATTATGTTTTGTTTAGGAGATTTATATGTAACATGTAAACTGAACAAAACAATTCCTG
This sequence comes from Corvus hawaiiensis, assembly GCF_020740725.1. Lineage (NCBI taxonomy): Eukaryota > Metazoa > Chordata > Aves > Passeriformes > Corvidae > Corvus > Corvus hawaiiensis. Next base: position 50,061,950 of record NC_063218.1, on the reverse strand, counting down.
AGAGAGTTTTACAACTGACCATGTAAATACATTTCTATAAGTCTCTACATTTTTCTTAGCCTCAATTCTATCTGACAGAGGTTCCAGATAAAAATTTGAGTAGAATCAGCAGTGTGAAAGAGGAAGAAGTCATAGGAATATGCAGTAAAACTTTAAAAGTAACTGTCAGCACAGATTCCCATTATCTCATTTGTTTAAGGTTACTTGGTAGAATAATCATGAAATAATATTTTGTATTCTTTTAAAACAGAATTAGGAATCAAAGCACAACAGGTGCCATGAAACAGCAAAAAGAAGATTGTGAATTTTTGGTTTCTGAAGACTGACAACACCCCCTCCCACCACAACTTGTGACTTGCATTCCCAGTGAAAACCTTAGAGTCACTGTGAAGCGAAAAAAATCAATCTGTGTGTTCTAAAGAACCTGGCATGCACTTTCAAAGTAATCCTTTCAGACATGGAAAATTCAAATTTTCAAAAGACAAGCTGACACCTACTAGCTCAAGATAAGATCACTGGTAATAAAACTTAGGCTCTCAAATACCCGTATTTCCAGCACTGATAAGAACTGTTTTAATAAATGCTCTCCTTGCCCAGCAATCCACTCAAGAAGATGAAACAAAGGGTAGGATCAAATAGAGGCTTCAGACTTGAATCAGTTCTTCATACACATACTCAAGGCAGACTAGTTAAGGTGAAAAAACTGCCTTTTGCCAGCTGCTCTAAATGTAAGATGCTGAGGCAGAGATTTGCCTCACAAATCCACAGCAGAGCCCCTTGTATATACACGTGTATACTGAATTAAGCCAGGTGGCCTAAGAGCAACCAATGATACAGTGGGAACTTTGAACAAGCTGCAAGCAGCCAATGTAGGAAGTTACTGCAATGCTTTCCAGGCTTCAATGCAGGAACATTTCTACCACTTCTACCTTTGAGCCAGCCCCCAGCACCTTCCCCAGCAATGACTGTAATGCTAAACTGCAACCTGGACCAGACTTCTGCAGAGACGAATTTGCAGAGCTTTAATATACAACAACCACAGACGAAGAATCAAGATAGCACCTCTGTTCTCCAGCAAACACATTCATTTCACTTGTGTTTCTCACTCACTGAGTTTTCAAAGTGTTCTGAAAGCAACTACAGGGCATTGCTGATGTGCTGAACTCACCATCACAGCTACAACAGCTGAGCCCCAAGTAGTATATTGCCCCCAAGAGAAGGCTAATGGCAGGACTTGCAGGCTCCCATCATGCCACCAACACTGCTTGATCTCAGCAGGCTTGTCTGCAGCCAGGAGAAAAACTTCTGCTTGCATGGTATCACGGCAGCCTTGATGATCTAATCCACAGGGAAGACTTCAAAGCCAAATAGGAAGACTTCAGTGACAAACTGGAGAAAAGCCATCACCCTACACGGTTTTCATGGTAAGGAAGAAATACATTTAAACCAAGAATTTGAAATACCCACAATAAAAAAAAACCTTGTAGTGCTTTTTATCTCACTTCCTGTCCTTATTTTCTGGCAAAATTTTGGAAAAAATCTTGTAACTGTGCTCCCAAAAGTCACAAAGTTGGATTTTTTTTTTATAATCGTAAACCAATTATCATCTAAATGTTATAGATACAGAGCTGTTTACCCTAAAACTGGGTACTCCTTTTTCCTTTTAACTGCATTACCACAGTGAGTAATACATATTTTTAAAAATCAGGATGCCTTTATCTGTTCTTTGTAGCGGTTAAATCCTAAACAAGGAGCAGTAGCAGATCAAGTAGTCAAAGGGAAAAAAAAAAAAATCATATTCACTGTTTTCTATTTCTGGAATTTACTTTTGTGTGTTGAAGTCATAAACTCTTTCCCAAAAGTACCAAAGAAAAGGATTTTCCTTCATCCACACATTAAAAAGAAAAAAACCACACCACAAAACCATGAGAAATCAAAATAGGAGGCCAAACAGAGGAGATATGAGCAGGGAATAAGTTCCAAGAAGCAAAAATCATATCCTATGTTTGCATCAGAACACAAAACAACACAAAGTACAACATCTTGGCATATACAAAAGCAATAAAGGAATTGCCTAGTTATAGACACCAGTCTTGTTGTAACTCTTAATCAAATGTTAGACACTGTAATATCATTGTCTGATCTGTTAGACATTGTTACATGGCTTTCATCCCTTCCCCTCAGTATTCTCTTGTGAGGTCCAGCAGAGCCTAGCTTTTCATTATTTAATTTTTTTTTTTTCTTCCTGTAGAAATGAACCATGGTCTCAGATTTCCAAGGCTTTAAATGGGTTCGCACTTTTGAAATCAACTAACAGTGGAGGCTGCAGGAAAACCTTGACAACTTCAAAATAATAAAAATAGCTGGACAAAAGGGATTTCCACTGAGGCAATCACCAGTAAGAAATCTGGCTATTTAATACTTGTTAATTTAACACTTAAGAGAACAACATTATGCCAAACAATGTTCTGTAAAAACAAACACATCCTAAATACTCCTTACTGCATCCTGATGCATTTGTTACCAAGGAAGGGATTGTTTACCTTAGTTTTAAACCTGGGAGAGGAAAGAGGAACTGTGAAAATGGGGGCTAAAGTGGCAAAATGCACAAGGAAGCATGTTCAAAATCATACTTCTAAGAAACCATCAATTTTTTTCTCTCTGAGAATGAAATTTTAAAACAAATTATTGTTACGGTTTTTATTTACTTTTTCTACAACAAAAAAACTGCAAGGCATAGTTTTTTTCAATCTTTGCTGGCATCTGATTACATGCAAAATCCTCTGAATTTTTGGAGACCTCAGCAATCAACTGCCAGGAGACCAAGAAAAAACCCTTAGGCAGGTTTTAAGACAGGAGACAGTTTAGCATTTTTGCCCTCATAGGACTAGATGGATCACATTTACTTTTTCTTCCCCTTCCCCCTCCTCCTTCCACAAAAAAGTTCTATTGGTTGAATGCTGGGGCAAAGGCACAGACTGTATTAGACCATCTAAAAAACCAGAGTCCAGAAGTAGCTTCTGCCTTTGACAACTTCAGTTTAAATTAGAGCAAGGCAGCCAAGAGGCAAAGGAGATGAGCCACCAGGTGGGAGGACAAACAGGTCCCTGTCACTGAGCGGGCTACCCAGTACAGCAGCCTTGGAAAGCTGCTGTGAGCCACAGCACAGCAACACCTTCAGCACCACAGCAGAAACACAAGTCTCTCCTTGCTGAATCTTTCATTAAACAGGAGCTTTACAATAACTTACTACCTGAGCACAAAGGCCAGAAAGACTGGGAGGGACCAGAGTTTGAGTGACTCGTTGGTAAGTGGAAGCTGGGAACATCAGACAAATACAAACAAACGCCATCACCGGCGGAAAAGTACAAGCACAACCCAGGCTCAAACCAAATCCAAAACCCCTAAATTAAAAGCAGGGAGAAGCAGCCTGTGTGCTGGCACTGCCTCGGTGAGTTTATGGCCCCACAGTGACAAATGGGTTTGAAAGGACCAATGCTACAACACAATGAACAGGTAGGGGTGGCACCACTAAGCTCTCTCCCATCTCGTTCACCTGCAGTAACCTACCCAGTAATGCAATATATTCTCTACCAACAGAATGCAGACTACCTATTAAAGAGTAACTTTTCAGCAGTAACATTCTTCTTAGGGAGACAGAAAAACAATGAACAACTAATGAAGTCACTTCCATTAATACAAAAAAATAAACCATTACAAAGACTGTTCGATCAAATTCCTGTGAGGGTAACTTAAATGATGTATTTGTCCTTGACTATTTTTCCCTAAGATTCCTCTCTTATAGAACCTGCCAATAAAATTCATCCACACAACTGAAACAGGAAAGATAAGCAGCATTTACACCAGAAGTTCCTTGACCTAAAGTTCTGGGGTCAGCCAGGTAAAAAACAATTACTCTAACCTCAAATCATCATCATTTTGGCATTATTTTCCCATCCATAAAAGGAGGTATGGATGAGGTTTCTTTGCAGAGAACACTGCAAATTGATAGCTTTGTTCCAGTTCACTACAGTCTCTTATTGATTTCCTCTCATTTTAGCCTGCACTGATTTGTTAATCCCTTCTCTGTAACAGTCCTAATGATAAATTGAGAATGAAAAACTGCATGCTTTAGGGCCTTTTCCACCAAACTCTAGCTTCAAACCATGTTTTCACTTGCACTTGGAACATGTCCATCTACCCTAGGTTAGATTTGATTCACCTTAAACTAGGGTTGGGTGCATTTTACACTGAAACCTTTCTGCTCAGGCTTCTCATGGATGAACAAGGCAACCAAAATCACCTCACTGTGGCAGAACTGGAATACTGTCACCTTCTCACAGAGACTTTGTCTTAAAACCAAGTACATTTTTTCAGTAATTTTGCAGCACTGCCCACAGTTGATTAGCAAGCATTAACTACACCATGCATCTGAAGGGCATTACTGAGCATTTATGGCATTTGTTGGTGCAAAGAAATCCTTCAGAGGTGCAATGAGCTGGATCACAAGTTGTCTCTAAGCTCAGAGCTGCAGTCATGGTGCAGTTACTAGAAAAACCCATGCAGAAGGATGGGACCCAGCCAGTATTTTTAATTTAAGGAATACATATGAGCATAAAGAGATCAGAGAGTTACAACAAGGCAACTTAGATTAGTCGTTTTGCTACTAATAAGCTCATTAAATAGAGCTGCCAATCTGGTGTCATTGTTAGGGCCTCACTACTGACAGCTGATGCCTGTCTGCACAAGCCATGGCTACTGCTGCAAGTACTTTTAGTCTCTTTCCATTTCCCGTAACTTTCAGGGATCTCCAAGTGAGGTACTCATTTGGAATTCTAACTGCAACACACCACCAAACTGAAAATTAATTTATGAACTATGAAGATTAAGGCTTGCCCACAGTCACATTTGTAACACCTCAGTCATCACATGCTGGGTGGGTCTCCACCTCCTGACTTCATCCCATGTCAGTCCTCTCCTACACCACTCCATCTGTTAGGAAATCGACCTTTCCTGGTCTCCCATACAGATTGCAGAGCAGCCTGGCTCTGGCTGCCACCTCAGTGCTGCAGTACAACCCCAGCAGATCAATTTTGGTCATTTTAAACCAATCCTTATCTGCAAAAGTGATACTTGGAAAGCCTCTAGTTTGTACCCACACAGCATGTGCTCCCTGGCACGCAAAGGCAGCGCGGGAGTTCTCCTTTGCCATTCCCTTGGTGTGACTTTGGTTTCCCATCTCCTTCTCTGCAATGCCAGCTGCAGGGAAATTGGTAGGGGTGGCAGGAAGCACAGCGCTGGGAACCAGTATCACCTCCTCTTTGCTTTCCAAAAATTACAGACCCAGAGCTGGTGAGCTAGGCTCTGCTCAAAACACACTGCTATTCTTAACTTGCAGAAATGACTTCGCTGTGAATGTTAAATGTCTCTCTACCCAGGCCATAAGATACTCTTTACAAACCACGGTCATTTCTTAATGGGATAAGAAAAGCATAGAATAAGTGGGATGGCTACCTAGGCAAAAAGTGGCAATTGGGTTCCAGCAGTTTGGTACTGCTCTCAATTTCCTGCTTAGGGGAATGGCAGAAAGAACTGACTAACCTAAGAAATAAATCCTGTTTCCTCATTGCCTGTGACATGACTGTAAACTCTCAATGTTCTCGCAGTGCTGCCAAGATTAGTGTTACTCTCCTACACAGGGCAGGCAGAGCACACAAACACACCTAACCCAACACAGACTTGCTGCATTTTGTATGCAGACTGCAGTTTCAATCTTCTGTTACATCCTGTTTGGGTTTTTCCCTCCTCTAATAATAATTTCAACAATTTGGTCTCTTATTTTCATCCTTAATTGCAATTTGTCACTCACACAGTGAGCTGTACTCAGAACCCACTTCTTTGTGGCCTTTATTTTCCTTTATTGTCACTTGAAATTAATTGATAAGCCAAGAACTTGATGCAAGAATATTAAAGGGACCATCTCTATATTAAAATTTTCATAACTGCATCTCTAAAACAACATAACAAAATCAATCAAGGAAAATTCAACAATGCCATTTCTCAAAAGAAATGGATCAAGACCAACTCATAAAAGACACCAGTTCATAAGAGGAAAAAACCACTGAAAAACTCACAACACACACCAAAGTATTACTTGCTTAGCAAGTGAGAAACTACACATCACTTCAACTTTTTTTTGCATTTACCTCCTTCCCTAACACACAAAGTGGGTTTTTTAAGCAGCTTATTGGATCAGTTACTATACACATATTCTCAAACTCTGAGCAGTAAAATCTGGTTTAGGAAAGTTCAACTTGTTTCTCTCCCACGAAAATACAAACCTCTCATTCTGAGCACTCAAAATAAAACTTTTAACAGTAGCCAGTCAAACAAGTAAATATTCAAAATCCGCACACAGAGCATAGAGATGATATATAACAATACCAGGTTATTTCTTTCAATACCCCTTAAAAGTCTCAACTATAGGTTTACTTACAAAGAGGCCTCTAACAAATTTCCATGATAAGTCAAAAACAGTTGTCATTTTTCTTAAAACCAAAAGGTTCAATTTTCAATATTATTGTGACTATATGTTAAGGTAATAATGTCTATACATTAATCTATCAGTTATATAAGCAATTAATTGTACTCATACAGATAACTTAGATTGGTCTTGTAGGCAGCTGCTTAACAATTCGCAACATGAATGGGGAAAAGGAAGGAAAACAAGAATATGCTAAAACCAAAGCGATCTTTCAAACACTTAAACAAAAATGACATCTTACTGCAACTGCACTGAAAAGAACAGCAATAACCTTTGACTGCAAGAGCCATAAGAACGTGGGTATTCATGTCATTCCCTGAAAAAAAGGAACCCCATACAGTGGCTCCAAAGCAATCTGTATTGCACAGGATGAACATGCACATTGGAACCATGGACCACAGCAGGATCAGGATAAACACAGTAGGCACATGTCGTCACGAGTCTATCAGTTATTTTCATTCCCTGACACAACTGGTCCCTATATCCATCATCAAGATTCAATTTGAGTGATGGTTATTTTTTAATTTCCTAACTGAAATTTCAGAGATCCCTCCTCAGAAAACTGTGATCTAGCACAGCTTGCTTTGAGTAGAAAAGGACATGATGAAAACATAGCTCCATGTGAAGCCATGCATATCCAAAATAACTGCAGCCCTTCCTTCCATCCAGCTAGGCAAGAAACATTCAGCACTGCACAGACACTTCTCACTTGTTTATTGCTGCAGCAAATGTTTGCTGCAACGTGAATGACATGCTGAACATACCACAAACAGTAGAACGATAGCTATTAAAGCCAAAAATATCAAACAGACTGGAAAAGCATTTTGACAAGGAGGAAACATTAAACAGGATCTTTGTAGCATTTGCTAAATACAGAGACTCATCATATTTCGGGCCATTTGTATTTAATTGTCCTTTCATCTGAAGAGCGGTGGATGAATGCGCAGCAGATGAGTCAGATGTTCTGAAGAGGTCCCATCAAGGACGCCCCACAACACAACAGCACTGCCTGAAAAATGCCTCACACAACAACTTCCCAGTGCCTTAGCCTATTCCATGGTGGTTATGCACTGAAGCACTGAGAAGAAAACAGCAAATAGCCCTGCAGTGGCAAAATGCAAGAACTTTAGACACATTCAACACCAGGAACCTCCAATGCTTTTAAACCTACCAGGAAGACACTCAGATTAGTGGATAATTATCCAAAACTCAGGCTTTTGTTCCTCCTTTGCTTCAGTTTACAGGAAAAAAGTGCTCTTATTTCTCAGGGGGAATGTTTTCAGTTGAAGTCAAACTCACAATGGAATAGGTCACTCACAACACTTCAAAAATCAGGTTTTGAAGTGGCAGACAGACATTATAACAGTGTCAGTTCAAAGAAAGGAGAACCCCTGGTCTTTGGTGGAGAAAGTAGGCAAGCCATGGGCATGGAGACAAGGAGCAACACAGGAGGTTAAATCTACTGCGCTGTCCTTGAGGTAAACTCATGTGTCTTTTATACTGTCCTCTAATCCTTAGATTAGTTTCTCCACTTTGGCTTTAACAATATTAACTGAAGTGCAGAGGCAATCAGCAGACCACAGCTTTGCCAGAAATTCAGTTGAATCATTAAAAGTGATTTATAAAAATAGACCATGAATAAAAATCATGAATCGTAATCCTCAACTGTTAAACTGTCTCTCTGCATCAAACACAAAAACTGGAATTGTTAATTCAAGGTAAACATGGAAAAGAACTCTATATTCCTTTCACTTCATCTCTCAAATCAAATCCCATCTCCATATGACAACAAATGGAAAAAGGGATAGCTTGTGAGTTAACAAAGAGCAGCTCACTCTACATAGCCTACATACTGCAATTTAATGCATTTTCAAGTATAAATTCTAGCTTTGGCATTATTTCATAATCTTGAAGTGAAACAATTTAGGTCCTTATTATCTGTTTTTCTTTTCTCATCAACACAGCTCCTCCTAGGATGCAGATGATCCTCCTAAATCATCTTTGTGCTGTTATCTCTGCAAAGAATGATGTCTGCTACAGAACACTGCCATTGCTAATCACTCAAATCAGGTCTCTCACAGGTCTATAAGGAGGAACAGTGCTGAGGGCAGCAGAATAAAGATAAGATTGTTGTTTCTCTTTCTTTTCAAGGAATGTATCTGAATACATTCCTTCACTTTCATGGATCACTTGTCCTGCCAAGGATAAGTTTCCCTGTGCAAAAGCTGCAGCTGCCTTAGCTATGTATTGTTCGAGAAATGACAGAACAATGTACTTGAAGCACTGCACACAGCACAGATGAAAAACAGTGAGAAGCAGATTCAGAAACGGAGCTGTCTATACATAACGAATGACAAGAACTAGGGACACCCATGCCAAAACGGGTAAGAAAGCTGTCTGAGACTCAGAGGAGTTAAAAGTGACTAAACATTAGTGCAGCATCATGGGCTCTGGAGCCCCAGCCAGGGTCCCTCAGGATGGCATCCCTTCCCTCCAGCACAGCACAGCACAGCACATCCCTTGTCCACACAGCACAGCTTGATGTCATTGGCAAACTTGCTGAGGTTGCCCTCAATCCCACTGTCCATGGCACTGACAAACAGTGCTGAGGAACACCACTCCTCACTGGTCTCCAGGTGGACATTGAGCCATTGACCTCAACCCCATGATTGCAAAGATCCAGCCAGTTTTTTATCCACTGAGTCATCCACACATCAAATCCATGTCTCTCCAGTTTACAGACAGGATGTCATGTGGGAAAGTGTCATATGCTTTGCACAAGTCCAGGTAGATGATGTCAGTTGCTCTTCCCTCATCTACCAATGCTTTAAGCCCATCACAGAAAGCCACCAGATTTGTCAGGCTGGTGACCGAATTTGCCGTGCTGAAGCCATGTTGGCTGTCACCAATCACCTCCTTATTTTCCATGTGCCTTAGCATAGTTCCCAGGAGGATCTGTTCCATGATCTTGCCAGGCACAGAGGTGAGACTTACCAATCTGTAGTTCCCCCGGTCTTCCTTATTTCACTTTTTTAAAATCAGGGTTATGTTTCCCTTTTTCCAGTGGGAACTTCACTGAACTGCCACAGCTTCTCACGTATGATGGATGGTGGCCTAGCCAATTGCTCTGTCAGTTCCCTCAGGACCACAGATATATCACATCAGGCCCCATGGACTTGTGCACCTTCACGTTCCTTAAATGGTCTCAAACCTGATCTTCTCCAGGAGTAAGCAGTGCTTCACTCTCCCTGTCCCTGCCTTTGCCCTCTGCAACTTGGGCCAGGTGGCTGGAGAACTTTTAGGTTGGTTGGTTGCTTGTAACCTTTTTTAGAACAAGGCCACTCGTCAGAAGTTTCACAGGTTCTCTTTATGCCTTGCTAAAGTTTAATGCCCTGGATAACTACGCTCTGAGAGTGGCACCTGGACAGACCATTAATCTGATTTTAAGCCAACAAGGCTGCACCTTTAACAAAGTCCACCTTCTGCCACCTGTTCTCCCATCTCAGCTTTCCTGAACATGTCCCCTTCTTCACTCACCCTACAACTCAAACTGGAGACTTCTCAAGGAGCACAAGAGGTCAAGAGTAAGCATGGTGGGCAGACGTTCTGGATGAGTCAATTACATGTCTCAAACACATCACAGCTTTTTGTTCCTGCCCCCACAGTACTGGGAATTTCCATTCTCCTCAGCTGCAATACAAGCCAGAACTGTTTATATGGCTGTGCAAGCCTGCCCCCTGGATCAGAGGGACCACCAGTTGTGATTTGTGGGGTGCTGGTCTGGAGTTTCAGACAGAAGTAGTGCCACACCCGGGCAAAGTCCCACCTCCTCTGTTCGGCTGCACTGCAGGCACAACTTACACCTGCACACATTGATACTTGAGAGAACTTAGAATCTTTTGCTAATGGTAAAGCTGATTCCACCAAGGAAAAAATCAGTTCCTGAATCCAAAAGCCTTTTAAAAGAAATAATTGAATCTTATTAATTTCTGAGCTTACAGGAAGAGCAAGCAAGGGCTTGTGCTGCAGCATTTGGAAGGGTTCTATCAGGACACTGTTCTGATTATTTTAATGCACAAAAAAAAAAAGGGGGGGGGGGGGGAGTGGAAATGGTAATTTTCTTCTTTACCTGAAATGCTCCATTTAGGCAAGGAACCGAAACAGGGATGTTACACAACAGCTCCAAGCAGTGCTCAGAGGCCATGCTCTGCTGCCCACCGGGAACCACCGCGTGCCTTCCAAGCTGTCTGTAGTCCGCTCTGCCCCAGGTGAACACGTTGCCAGCTTCTAAACACAAAACACATTTCAACATTACTTATTCACCACGTTCCTGAAACATGTGGGTGCCAATTCAATACCAGAACTCTTTAATGCATCTTATCTACAGCTTCAAAAGCTTGGTGAAAACTTATTTCTGGGAACAGAAGGAAAAAAAAAAAAACCATTAAAAACTAGCTCAAGATATTATGTTATACTTCTATGTAGCTACTCATTCTTCATTAACTTGTTTTCTAGCAGAATAACATCTAGATGGTGGCCTGGGCTGTAAATAAAACCATGTCAGTAAAGCTGCATAACCTGGATATTCTGCATACAATAAACACACTTTGGTTATACAAATGACGTATTTTAGGTTAAGAGAAGCACACACAAAACCACTTATTCTGACACATAAAAGATTATAGAAAAGATAATTATTTCCTATTCCCATTCTTTGCCATAGACAATTCATTGCATGACCTGCATTGAACAGGGTTTATGTTTTCCTGATAGAAGTTATCTTCTGTCACTACTATTGTTAGCAGAGCAATAGCCCTCAGGAGACAGCTGGTTAGGCAGGAACACCAGCACAGCTGCCACTAAGCATTGGAAATGCACTGGTTTGTTTTCACAGGGATCACACTTTGGCCAAGGAAAGGTAACTTTAAATGAAATCAGCACGATATGGCTCACCCTTCTCTCCAAGGGTTATTTTACCAAGTTCACTGCTGCAGGACTGACGCCCAAAACACCACTCTCCAGTAGGGACAACATCCATAAAGCAATGCTTCTTACCTTTGCTTTCCTTGAATTAAAAAAAAAAAACCCAAACAAACATACAAAGTAACAGCTTTATTTTCTTAATGAAGTGACTCGATCCCTGAAGGTAAGCCATGAAAAGCTGCCCCTTCTGGGCTTCCAATTAAAAAAGTTATATACACACAGCGTAAGTTAAAGCCCTCAACTTGGTTTTAACTAGAAGCATCAACCCACATTCCAGCCCAGAAAGAAACCTGCAATGACCTTGAGTTATGTACATGCTTCAGCCAAGCCTCAAACTGCTCTCTGGAGCTGAACTCAAGTCTTAAGTTCGTAGGCCAGAAGATGGGGATCTGGGGAAAATACCATCCAGTCCAGCGAGTCAGCTTGAACACACACCTCTCACTGTCAGTCATGCACACCCCACTGAGGGGTCGGGCACAGGGGGTATGGTCACACCACCCAAAGGTGACACCTGGGGCTTTTCTAAACAGATGCCAAAACACAAACCCTTGGCAATCTGAACACCTCCCTTTTCCTTAGGGTGCTGCTAAACTGTCTTGAAAGGGACACAGGTGGGCACGGCTGGTTTGTGGAGTTTAAGGTGATAATGCATTTTGTAAATAAACTGGAAACCTCAGTTCATTTATAGGAGAAGTACATGCATTTTCCTTGGAAATCTGCTGGCAGTGGTATCTTTCACTCCAATCACTGCAAGTTTTTCAGATGCATTCTCTCAGTTCCCTGATAATGCTTCCCCTAAAATAATTAAGTGATAAAATTAGTTGTCATTCTCTCTCAAGGGCACAAAGCTTTTCCTCCTTTGCAGCTTCCTAGCAGTTCAGGGAAAAGCTGGAAATGGTCATATACTACATTCAATACAAGTGAGGTCTTTTAACATAGTAGCTACATTTTGTTAGGTTAAAGGATAAAAATAAATTTCATTAAGAGAACTACAAGTGTATCTTAGATTAGGAAGACAGTTTGAGGTTTAAAAAACGTGCTTGTTCTGAAGTTAGCATATTTACTTTGCAATTTATATAGATCTCTGCTAAAAACATCTGCAGCTGCAAAAATGAACATAGCAAATTTAAATATAGACTAAGCTTCAGGCTTTTACATCAGACCAGGTTACTGCACTTCTACAGAACCCTATTAGTGGACTGGGAAAGGATAGGCAGGCTGCTCTATTTTATATTAACTACAGGAACTGAAACTGAGTTTTATGAAATCTAAAGCCAGAAAGAATTTCTGTAACATCTAGTTAGATCATTAATATACCACAGGCTCTCAAGCCCTACCCAGACATTGCTGTATTGATCCCAAGGACTACAGCTGAATTAAAGCATTTCAGCTCTCAGAAGCCAGAAGTATCAAGTGCCACAGGCAAAAACATCAGCAAGCTGCAAGGCCTCTGAAAAGGAAAGCTTTGAATTGATAATACAGACCCAGATCCTCACACGCAGTCTGCAGCACCATCCTTACAAAGAGGCAACAACGGTTTCTCTCAACTCTGCCTTTTGGGGGAAAAAACTCCTTCCTCAAACAAATCTGATGCTCTGTCTGGACCCAGACATGAAAAAGAAACACCAGCCACTCATGTAAAAAAAATGAACCCTTTGCACCCTCCCATCAGGGTACTACTCCAGTGGAACTGAGAACTGCAAGCATATATGGAAGATTAAAACAGCAACAATGCTTAGCTTCAACAAAACACCTTCCACAGATTCTATTTTCTTTCACTTGACAAGCCAGCAAAGAAACACTTACCATGCAAAACCAAACAGAACCCTTAGGAGAATGTAAACTGTTTCTGTAAAATGTGAATGTAAAGTGTTTCCAATTACAAACACAGACCACTGCAATTAACTTTTCCTTTTTTGCCACAATAAGGGAAACTAGTTTCAGGTGGCTATTAGTACTCAAGCATGGAGAACAATAATTTAAAAATATTATAGCCAGATAAATTAATTTTTGCTTTTAGGAAGAATTTAAGAATTAGTTTAGTTAAGATTAGTTAAGCAACCAGTTCCTTCTCACTGCTCATCAATGCAGTTCTCAGTACTTATTGAGAGACATTCCTTCTCCAGACTTGTTCCTGTTTGCTGAGCATTCCCCATTCCATGCTCAGACTCCTGCTAATAGTCAATCATTTCTATTTTTCAGCCAAAAAACATCTGCCTAGGGGTCCTTTAAAAAAACCAAAAAACCCCAAAGTACATAAATCTGTCTTTTCTGTGAGAGAAACTAACAGAAGCTGATTTAGATGTGCCTTTTCTATGAAATACTGATTATACTTTCAGCAAACAAACAAAAAAACCCCAGTCTCAAGTGGAAATTTCAGGCTGAGGCAAACACCAATGCATGGAAAATTCCGCCAAAGGTTAAAGTCTCGTCAAAATCCTCAGGAAAAGAAAGCACTGAGCTATGACAGAAAGCATTGAGCAATTGTAATGAGAGATATTGCTACTGTGCTGCTTATAAAATAGATGGTATTTTAAAATGTTCTAAGAATATTTGAGAAAAAGACATTAGTCATACAGAGTAAGGAGGTTGCAGGATGAATTACTTAAGAATGAAGGGTGATATAACAAGGAGTGTTGGTCTAATATTAGACTAGGACAGATTTTAATTAGAAGTCAAGAAAACATACACAGTGATGAGTCTACTGGACAGAGTACATCAGCCATGGAAGTGGCTGAGACATCAGACAATGTGATATTTCATACCAGACTCTATGCAGGAAGAGGGCACACAAAAGGCAGGAGTTATCTCTACAACTTGCATAAAAGAAAGAAGTGTATAGTATTGAAAAGCTCTTCCAGTCCTTCTGAGATACTAACAATGCTTCCTAAGACCTGGATCTTGCCATGTTCTAAGCATGGAGGCTCCAATTCCAAAAGGCACTTCAACTCCTCTACTGTGAACATCCACATTGTCCCAGATGACTGTGTACCAACTGTTCATTTTTTCACCAGGCAAATGCTACATCAAAATAAAGTCCAGAGGGTTCAACACCATTTGAAATTAATGAGTAAGAAATATAAATCCATGCACCCTGTGTTATTCCAGTTTACAGCCTGAATGAACCACACAGTACAGGAGGTCAGAAAGCTGGAAAAAAAAAAAAAAGACAAAGGGGAGATGATTTTTAAGAAAAACTTTCTAACAGCTCCTTAAGTAAACAACACAAACAACAGTATGCTACATTGTTTGAGATTCTACATGATCATGCAGATCTGGTTTGCTCGTGCTCTTTGAACTGTAGACACAGCAGTCTGCATCAGTGTACACACAGCAGCAAATCACCCAAAACACATGCTCACGTCCCTCACAGAATACAGATGAAGGTACATACATATTCAAGGACTTGAATACAAACCACTGTCTGAAAGGTTCCTCTGCATTTTCTTCACATCATCCTTCTGCCCTCATGTATAACAAAGCACAGACAGTTGAGAATGTCCTCAAAATTACAAGTTCACAGCCTTCAGAGTACTGCAAATCCAGCAACACTGCATAAAGCACTTCTAGTTGTTTCCTGCCTGACAGTGTAGCTTTTCCTGTGCTGTTTTATGCTGCTACAGAGGCTGTAGAGCATGTCATTTTTCCCTTTTAGCACTTTTTTTAATCAATCTGCTCAGCCATATAAGTGGAAAGAATTAGCAATAAAAAAAATAAGTACGTTAGTTTTAAAAACAGGTTGATTGTTTCTCAGTAAAACAGAACAGACAAATAGGCACATTAAAATTTACTTATTTTCACTAGACTCAAATTTATCTT
Source organism: Corvus hawaiiensis (assembly GCF_020740725.1). Classification (NCBI taxonomy): domain Eukaryota; kingdom Metazoa; phylum Chordata; class Aves; order Passeriformes; family Corvidae; genus Corvus; species Corvus hawaiiensis. The sequence continues at coordinate 50,046,604 of NC_063218.1, read as the reverse complement.
TATATCAATTTTCCTGTTTTAAGGTAATATCATGCACTAGTGTTATCTCCTTGAAGTCTCTATTTAGTACCCAGGCAAGCTTTGAACTATCCTTCATAAATGCTAGATGAAAAGAGTTCATCTAGGCTATCTCAGTTCATGGCTGCATTAATGATTACTTTTCAAATGAACTCTGGATATTTGCACTGAATGCTTAATCTCAGACTTGAAATATGAAGTTCTATATAAAATTCCTAATGCCTCCTTTCACATGAAAATTCGCAGGAGCAGGCATTAAAAATTGACATTTAGAGGCTGCCTCTTGCCTCCTCCCTGCCCTATACAGAGCAACACTTCTCCCACATCTACAGATCTCTGCTGTCCTTCAGAAAATCACCGATGTCCTTCAACCATTCTGAGAAACTCCCTCATCTACCGAGAAACAGCCCTTGTGCAGGGCAACCTAACAGAAAAACATTCATCCATCCACCCTTAATTCCTTCTTGGCTGAAGACTGCGTTAATTCAGCAGCTGGAAAGCAGGCACCCCCACACCTGCAGCCTAACACCTGTACCTGTGCGTGGTCTCCGTGCAAAGCAGAGTTATCTGTCCTGAGAAAGGTTTAAATGATTCTCTTATACAAGAGTTCAGTGTACCAGAGCTGTCCACATCCCTTCACACATCTCCTCTCCATGACCTCCTTACAAACTTCTGCAGCTTCATGTAATAGGGTGCACTCCTGAACTTTTTTCCATATTCATTCATAACAGCTGTTAAGAATGTATGACTAAAACACAAATCTTTGCACAGTATTGAGGTCATGCATCATCAGGAAAGCTCAAACAAAGCAGCAAAAGCATTTCAGGGATGACAGCAACAGAAAACTAGAGATATTTCCATTGCCACTTTCAGCCTTCTGCAGTCACAGGCTGCAATACACAGGTTCAGAACAGCCCACAGAGCATCCACACAACAAGCTGCAGTTCACAGGGGTTTCCAAGCACTCTGTGAAGAGATCTAAACCTGCAACAAAAGGCCACAAGTGCCACAGGAAGAGAACCATAAGGGCATCACCAGTGCTCCTGCAACAGCTATGGATTTGCCAGTGAGAACTCCTATACTCATCAAGTGGGCCAGAGATTCCTGCCATTCCAAGCTACATCAGATGTTCCCAAACCTGGTGATCAAATTTAATCACAGGCATGTGGGCAAGACAAATCAACAAGGGATTTCACACCACTACAAGCAGAGGCTCATCTGTGATTCAGCAAACAACTGGGTTCTCACTGTGACCCATTCCTACTGCTAAGGAAAAAAAAAAGAGAAAAAGGAGAAAATCATCCAGTCTTCTTTCAGAGCCTTCTGGAGATATCAAAATATTGAACACCCAAGGACTTGTATGAACACATAATATAATGGAAAATACTCAGCTAAGCAGGTGAAGCTTTGAGGATGTGTGAAACTCACCAAGAGAAGGCACCAAGACCATGACAGTCTTTAAAACAGACTAAAATGTTCAGAGCACAGAGCGAGAGTTCCTTAGGCAATAGTTTACACCAAGAAACTTTGGACCCAAACAGTTTTCTCCCCACTAGGCCACCTGCATTCACTGTGCTTGAATTAATTGTGACTGGGAAGGTAAACTAAGCCAAGGAATTGATCGGGCTGAAAAATAGCCTTGGGAAATGGGAGCTTGGCTACAACAAATATTGCTAAAGGCAGTGCTGTATTAAATCAATTTAATATTCCATATGACAGACTAGACATAGCTTGCAATTTCCATGACATGCTAAGTTTGTCATGCACTTTACCAACAGATCCATATTTACCAGCACTTTGGACATCTTTAAACATCTAAACAGCTTTGACTTTCATTCGTTAAAAACCAGGTATACTCCTCCTTTCCATTGTTAGACCAAGTCACGTCTCAAGATAGGCAATGCTCAGTTAATGGGATTATTCACATACTTAAGCAGCATGCTTCACTGCTTTGAAAGACTGAACAATAACTCTCAATATGGCAAATTCCAGGACTTTCCAGTTGCCTTGGAAGCCCTGTCTCTGGTTCAGGTTTTAGATGGGATAAAAACCCTTTTCCTTTTAGAGGAGAGACTGGAAACATGAAGTACCGCACAAAGTTCTGGATAAACCACAGGAGAAACTAAAATGTTACCATTTAAATGCATGTGAAGTTGTGTTCATACTGCTGATATCAAACAGATATATGATCTTGGCTGAAAAAAGAAAATGGGAGGGGAACATCATGAAATCCATGCAACCATGAAACAAAGCTGGGGAAGGCAGCTGGGGGCAAAGGTAGATTTTAAAGCACCCTAACAGACTTTGCATTCATCCTGCAAGGTGAGAAAATTCCCTCCTTGTTTCCCTCCACTCATGATTAGAGAGTCATGACTGCCTCACCAGCTGTGCCTCTCGCTTATTTTAAATTCAAACTACGATACATATCTCACTTTTAGTCTTTTAATAGCAATGCCTTAAAATGCAGATTGCTGGCTAAATTTAGTTACATGATTAAAAACAAATCTAACTCATCTCTACCCAGCAAACAGAACTGCTGCATTCAAGGTTCAATAGAGGACTTTAACTCTTCAACTAAAAACAAAGTCCTAACAAAAAGAAGGAAATAAAAGAAAATCAAAGCACAATTTGGTGATGTCTCCAAAAAAGCAAGATGCATAAAACATTAACCAGCTATGGAAAACTATCTGCAAATGCACCATAGTATACCATAGGGTTTTTGTTCAGTACTTCTGCAAATAAATTCTGCACTATGCTACTACAGCAGTATGAGTCATACACTTTTACTGACATTCTATATTTATATCTCCATGCCCTTCTGCACTGTTACATGCTTCCTTCCATACAGGCCTCTCTAACCTGGAATTTCCTTCCTTCTGCAGCTGAGCATCTCTTCTTCTAACATTCCCCAGAAAACTGAATAGATATTCAGTTCTTTCTGGACACCATTCTGGGAAAACAACACCCTTGAAGTATAATAATATGCTGCATGTGCTTTTATTTGTTTCCAATTATTTTATTGTGTCTGATTTCCTAATCTTTTGTCTATGAAAGGACTGCTTAGGTCTTTATCCCCTTTGAGGCAAGGTCCAGGTCCTGTTTCATTAGACTTAACGCAGTACAGTACTACAGAAAATCTTATTCAGAGATTACAAGTTACAACACAGGCATATTTTCTAGATAATTTCATGAAAAGCATTCCCTCTAGCTCCAGTGCAGCAAACATTTGTAAATCTGCCTAATTTGGAGAAAGCAAGCAAGCCTGCTACTCTCAATATCCCATCGCATCTGAGCCTCAGAAGGAACCGGTATGTGTCTACAAGAGATAAACAAAGGGAAGGTAATTAAGTTCCCAGTGCTAATATTTACCTTGTTAAAAGACTCTAGGGCGTGCTGTGGAAAGGCAGGCACAGAAATAGCAACAGAATTGCTTTGGAATGGCAGCCTGAAGGAGAACTGGGCTTTTTCACTGCTGTCCACACGATGCGTTCCCAATAATCAGAGACCAGTTGCACAAGAGATTTCACTAGATAACAAGCCTCAGACATGCATGATTCTGAAAAGGCACAACATCTACAAAGAAATAGAAAGCATTACAGAAATAAAGTGTTAGAAAAGCAATCCTGGGATTTGCTAAGTGGCTTGAACTTCCTCAGTCACTCCAGAAGCAGCTGAGTTCTACATCCAATGGAGTTCAACCCTAACTATGCGCTGTTCTGAAGAAATAAAGTACAAAGAACAGAACAGTACCACAAATCCAACAATGGCACCTCCAGAGCCTCCCAGGAGATCACCCGCCTTGTTAGGAGTCAGAATCATTAGAACAGCTACTACAATTGCCTAAGAGTGGGCTGTGCACCTCAAATAACGAGCAGCGTTCCCGCTGACAGGGGGAACAAAACAGTCTAAAAGAGGACGGGAAGGAAAATTCATACCCTTTGAAGTCAAGAGATGAATAATGAGCAATAAGGTGATGTATTCTCTCCGGAATATCATCCCAATTTCTCCCTCCACCCACAAGAAAGTTTAAGAGTTGGGCAAGGGGGTGGAGGAAGAAATAAAAAACCACAACACAAGATTCCACCTATGTATGGCAAGGTGCTTAACATCGAGGAGAGTGCAGGGAGAGAGTGGACAAGGGTGTAAATGGTTGCCTAATGGTGAAAGTATCCAAATGCCACTTATGCCCTGAAAAAATCCATCATATATAAGGGGACACTATCCAGCTAGCAGAGTTCCCTTCAACTCCTTGTTCCAGCTCAGACCTCTAACTCACTAGAACTCACATACTAAGAGACTGTGTCTATGTCTCTTAACACTGTGAGGTATTTTCAGCACTTCAGAGCCACAGGCACAGAGCACGGGCGAGTCTAAAAATTTAGAAACATTTTAGAAATGTTACCAATGACTGCAATGCAAGTCCATCCAGTAAGGGAATCTGAAATTCCCAGCCAAGAGGGAATGATGCTGGGTGAGATTTACTTCTGATGCTCACCCAGTGAAGCAACAGCTGTCCACAACCACCTCTATACAGCTACAACATCTGTACCTCCTTGCAGGGCCAGCACATCTATGTTTAAGAATTACCTAAGTGTGTGTATGAACAAGGCAGTAATGTAAGTATTGATGTGCTATGCTGCCTGTTACTAAGAGGGGTTTAGGTTTTAAGGTGAGAGAGGGGAGAAATAAGAGAACTTTTCTCATTAGGAGTAAGGGAGGGACAGCAATGAAGAACAAAAAGCTCCTGTTTTTTCAATACCTTCTTTTCTCTGATGTTACAATGGATATTGATCAAAAGAAGCAGTATCCTCCTATTCATGCTTCACAGATGACAGGGAGATAGGGCAGCTTCTGAAGAAACCGTGAGTTTTCTCCTGTGCTAAAACAGGTGGCCAGGTTTTCATGAACTTTGTTTGAATAATGCTCTGGTGAACTAGAGGAATTCTAAATAACTACCCAGATTTTTAAATCAGACACAGCAGAAGTTTGTTGTATTTCAACTATCAGCTTCTACCTGTGTGCATGGCCACAGCGTCTTGGGGCTTCTTTGGTGTTGTGTGTTCTGTCTCTAGCAAAGTGAACAAGCAAGAGGAGACAAAAATGGATTTAACACCCTCCTTTGTACTGCGTGACTTGTCAGGATGATTCTTCAACCCTCATGAACATCCAGTAATCCACACTGCCACCTTTTTATTGTCCCCACAGCCTGATCCTCACTTCTGGATGTTTTATTGTCCATTTTCTCTTCATTGAACAGCTTCAGCTCCAGGCAGCTGTGTCATTAGCAGGCACAAGCCTGAAATGTGTGTACAGGCAAATTCCTACAAAATACCCATCAGCTACAAGATCCAAAATTCAAGATGAGAAATGCCAAACTGATTTTCAGTTTGCTTTCTATTTTGGGGTGGAAAGGACAAGTAGGAAAACATACTCCTAGAGGAGTTTCTCTATCTATATTTTGGGCAGCTTTGTAAAGATAAATTTCTGGAAATTCTAGAAAAATAAGATTTCCTATATTCACGATAAGAAGGTATTAGCAAAACTGACATAAAGCACTGTCCCTGAATAGATCTTTGACTATACAGTGTTTTTCAGATTTTTTTCTTTTAGTTACGTGATACTGACTAAAACAGAGAATGAGTCACCTAAGGGAATCCCACCACCCTCCTCTCCTAGGGTTTCTCTCCTGCATGAATCAGATTCTAATACCTTCTATTCATCCACGTCTTTGTCCCCAAAAAACAAACCATTGTGATTATTTTATTCTTATTACATACTGTGGGCCCCATAATACTGGGTAGAGAAGAAAGCAGACCTGAACCACACAAGCCCTTAAATCCAGCAGAACATCCCAAAAACCTAAAGTGTATCCTAAGCAACACAGAAAACGTTAACTCCCCTTCATCTGCACAGCTCAGTCTCACTTGTTTGGGATCCATACTGAGTATATGTAGCAACACTAAGAGACAGTGAAGTCCAAATAGGAACTACAAAAACAGAGGGAGTTCACCCTGAGTTTCAACTACCACACCACAAACCAGGCTTGAAGTAGCTCCTTCCCTTCCTACATAGGAGAGGGCTTAAAAAACAACAAAGGCATGTGAAACAGTTTGCAAACACCCCTGCAAAATTTTCCTTGGGGTAGGAATAATCTGTTTGCTCCTCAGTGCCATGGAGACTGAGCCTCACTTACTACCAGGAGCTGGAGGCCAGCTCTAGATCATGCCCCTCTGAGCAGATACACCCAGTGCTTACTGACAGCTGTTCCCATTCCCTGGACTTCCTCAAACTTATTGGCTTGGCCCTGTAGCTTCTGGTTGCGTGTTCTCAAGGTAGAAGGTTAATCTTGGCTGTTGTGCTCTCATGGTCTGCACTTCCATGCATATCATCTTGAAAGAAAATAAGTACCCAAAATGCACTGACAGAGTAAAAACTGGAGATCAACACCAACATAATTCGAAGCTAAACAAAATTAATACACATTCCCACTACATAGGAGGAATTAATGATAAGCTTTGGATTTCAACAATATTTATAAGCAAGGCAATGTTTTTTCATGAGCTGGATTAAAAAATCATTAATCTTTATATAAGGAAATCAAGTCACCTAGCAGCACAGAAAAAAACCACTGATTTTGCTTAAGAAATATAACAAATGTTAAAGGATATCAGTTGCTAACCACACTTGTGTATTTAACAGACTCACATGGTAAAACAGATGTCATGGTCAGTCATGGTATTTTCAGAGCACTCAAAAATCCAGCCAAGTCAGCTGAATGCTTACAAATACACAAGAAATTATAACCCCACAAACTAGAAAATACCCTACTGCATACACTTTGTAAGGCAGAGAAACAACTTCACATTGCAACAGCACAAAGCCATTGCTAGCACTCAAACAATGTAAACCCTGTGTTACAAGTGCCTGGGGACAACTGGAATTTTTTAGCACAAACTTGTCTTAGATTGTTCTGTGGTTCCTCACAACTGGAATACTTTAGAGAATAAAAGCCACACTCTCTTGGCAGATCTCATCATACTACCGAAGTATCTGAGCCATTCTACAAGACTACAGACTTGTTATTGAAAATTTACAGCTGTTGACAGAGCTCATGGATCCTATATCAAATTATTTATTTCAAAATTACTGCAAGGTAATTGTGAAAGGAACAATCTAGATAGGCTTTATAGAATTCTTTCCCTGCTTGTTTCTAGTTTTTTAAGAAAAAAAAGTTCCTGAAAAGTACTGTTTTTCACAAGTACTCAACTGCCACTAAGCTCTTAAAAAGCACATTAAGTATGTTTGAATAGTAAGACTCGTAAGTGAGCATTAAACCTGAATAATCAATTACTAAACAGGAAATGTCATTTCAAGATTATGAAAACAAGTATTTAATGGCCTTATAATGCTACTAAGGTTAAATAAGATCAATGCACTTACATGCATAGATTGTGCACACATAGACAGCTGCCTTCAGAAGCTGAGCTTAAAAATGCTCAGCTTAGAAATGCATAGCTTTAAATGAAGTAATTTGCAAATGCAGTAGCCACTTCTCAAAGACCAATAAAATTAAGAGGGCAGAGTACATATACCTTGTTCTTGAGAATTACCATGCAGATTAATTCAGCTATCAGGTAATGATTTCTTCCAGCTTCTTGTTCTACACAAAGTGAGTGCAAAGCACTTCTATCTTACTAAGGATTCCAACTGTTTGTCTGAGACCATGTTATATCCATTTTGCATAAATGCAGAAATTCTGAAGACCAAATTCTCACTGTTTGTTGTGTGCTCCACATCAATTCTCTACACTAAGAGCTTTGAGTGGCCAAAACTTCCATCAATCCCATCATCCTTTTACTACATGCAAACTGTGTCATATTTTACTACATGCAAACTGTGTCATACTCCCAAAATGAAACTGTAATTTTTTTGCCCCCCACTCAGATCTCCCAGCTGGAAGAGGGTGTAGGGAAGAACCCCCTAACCCAGTCTTCCAGTCCATGCTCTTTTTGCTGGATAACAGACCTGATAAAGAAGCATCACTGCAGCGAGCTGCTGGGACCCACAGTGTATGGGAGTCTAGAAGCTGAATTAAAGGTAGAGAAGGAAAAAGGAGGTGAATTATATAGTGTCTGGCCCAGTCTGTCACAGCAGCAACCAAACAATAGTGGCCTTGTGAGTTCCACATTTGGATCTCACTCTTGTGAGTTCCACATTTGGATCTTTCTCTATTAATGCCTATGAATATGGAACTTGGAGGCAGCTTATGACAGAAGTTACAAGAACATGAATTTTCTCTTGCTTTTACCTTTGCTTCTTTTCAGCTTCAAATAGGTGAATTGAGAGACCTAAGTACAATGTGAATGATTTTAGTATGATTCAGGAGAAAGAGTTTGACATATAACAAAGCAGAAACAGTCAAACAGAAGAGCAAGTGGCAGCAGTTCCAGCTGCAAGTAGTCAGAAGAATTAGAAAGACAGGGACACTTAGGGTCAAACTACTCTTCTTTTAAGGAAATTTGTATCAGCTTTGTACCCTGGTTTCACAATAGTTGCGAGAGGGGAGGTGTATTCAATGCAATTATCATCATTACCATTGCAACAGTTTAATTTGCTTTAAAAGAAAAAGAAAAAATAAACCCCCAAGGAACAGCTCAACAAGGTGCCCTTTTCAGCCCACAAAACTACAGCTCCTCTTGCACAGTTGCTCTGGTGCTGGAGGATACTGAAAACAGAACACACACCACATTTACAGATTTCCTGCACACAAGCACATACTCGTTAGTGTATCTGACCTTGTTTATTACATTTGTTAAATATATGGGTAGCCATAAACTGCAGCAATCCAACCACAGAAACCAAAGGGGAAAAAAAAAAAAAGAAAGAAAATTAGAGAACTTAATGAATCCCTTATCTCACCCACTAATGACTTGAACAAAATCTATACCAGATCCACATTGGAAAGGTGCATTTTTTTCTGAACGCTTTTTAAAGATGAAAGTTCTGTCAAATTGAGACAGTTACAATATTTAAGTCCACAACAATCACTGTTCCCACTAGAAAAAGAGAGGATATGACACACACAGAAAAAAAAGCGGGGGGGGGGGGGGGGGGAGAGAGAAATTCAATATAATAGTCCCTCTTTCCACACATGTGGCCTAAAGCCCCAGAACATAATGTTGAATGATGACTGAGTCATTTTCCAAACTCCTCCAGTCATGGAGTACTTAGTAAAATACATCTGGACAGGACTAAGCAAGTGTGAATCACAGAATCATAGAATCATTAAAGTTGGAAAGATCATCAGGTCCAACTGTCCACCCAGCCACATTCACTAAAACATGTCCTCAGGTGTCATATCCACAGGCTTTTGAATAGTTCCAGAGATGGTGACTCCCCCACTTCCCTGGGCAGCCTGTTTCAAGGAAAGAACATGAGAGGAAGCCATAGCCAGAAAAACCAGGACAGACCAGCCTCACATACCTTATCTTCCCTTTCTGCTGTGGGAAGGGCACTCTGTGGGCTGCCCCACATGTAAGAGGAGCAGAACAGATACGGAAAATTTTTGATAGCTGTTTTCCTTCTGTTAAGCTCATTTTTACTCATGAGTTAAATTTAACAAAAATCTATTTAAGTCCTACTCTTCCCAGGCCATCTGAATCTCCATTTGCCAATGTAACGTCACAGCTCACAAAGGGAATTTCAAATATTGAGGTAAGTATTTTGTCCCTAATGCCACTCACTGATGTTTCTGTTTTACAATGAGTACCTTCAATCAGACTTAGTGACAGTTTAGCATCTTCCTGACACCTCTCTTTTCACACAGAAATGATGTAAGATGGCATGCACAGCTATTTACTGTACAACTGGAAATTCCTAGCAACAAGGAGAGGTAAAAGAGGGACGGTGACTGAAGAAACAACTCAGTTACTCAAAAGACGATGTTAACAAGATTCTGCGACAAAGCTTTGCATATGAACAACTCTCAACACTTGACAATAACCTTTCAGAATGTACCTTCAGTTCCCATTGGACCCAACCTCCTCCTCAGTGACCAAACCACTGAATGAATTTCTTCAAGACTTTTATCAAAGTCATGTAGAAGTAACTCCCAGCAGGGAACAGCACGAATAGGAGTGTAGAATTCACAAAGCAAACACACAGACACACGCACACTCTTCACTGTTTAAGTTTAAAAATAAAGCCAAGGAATAATGCCAGCCCATGAAGTCAAAGAAAATTCAAAAATCTTCTAGATATTTACAGCTATCTAGAACACAACCTTAAAATAATTATTGTGTAAGCTGAAACACCAATGAGACAAATGTGTGATGGAACAAGAAGACAGCTCTGAAGACAATACAGAAAACAAGGCAATTTCCATATGCATCTAGAATCTTTCATCCCATAATTGCATACTAAATTTCCCCCAGTTCCCAGTGTTCATTTCTGAATTTTGGTCCCCAAGCTTGCCCATTTCTTTCCCTCCCCTTGCCATGCTCTACCCTTTGTAATCAAATGCAGGACCTTCAAGATAGGCCATGAAGCTTGAAAATTTACCCCCGAGGCAGATGGACAAAGGCTTTTCTTTTTTGAGCACTCATTTCTTGAACTCAAGTTCTGCTTCAAAGAGGTTCAGGGGTACCTATCGATTTGCAGATTTTGATTAAGCTATTTTCTAGTATTTCCCCCAAAATATTTCTAGTATTACTCCCAAAACCCAGCATCCTTCCACATGAAATACAGCTACCTCACATAGGGCTCCAGTTTCAAACTCTTGGCTCTCTAAAAGGAGACAAGCATTAAAACAAAAAAATATATATGATACATATATAGAAATTAGTATTTGCTGTCCTAGGGAGCTGCTGAAAAATTGAAGGTAGAGGAAGTTTGCTTTCCAGAGGAAGGCTGCAGAGCCTGGATTCAAGAGCAAACTGGAAAGGACCTCTAGTGGGCTGAGGCTGTGCTGCTCGGGTGCCAGACACATCCTTCCCCTTCACCTCCCTGCAAGCTGCACAACATCTCAGCAAAGCCCAATAGCTTTAGCTTGTGACTGCCATCAGAAAAGGCACCTAGAAGTGCAACTACAGCCTCTGTGAAAGACTGAAATGCTAAAGGTTAATGACTCAAACAAGATCATTAGAAATATTCTCTCATTCTGCTCATGGTGTTTGGGGGGACACACTGTCATTTGCTTCAGATAAAAACAGGAGATGGTTTCTATTTTACCATGTAGGTCACTAACATGTCAGACCACTTCAGAGTGGTTTTATGTGGCCTAAATGACAAGACATCAAGGGACATTCAAAGATGCACAGATTCAGATGCACATTTGGAATGAGGATTCAGAATATACTTCAGACTATGTCACGGCATTTTGTTCTTCCAAGACTTTTTAGCTGTAGGCAGTTTTGCACAGGCAGCAGAAACACAATTTTAACTGCATTTTTGAAGTAACTTTCTGAGTGAAAGAGTTTGGAATTCTTTATCTGAGCTCAAACAAAGCATAACTTCATGTGACACCATGTGACAAATAGAGTAGTGCACGTATTCAGGAGAATACACAGATAATAAACCAGGCCAGATTAAGGAAGGTTAGTTACTAGGCATCCCAGTTAAAAAGACAGTATCTTGTTTTGAATGGAAGTTGATGATTCACCTCTAAGTCTTCAAAATACCTCTCTTGCTATATTTAGGTTTGCCTTCAAGTCAGACTGGTTCTATCATTCCCCAAAGTAGACTAATTTACATCTTCAACATTACAGGCCACAGCTTAGCTCTCTTTTAAATGACCTAAGCAATAACCTCTCTTTCAGCAGTTACCCTCAAAGCATTCACATTAACTTGAGAGGGACCACAAATTAAAACTGACATTGTTAAGCAGAGCAATGCAAGGCAGCTGTTCATTATAACTCAAAAAATAGTATCACCTATACTGCAGTGGTGCTCCTTGTGCCATTAAGCAGAGTGCTGGAGAGGAAGCAAACGTTTTACAGAGTGGTTGTCTGAAGAGAACAGCACTTGTACTTGGAGTCCAAGGCCACAGGAACACACCTGGTCTCTCCTTCACACAGAGCAGTAACAGCACTGCCCTGTCACCAATGAAAAGCACTCCTGAGAGTCACTTGACACAAGCATTCACACAGAATAGTAACTAAACCAAAGACACCAACAAGTTCATATTTTATCATCAGAGACCTGATCAAAGAGCTTCTCAATCTTCATCTTTTTGGACCAACCATCATCAACTAGGACCACCTCTACTACCAGAATAATATAACTTACTTTGAAAGAGTACTAGTGATGCCATACAGTCTAATTGCACTTCCCTCTTCCGTAGGAAACAATCAAGGCAGGAGAAGAAAGCACTTGTCTGCCTTGAAGGGTTCTGTGAGTTATTTTACAGTAAGAGTGTGTACAGTGGAAATAGCCCCAAAAGATACCTTTATAATAAAAAGAATAAGGAATTGGAGCTGATGAGGATCAGCTAAAGGTAAGGATTAAAAACATAACATCTCGTGAAAATATTCCTTAACACCTTTAAGTCAAGCAATTAATTTCTCAGGAATAAATGTCTTGAATCCAAACTGCTTTACGATACAAACAACAGCAAATGAAAGGAGAGTTGATCCAATTCTAAAAAGAAATTACAGGAAACCTCTGCTGAATGAGGCAGAACGTAGGATATGAAAGGGATGCAGGTATTAAAGTGATTTCAGGTGCAATTAAAATCCCTTGTAAAGAGAGAATGGGGAAAAAATGAAAAAAAGTTGTGTGTTTTGCTTTACGTTACAGTACAAAATTTTGCCAGCAGCATGAAGGAAAAACAAAGCAAGTCTTAAAACAGGCCAGCTTACATAAAAGAGAAAGACAGAAGACAAAAATATTCATGCTGTGTTCCTTTTTTCTGATAACAAAGTTGATAACTTGCTTGGACTCACTTTAAAATTGTCAAACCACTGCAACCATGAAACTGGCAACTATTCCTCCAGATGGTTGTTCTTAACAACATCACTCTCTCATTTACTTTTCACTCTCCCATTAGTTCTGCAGCCAAGCACTGCTCACCTGGCAGACAAAGATCAAAATGTCATTTTGAAATGGCAGAATTTGTGAATTTATGCATTGTGTGTCCAGTGTTTATCCACCTAGTTCCTTCCTGTGTCTTTCCAATGAGAAAGTTTTTAGTTACTGTCAAGACAGATGCAGTAACAAGTTTTTTATTATTACTACTCTGACCAGGATTAACTTTCTGGAAAAAAAAAATTCAAACAGAACTCTAAGTATTAGTAACAGGCTCTTAAAATTCTTGTGTGGAAAACACTACATGAGAATTCAGGTACAGTAACAAACTTTAAATTATTAAATTTGCATTGTGGTGAGATTATTAATTAGAAAAAACTTACTCATTCTTTCATGCAGCAAAATCCCTCTACACTGCAATGTCTTTCCAAAGTATGTTCCCATCTTCCACAATGAGCAGAGAAGCACCATATTACAATATCCCTTCCTTCCATTTTCATGTGTCCAAAAATCACTCTATTTTGCCTCCTTTCCACTAACTGGGGAACTCCCCACAGTAAAGCAAGCAGGAAATGTTTATATCAGTATCTCTAAAGTGAAGTGCATGCAGCCCTAGCTATTCACAAGACAATCCACTGGAGGGCAGGATGAAAATAACATATAAATATTTTAATTTATTAATAATTAACAATTCTAATTATTTAAGTTAATAAAGTAGTATTTTAAATAGTGTTTATCTCTATCGCATCCTTTGTAAAATTTCTGTTGTACATATTTTATAGTTTGCATATTACAGCATTATATGTCTACAATTTATAAATAAATAACAATAAATATACTGGGGGCCGCATGCTCAAAAAAAATTTTACTGATCCATAATGTTTGGGGATCACTGGTTTATGACTTCAGCACCAGGAAACTGAACCAGCATTTTCTCCTTTGCTAGAAGGAGGTAAAAACACTGGTGGGAGGAACTGCATGCAGGGGAAAGTTCTCAAGTGGGCTGCATTTTTCAGTTATTCAGCTGCAAGTTTAATGCAGCAAATGATTTTCCAGAAAGAGTTAAGTGCTTCAGCTCACACCATATCTAGTAGCTGAACAACCCTTGAAATTCCCACGGGATCCTGACTGGTGTCTGGAGGCTGCCAAAGGTCATTCAAAATCTTATTCCAGATGATTTAGGTTCAGGTCCATTGCTCTTCAAAGAGACTTAAAATTCAAAATTCATAAAATACGGTTTCAGCAATAACTTGTGCCACTGCATCACTCAGCCAGTTTTCTAATGCAGATGTAGAATGTCAGCCTATTTTTATATAATTTCTTTTTAAACATTCACAAGCAAAACACCCCTGCTAGTCACTTGACACGTTTTTGTTGTTGCTGTAAAAAAACACTTACTGCAATAGTCCATGTCCATAATGCCCACAGATAAGTATCAAGCAGGTGAAACATTGAAGTTGCTAAAACTTGGGGATGCCTTATTTAGTGGGTATGCTCTATTAAGAAATAGTGAAGGAAAGCACACCAAGTTGACAAGACTCTCTCTTTAAAAACCAGGTTATCCTGACTAATGCCTTCTTTGTACCATTTCTGTTCAGTGAGGATGACATTAAGCACTTAATTCAAGAACTACACATCTTGAGACAAATTCTTTTACTCCACCTGAAAAGTTTCCAAGCAGCTCATAGCACTGATTGCAGCTTTCAAATTTTCAGTGTAGCATCCTCTAAAAATCAGAGTTCAGACATTTCTTGTAAATACCCAAGAAGGTTTTTTACACATTTCTCTCACATACCTTGACGTCAAACAATGAATGCTATGAAACAGAAAACGTCCAATTTGTTTTTCCAGCCACACATCCCAGCTCTGGCTGTTCCTTTTCCTCTGTGGAAGACTCCCACCCCCTTGTTAGCCTTAACTATGGCACCACACACTGTGCAACAGGAGAAGCAAAGAACACAAACACCACAAAATAGCTTCAGATGCCTGTCTTGCCTTTCCATCTCATCTGCCTTTCCCTCCTGCCTTTGCGTTGCACACTCGGATGAGCTGCATCAGATCACCCATCCCTTTACACATGAATATCACTGTTACATAACCTTTCTCTCATCTCCTCCTAGGTAAGAATCTAACCCTACAGCTCTCCACATGTGGCAGCTTTCACACTGTCCTCATTGCAAAGGCTCCCAGGAAAGTACAGCTTCAACATTAAATCTGTTTCCATCTTCAGGGGATGCTATTCAAGTGTAATGATGCCTCTTTTTACCTGTCTTTTCCAAGTATTTTCTGGGTTTGACCACAAACACAGACAAAAGCCAGCTTCTTTTAGTTTATTGATCTTCAGACAACTGAACATGGGTGAAACTGCAACGCTGTGTGTCCAGCCACTATCAGTGAGAAAGAACACTGCTTGCCTGCAACGAAGACAATTTACAATTTACTGTTTGGGTGCCACATGTTACTGCTGTTTAGATATCCTACCCGTCCGTGCCACCAGGTGGGTCCAGCCACTCCAAACTGCTCCAATCTTCTCATGTGAGAAACACTGAGTGTCAATCTTCTTGGGCTCAGCCAGAAAGATGTCTCTGCTCACCAGCTGCCCATGTTTGTTGCTGCCCCAGACGTACAAGCATCCTTCATCTAAAACAGACAGAGAAGTAAAATCTGTTTAAAGGGATGTGGATCTAACACCACCAGATTCAGGCCCTGTCTCAGTTCAGCCATGCTGAGGAAAGAACATGTCATTCAATTTGCATTCTCTCTGTACGCTTTTTCCCACCATTCTTTACCACTGTAACTGGGATATCAGAAATATTTGCAAGGGCCTTAACAACACAGCCTTTTTTCTGAGGGCTACAGAGACTCCCTAAAGCAATGAAAGCTTTTGGGTCAAACTGCCTCAATGTTTATAACAAAGACCAATTTTTATTAAAAAATAACCACAGTAGTCAACTTCTCAGAGTAAAAGAAAATCAAAGCATCCTGGAGACAGTCACTGAGCAGTCCCTCTCAGTCCACCCTGTCCTTGCAGACCAGCTTTTATTTCCACTCCAAAGCTTTGATTACACCCAGTAAATAACTTTCTGGACTGCAGCAAATAATTCAAAGCCTGGCTGGCTGCTCCTGCTCTGCTTTGCAGTCTCCCTGCCTCTCTACAAGGGCTAGACTCTCAGCTCTGCTCATACCAATTCTGCCTTCTTCAGCTTGAGCAAACTCAGTAAATCCCCCAAAGCAGGGACAGTCCAGTGCTCCTTGGCTCACCTCGCACAGTCACTTCCTAAAGGAATTGGACATGCAGCTAGGAGCACACTACTAAAGCAGGCACTACCCATCATAAGGCAAAATTAAAATATTATCATGCCTCAAAACGACACCAGACAACACCTGAGACACTTCTCTTAGTGGTCACTTGCCTTCCACATCCCTTTTCCAAAACAAGCATTTGTCCCAATGCACACTCTAGGATTCTAACCATAGGGATAATTCTTTTTACAGAAACACCTGCAGTACTTTGTATCAATGCAAGCTGGAGTTGCTCACAGCCTAATGACCAATGGACACCAACACAGTGACTGCTCAGATGTGTCCTTCTGCAGACATGACATATCATTAGTTCCATCTTTTCAGCACAGAACCATTCCTCCCATGTTCCAGGCCTCCACAGCAAAAAAAAAAAAAAAAATCCACAAAAAACACTTAAGAGAACATGAGCTGTCAGGCCTCCCTTGAAGTCTTTGCCAGCCTGCACAAGCTGGAAGTGTAAGATATAAATCTTGCACACATGACCTTGTACATTATTGTGGGCCCAGAAAGACTGGAAGTCACTTAAGTTCCAACATGGAATTGTTTGGAGCACGCATCCACAACACTCAAGTGGTCAGGCTGTCTCAGGTCAGCACTGAGCTCACTACAAGCACCATGGCAGAAGAAAATCTTTCAAAGGAAAAAAAAAAAAAAAAAAAGCAGAACTTAAGCTACAGTATATTTAATAATCTCAGTTTGGTAACAGCAACAGGGAGAGTAAGCCAGGAGAATTCCACTATACTACTGCTGGTGAAAAACAGGCAAGGAGTGGGACTGGGGGGAGACTGCAGGACTTCCCATGTTCCTCTTTAAAACAACACAACCGAAAGGAAAAGGAAAAACAAGTCAAGCAACTGTTTCGTTTGAATATTTGAATTCTCTGCTAAAATTGACAAATTTCTCCCCAGCATCAAGTACACACACCTTGTGGAGAGAAAGCAAAAAAAAAAAGAGGTGACAGAAACACAAC
This sequence comes from Corvus hawaiiensis, assembly GCF_020740725.1. Lineage (NCBI taxonomy): Eukaryota > Metazoa > Chordata > Aves > Passeriformes > Corvidae > Corvus > Corvus hawaiiensis. The sequence continues at coordinate 50,029,290 of NC_063218.1, read as the reverse complement.
AAAGAGAAACACTGTGGCCATTCACATTCCACATCAACATGCACTGCCTCTGTCACCTCCTTTTACAGAAGGTGTATTTGCTTTATCCTGGGAAATGGCACATGCTCAACCCCCTTACCTCATTTCTTGAGTAGGTTAGAACAAAAACTTAGACACTAAGACTTAGCACCATATTCTCACCACTGGAGGGTTCAGGCCAGTTTGGATACCAGTAGACTCTACCATCCTTTTTTCCATGGAACCCCCCATTCATGTTTGCAACAACCCACACCAACAGGTGTGTTCCAAATCTGTCTGGCTGCAGGTACGTGATATCCCACCAGCAGGTGACTCATGGAACAGAGGCAAAGAAAACTGCACCCCAGTGCAAGGCATTCCTAGAAAAAAGCCCCATTTAAATACTACACCCTGCAGTAGTATCTTTATTATATCAAGCATCTTTAAAATACAAAGTATTTTAAGTAATAACTATCTTGCAGGATGAAGGGCAGCAACAGCATCACATTATAAAAGTCTTTGGCATTTACTTTGTCAGTCTTGGTCCCCCTGCTGCCAAATAGACCGCTGTCTTAAATAAAAAGCAAAAGCATGAAAGAATAATCTGTTCACTGTCTAAATAGAGAGTGCCAATTATTTAAAGTAGGTTTTATTTGTTCTTACAGTTTGTCTTCACTAATCACGCATACACTTTGCATCTCTGAATTCAATACAGTTCACATCTTGGAACATCTCCCCATACAACTAAATCTCTATAGATCAGCATAAGCAAATACTCCAGTGCTCCTTCAATGATGACAGAGGTACCAGATGGCTGCAGATTTGCTAGGAACTTGTTCCTGTGAAGTTTGGCAAAGACTTGTCTTCATAAGGTTCAATATATTTTACACACTTCAAAACTGTAAGATTACAGCATGAAAGCTAATCTGTTTTCCCTTCTCCCAATCTGTCAAAATAAAAAGAAATCTTTATTAGACTTTCATTACTGGATACTCAGTACTCCAGCATGGGAGCACTGCCTAAGGATCAAAGAACAAATGGCAGACGTTATGGAAGTGCCTAACCAATTAAAGCAACTTCCTTCTCTTCAAATAAGCTTTGTGCCCTTACACCACAGATCTGCACACTGTCACAGTGGAGCCTAAGACAGCTCAGACAGCTCCAGGCCTTCTCACATCCCTGCACAGCACTGCCCCATGCAGAGGCATTGGCTCACATTGCTGTGGCTTTCCTGGGATGACCCCCAGCACACCCCTTCTCCATGGGCAAAGGGCTGCACTGGTTCCAGCAGTAACCAGTTATCCAAGAGGGCACCTTGCTGCAGCTCCACAGATTCACCCAACCACGTGATTCAACAAATCCTTTCAGAGTTTCTAGCCATTAAGTAAAGAGCCCAGACCTTGAATTACAAAAGGGCCAAGTCACACTTGACCCCAGGAAAAAAACACAGAATTCAGAGAACTTGAAACATGAATCCAGTTCTAAAAACAAAAGGAAATTTCTCAGAGTCCAAAACTATTACAAAACAATTACCAGCACTAACTAGGCCAAATCAAATTTCACCAGTTTAACCAAAATTGATAAAGATTTCAAAAGCAGAGAAGCCTTTGAAGGGTGAGATGAGGAATTTCACCTCTGTACCTGAGGCCTACCTGTGAGGGACACCGAATGATAGGAGCCTGCAGCAACTGTCTTCACCTTTACATCTTCCAGGCCTAGAAAAAATTTAGCTGCATAAAATTTCCACAGCAGGTATCAATTTGCACACAGACATGCATACAAGTGTAACAGGATGGCGATGACTTTTATAACAAAAGGCTCTGCCTTTGGGCCACAGACATTGCAGGACTCTCATTTTCCCCACAGATTATGATCTTGTATGACCATTCCACCCTTCAGGTACTCCACTACATGTTTATAATTCCACGTGGCTTTATAAAAAGGAAGGTACGTACCACTCCAAATTATATTTCTGCTCTATGCACCCACACAAAGGAAGCAGATTCCTGGATTACCTGTCACTTCACAGGGTTCCTTTGCTGTCAGGAACACGGGGAGGGCTTTTCCTTGGCTTGCACGCTTTGCCTGAGATGCCATCCCAGTTCCCCACTGCAGCACCAAACCGCTGTCTTTTCGGAGTAAACACAAATTAAAGAGATTAAAACACATCAACCACCAACAAAAATCACTTCACCCATTAACAAATGGTACATTCAAGTCATTTTCACTGATTCAAATCACACTTTAAAGGACCTTTATGCCAAAAAACATTCATATAACCCTGGTGAAGTCAACAAGCAACAGACAGCTGCAGTTTCAGTATGCAGGCAAGAAAACTAAGAAGGTAGGAAGCTATTGGAGACTCAGAAACAGAAATCCCGTGGTTGCAGTACCTCAGGAATGGATACAAAGTTCTTGTGCTTTCTCTTCCCTTTCCCTCTCTTGATGCCAATTTGTTTGTGCAGTGCAGCACAGGGAATCTCAATTCCCACTATTCATACAAGCATCAGAGATCCCACTATTCTTCCAAGCATCTCCTTTGCACCTTCAGCTCCACTACCTGGAATCCATACTGAAGTTCACACAAAACTAAGCCGAATACAAGAGCAGGTATTGTTTGGTTTTCCTCTGTTTTAACACAGCCACGCCAAAAGGAAGGTTTTGATTTCTACTGTTACACCACAAACAAACCCAGAGTCTCTAGTAACAGCAGGTGAAATATTTTGTGTCATTCTTGTGATTTTCCAGGTGTCAATTTCAATTACATCATTAAAAAAGCCACATTTTAGGAACAGTTCCATTTTGAAATATCTTATACAAACCTTAATTATTTTGCATACCATAAAGAATTCAAATCCTAAGAAGATAATTTGATGGATCAGAAATGTTTTTTCCTGAAAAAAATTCCTTTTATGTTTTGTTTCAGAATAGGAGAAAAGAAATCAGTACATTTTCCATCCACCAGAAAATTAACTTGTTAATAAACCATCACTCTGAGTTCTTGGAAAAGTTTTTCCCCATGATTTTCCAGGAAGATGTTTCTAGAATGTTTACTATGCATGTTAATTTATCCCAAAATCTTACAGACTATGACTCTCAGGTGTATTTTCCCTGTGATATTTAAAATAAATAGTAAATTAGATAAATTTCATCCTCTTTACCTCCCTCTTCCCCCCAAGCCATTAAAATCCCATTTCATTTGTTACTGAAAAGATGTTAAAATTATGGCAAATTTACCTGTAGCAGCAAGGGCGTGTCTCAGTCCTGCAGCAACATTCACCACCTTCTCTTTGAGAGACTTCTCAAATAAAATAAAAATATATTTTAGCTGCTTTGTGCACTTAGTGCCTTTAAAAACAAAACAGGACAAACAGGAGTGGAACACTATGAAAAGACTATGAAAAGAGTGCTTGCAATTCCAGCCTGCATGTCCCAATGCATATCAACATTTTGTATCACAAAGGAAGTAAATTTTGATCCATAAAAATTAGTGGGAACATCTTCAAGAAATAAAAAAAAAAAAATCAAGGAAAGCAACTGGATCCACAGCTTTGTGGCAATCAGTAAAAACCAACAGTCACAATATTCACATGAAACATTGGTGATACAAATATGTTTATTTCTTAATTTTAACCTGGTGTTCCTCAAGAATTACACCAAAACCTCCACAGTAAATCTTGGGAATCATGTGGAAGTTTCCCTCTTCTGTTGCCTCCCATCCAAACCTGACTTGCTCTTACAGGGTTTTGCAAACCCTCTGGATATCCTCGGTGGAAAAGCAGCAGGTGTATTTAAAATAGGTGGCATCAAGTCCAAGCGTTTAAGGGGTACCGACCCAAAGAGCAAATATTCCTCACAAATAGTCTGTGTAGTGAGGGATGAGAGAGATTCAAATCAGCACTGTCAATACTACCTAATTTTAAGGCACCATACTGCAATGAATGCTCCCAGGAAACATCAAAGGCACAGAAACGTCAAGTGAATTAACTCCTATTCACTAGAGGTCACCTAAGGGATCAGCTGCCCTCCTTCTCCCACATTAAAAAAGCAGCAAAGGAATATCTGGCATGACCCATGATGCTAAATAATTTCTTGTCTGAGAAGTGAAAGAGTCAGCTTTCTGTTAGAAGTGGGAAACTTCTTCATACAACAAGAAAAGGAGCCTTAGCTTTTCAATTCTAGGTTGATGACCACCTTTGGGCCCTTACCAAGTAAGTTTAACAGGCACTATAAAAATTAGTTGAAGAGTCTGGCTTAAAGCCCACTGAGGTCAGATGACCTCTATAAGCTGCTGGAAGCAATATAAAGCACAACACCTTTTAAAATTTTACCTCAATCTTTTGTGGAGTCAAGCACGGACCTGAAATTTGAGGAAGTCCCAGCTGTCCAAAAGAGTTTGACCCACAGGACAGCAGTAGGCCAGATCCTGCAAAAAAATGAAGTGTTAGAGCAGATTCAGAAAACCCGCAGCAACAGCACTGTAACATTATAACAAGCAAAATAACACAGCCAAGTAGCTCAAGAAATGACCTAACATGTCTCATTACAAAGCCCCTGAGCCCAAAGGCTTCTGGTCTTACACACCACGTCCAGAAAAGGTCTCAAGTTCACTGGGACACAAGGAACACAGAGTGATTTAACTTGCAAGGCAAGTAGCTTAAAACCTGTGAGTGCCAGCACACAGAATCAAAATGTTTTGGGTTGGGAGGGACCTGAAGATCATCCAGTTCCAAACCCCTGCCATGGGCAAGGGCACCTTCCACCAGAGCCCCATCCAACCTGGCCTTGAACACTTCCAGGGATGGGGCACCCACAGCTTCTCAGGCAACCTGTGCCAGTGTCTCACCACCGTCCCAGTAAAGAGATCTGTCCTAATAACTAATCTAAACCTGCCCTTTTTCAGTTTAAAGTCTTCATCCTTTGTTCTATCACCACATGCCCTTGTAAAAAGTTCCTCTGCATCTTTCCTGTGGCTCCTTTAAGGTTCTGAAAGGTTGCAATAAGGTCACCCCTATCACAGATGTCCCAGGGCAGGTGCAGCCTTTATTTTATGATGGGGCCGTGCTGCTTTGTGACCACAATGCACCATACAATACGAGGCAGTACAATTACAGGGGTGGTAGTTCCTGTGCTAAATCTAAGTCTGATGTGCAAAATGCAGAAAACCATTGACTCAGTTATGCCATTTTTAATCAAAGTAGGTAGTACCTTACTATTCACCCTGCTCCACTGATGTCAGAGGGACTTCTCATGTGGATGAGACTACTCAAGTAAGGTACTACTAAGATTAATTATGGATGTCTTGACTGGGTACTTGATAATGAGCTGCAAACAAGTTCTGAGCCCATTAGTCTTACAGAATTTTTGAATGTGATCATCAGTAGCATTTACTATTAAGTGAAAGTCATCTTTAAAGTACATCACGTTTCAGAGAATGGCTAAATCCTGGATTCATTGCTAAACCAAATTCCATACAGGGTTAAGATAATTTGTCCAGGGTAAGGACTTCTCCAAGTTCAACAGCCCCAACTCTCTCAGCCTTTACTTGTAGAAGAGGTGCTCCATCCCTCTGACCACCTTGGTGGCCTCCTCTGGACTCACTCCAGCAGGTCCATGCCCCTCCTGTGCTGGGGACCCCAGAGCTGGATGCAGCACTGCAGGTGGGGTCTCACCAGAGTGGAGCAGAGGGACAGAATCCCCTCCCTCCCCTGCTGCCCACAGTGCTCTGCATGCAGCCCAGGACACATTTGGCTTTCTGGGCTGCCAGTGCACATGGCTGGATCATGTCCAGCCTCTCATTCACCCCCAAGTCCTTCTCAGCAGGGCTGCTTTCCACCTGTTCATCCCCAGCCCTTGTTGATACTGGGGGTTGTCCTCACTCAGGTGCAGCACCTCACACTTGGCTTTGTTGAATTTCCTGAGGTTCCCATGGGCCTCTTCTCAAACTTGTCCAGGTCCCTCACATCACACAAGCAATTGCATTGTGGAACTTTCAGCATGTTCTCTACACCAAGATATTTCTTCAGCTCTTAGACAGATTTACCTACTAATATGATTGTAAAATCCCAGCCACATGCAACTTGTTTTACACAAAAGCCAGACAGGGCAGTGCACAAAGTAAAACGCAGCACGTCCTCGGTGTGATTCAACCCCAGCTGCCCATCTTTGTTGTGGCCACATACAAAGAGTTGTCCTGCACCTGGAAGAAAAAAAAAAAACACAACAAATTGTGTTCCACTTCACAGGCTAAAAAGAGAAACCTACGTCTGTGAGATCCCGTGACAAACAAGGACAGTCATTATGTGTCACTTTAGGCACTGCAATCAAGTAAAAAGTAAGAGGAAATGGTTGTTCTGATACATCAGAACCATCTCTGAATAACTACAGCTGTGGAGAGATGGGTCTGTCAAGGGGGACAATCCATATGGTAAGACAGGCACCTCTCACATGAAGATGCTTGATAAACTGTTTTATCATGTTCTCATCTGTCCGTGTTCCTTCTTTCCATAATTAGCTGTGGCATACAGCAGAACCTTTCAAAGGCCAGATGTTATCTCCTGCTCCTTACCTTAACACTTCTTAAGACTGAATAACCTCTGACGCCTTCTTCCCACCCCCCATCCTTAATACAGAAAATATGGCTTCTTGGTATGAAAGAAACAGCTGAAGAAACAGTCCTCACACAGCCACGAAGTAACCACACAATATATGAGAAACAGGAATTTCCCCCATTTCCCCAAATATTGAGTTAACTGGGAGGGGAGGAAGCTGTTTTGCTACTAAGGATTGTACTTGCTCAGAAACAGCAGCCACAGAGAGGTGGCAGCACTGAACTAACAGGGAAACAACAAACAAAAAGTGATTAAAAGCCAAACACCCACGAGCAAGAGCAGTGTTTTTACCAGTGATAACTGCAGAATGTCCCCCTCCTCCAGCAATGCTTGCAATGTCTTGACATTTGCAGGAAACATCTTTCAGTGCCTGAGGAACCAGCACATCCTCTTTATGACCAAGACCAAGTTGTCCATAGCTGTTTGCACCCTTCAAATGCACACAGAAAAGTAACACAGTTTTTGAAAGTTAACAAAAGAGGCACACATATGCTCCCAAGGACAAACAAGCATATTTGGGGTATGCCACAGGTTAACCTGCTCCTAAAAATCCCCTGATACATCACGTAGGATTCCCAGGATTACAGACCTGGAGTGTCTGTCCTAACTTTGCTGTCATTAAGGGCACCTGTGCAGCCCCAGTATTTCAAAAAGCATACTGGAATAAAACCTGTTAGGGCTTTAACTGCAGACTCACAGTCGATAAGGAGGAAAATCTTTCTATCAGGATGATTACCACATGTTTAATTTTAATGCTAATGATTCCCACTCATCACTAAGGTCTTATTCATGCCACTGCTTTCTGGCAGGCTACCTCCAAAATGAGAGCAGAAAGACACGTGTCCTTGTTCTGGAACCTAAACAAGTAAATCAGAAACACTTACACCTCATTAACTACGTCTTTTAGAAAAAAAGAGGTCCAAATGAAAATATACCAATTGTAAGTAGTACAAATTTATAGGTACAAAATTATAGCTACTAAACCCACCATGGAAATCAGCAATTGTCAACATGGTAACAAGTCAGGGAATTTCTTAGTCAATTTAAGCTGCATGTCCAGCAGTTCAACCTTCATTCACAAAAAGGGAATACCATAACCTTCCCCATCCCACACAGTGCAGTAACAGCAACACTCCACATCCGCAATGCTCACAGCTGGTCATCCTCAGCGAATACTCTCCCTACCTCACCTGTGCTCTCCCTGCCCATCTGCTCTCAATTTACCCTCCACCACTCCCGAAAGATGCAGCACCTGGTGAATGTTAAAGGGCCGCATTCAGCAACAAACATTTTGTACCTACGGAAACACGCACACTTCAGGCAAAATCACCAGGCTGCTCGGCCCAGCCCAAAGCCAACAGGTGGGTGAGACGTCAGGAGTGGAGCTGCACAGGCAGATCGAGCTGCTGTCTCGCAGCCACTACCGGCGATACACAGTTTAGAGCGTGTTACTAAACAGACGCAATTCTTTTTAGAAAGTGTGTCACAAGCTCCCATTTTAGCCTGTAACTCGCCATGAATTTTCAAGCCTTCGAAAGCAGGCAAGCCGCGATGAGGTGCAGAAAGACCCGAGGGGCTGAGAGCCACGCGCGGGTATCCCAATGCCAGCTCCACTCTAGCCTCCAGGCGGGCACGCCGGCACCAAGCACGGCCCCGGCACCAACCACGGCCCCCGCAGAGCAAATGCAGCAGACCAGCGTCAGGGATGCCCCTTCCACGGCTCTCAGACCTCCTGTGCCTACCCGGTGAAACCGCGGCGTTGTTTCCCTGCGGGGCGGGCACGCCGCGGCCCCGCTCCCCCCGGGCCGGCGGCCGAGCGCCGCGGCATCCCGGGAGGGCGAGCAGCGGCCCCGCCACCCTCCCGCCTCCCGGGCAGAGGCCATCGCGGGCCCCCGCTCCCTCCGGGCCGTGCCGAGCGCGCACTCACCCAGGCGAACAGCCGGGGCTCCATGGCATGGGGCCGGCGGCTCCCGGCGCTTCCCGCCGCCCGCGGGCCGGGCAGGAAGAGGCGGGCACGGGGCGGGCTCAGGGGCGGGCAGTGCCTGAACCGCACCGGGAGACGCGAGTCGCGAGCGAGCGCTTCGTGTTTGTCCGGAAAATCTACAAGCTTCAGAGGTTTACGTCCAAAAAGGAGACAGAGGAGCCCTGCAGCTTCCTTCGAATAAGGGGAGAGAGTCCACTGGGCACACGCCGCGGGGTTTTCTCTCCCGAGGTTTCAGAGGGCACAGCCTCCTTCTATCCGCGTGGTGCCCTCTTCCTTGCCCCACGGGCTGGGGTACAGGGAAGGCACCGCCTACCCCATATATCCCCCTGGAACCTACTGGTTTACCCCAAAGCGCAGAAGTTCAGGCTTGTGCAGACCCCTGTCTGTCTCAGGAGCCAAGCTGTGCGGGCTCTGCCACAAACCTGCTGCCCAGGGTCAGTAGAGACATTAAACCCCATTGCAAAGACGTTAACACCATACCTTCACCCATCACACTCTTTGTAAAGACATCAGCTTTCCTCTCGTGTTTATTGCTACGGTGCCGAAGTAAAGGGCTTTGGGGATTTTGATAATTTCCAGCAACTCATTTATTTCATTGACATTTAAGCCTCCACAACGGTTTTAAGTACCTAAACTATCACCGTTTTACAGAAGGTTCGGATGGGTGAAGCCAAACGTACACGTTGTTAGTGCCGTGGAATTGCGTCTTCTTGGTAGTACTTCTAGCAGTTTACTTTTGTTACACAAGTGTAAATAAACATATAACTGCTGTTTTTACAAAGCATTTGAAAGTAGGTGCTAATTTAACAAGTTTAAGAACTCCTACTTGAAATGTAGACATAGTTCAGACAAGGCTTGAAGTAACACAGACCTGTTTATATTTCAACATCATAAATCCAACGTTGTTAAAACTGTAACTGAATATTAACTATTATCACAGAAGCAGACAAAACAGATCCTCCCTTACTACTCACTTAGAAGAAGGTTTCTTCTTTAGAAAGACAATGTTCCTAAAATCTGTTTTTAAATTAAGTGTAATCTAAGCCATAAATGTTGTAAGCCATAATTCTACATCTTAAATGCTCTTTAAAACAAAGTTGTAGCAGGTTAATAGCCACAGAAGCAACAATCTAGTCTTGATTTAAACAGTGAATATTCTTGGAAAGGTTGGCCTGGCAATTGCTTATGGAGCAGAGGTGTCCTACTAGAAAGCATATGAAACTCAAGCTAATTTTCAAGCACAGAGGTTGATGAAAGTCCTTTCAAGTTCTCAAAATCCTGGACTAGCATCTCCAGTGTATTTAAGATTTCAGACCATTCTTCCAGCACGCTTTCTGGATTTCCTGATAAGATCTACCTCTGAAAAAACCAGTGCCTAGGGTGCTATTAAATACACCCTGCACATCAGATTCCCCACTCAAATGTCTCACATCCTGCACACATGTCCGTGCCAGGACAGGGGCAGCAGAAGCTCTGCAAGTTTGCTACTATGCAATGCAGACAATTCAGCAGGACACTACTTCCCACCACTTTTAAAGTGCTCTGGAATTAGGTATACTTTACACTACAAGGTAGTTTGTTGCCTTCATAGCCACAGAATTCCTATGAAATGCTTGGGCCTTTCAGTTATAGTTAGATTGATACGGGATGAAGGTGTTCAGGCCAGGTAAAGAAGAAACTAAACATATCTTTGTGCAGCTTGTGTAGGTCAAAAAAGCAACTGAGCAATCAACAGGATATTTATTTTTACATAAAGCACACTGATCTGTGAACTTTGGGTGTTATTTTAAACTTTGATGTTATTTTAGAGCCAGTTAAGCTATTTGAATATTAAGTTGCAATTTGGAAGTGGTTTTAGGCTTTGTGCTAAATCAGTGCTTGATGGCTTGCTTTATTTTTTGCTAAATTAATTCAGTCAGGAAAAAGGCAAATATTATCTCTGTAAGGAAAGGTCTTCCCTCAGGTGCAATACCCAGGACAGCAACAAAAATCCTGACTTAGCCAATAGCAAATCTCTTAAAATAAGCATAATTAGGATTTCATGCAAGAGCTTTATCTCTGCCTTATACTAGACGCATGCCAAACAGCACACTTGCAACTCTTTGTGGCAAGAATAATCCCTTTGAAAGCAAGATTTGACCCGTCCCTTTTATCATGTTGAACCTCCAGCTATTTGTGTCCTGATGCCTGCATTACAATCATTCAAGTTTCAAACTTAGTAGCACAGACTTAGAAACACTGAATGACCACAGCTTCCACCCTGTCAAGTCTTCAGTGCTATACAGTCAGTAGCACCGACTGCTGGAGTCAGAAATGGAATTTTCCCCAGGGGGATTTATTCCACTTTTGCCTTGTAAGCCACCTCCTGCAGCACCTGATCCCAGCCCTGATCCACAGATCACACTTTTTCTTCAGTCAGGCAATTTCTCTGTTCCCCTACAAGCCTCTAAAAGGCAACTCTGGACATTTTTTATCTAAGGGGGATGGAGGAATGCATTTATGTGACGAAATTTACAGAGAGCAACAAGATAAAATTGTTATTCTTATGGGCCATTCACTCTTCCATGTGTAAAGGAGTGAGTACTGCATACAACACATTATATGCCTAGAAAGAAATCAGTGGGGGAATGGGAAGAATTGGATTGCACCACGGTGCTGACAGGGTGTTAAACTTCCAGCTGCTTGCCCATCTTGCTGAGGGCATCGCTGACAATGTCCAGCTCGTGGCGCAGCTCGTTCACCACGCTGGCGATGCTTTTCGTGTCTTTCAGGATCTGCACACTCTGAGTGTAGGGATTGTACTTCACCCCAAAGGGGCGCTTGATGGTTTTTGCAAACTCTCTATTGAGGTAAAAAAAAAAAGAAAAAAGAGTGTGTTATAACCAAAAGAGGGTGTTGTAAACAAGACATAAACCACACATGCATTCTCGGTATGCAGCCAGTATCAATAACCACTTTTCTAAACTACTTAAACATAGTTCTAATTGTTATATGTCTCCCACCCAGTACATGGAAGACCAAGAAAATACTAACCAAAATCCCAATGCTGTGAAAAGTAGTTACAAAACTAATAAGAATAAAAGGGTTTGGTGCTGCTACAGAGAGATGTTTAAAATCAAATCTGCTTTCATAAAAAGGTGTGGAGGGAAATCTGTACCTCATCTTTTCCTTAGCTTCTTCAAAACTTTCAGAAACAAAGTAAACCTCCTGGAAAGTTGTGATGAGACATTCTTGCTTGCAGGTGACCTTTGGATCAAAAGGCTTGACTTTGGCGCTGTCAGAGAGTGAGTGCTGGTGACGTGTTATCATGGGTCAGAGGAACATCACCATCCAAAGAATTCAGGAGAAAGATGATGCAACAAAGTGAATAAAAAGGATTATGTGACATGATTGTAGTGCACTGCATCTTAAAATTTTTATCTGCAGATGAACAGTGATTAAAGCCTAACAAACTGAATTATTCTGAACGGTCATATTCTGCCAGTCCGGGTGAGAAAAGGGATTCCACAGACAGGAGGCTCATGTATAAACAGAAGCAGTATTTTCAGAATCTGGTTAAACTAACAAAACTTTAATCTGGAAATAGTTACTCAGACTCTAACATCAAGAAATTATACTTCATGAAAAGCAGGGCAAAACAGTGGCAATAATAATGAGGTACAAAGAGAAGAGGCAAACAAGCAGTAGCCATTCTTACCTTGAGCTCACTAATTGAAGAGAGCAAGCCAGCCCCATAAACTCGTAGCTGTCCCTCTTGCTTGCACAAGCCAAACTCTACCGTGAAGAAGTAGCACTGAAACAGAGAAAGAAGTCAAACAATTCAGCCTTCATCAAAGATGCTGTGGTGAACTAGATGCGAGCATTTCTATCTGTAGGTGGCATCAAATAGTGGCAAATATCAGATAGTTATCACCCAGTTATCCTCAGATATTTAAAGAGGAGGAAAGCCAGAATGGAAGGGTGAAGAACCACAGAATTGCATGTTTCTCATAAGAAAGGTGGATGTTACAGATCACCCAGCTGGGCTGGAAGATGCTAATGTCAGTGGCAGCACTGAGGTGTAAATATGTTTTGAAAAATACTGACGTGAAATCACAGCCTCAGCTTAAAAGAAACACTGGATGGAAAGGATCTGTGAGTGAGAACAGCCCAGTACAGTTTGTTTCTCGTTTGCTTAGTGTCCTGTAAAATTAAAGATGTTCAGTTCATTGGATTTCAGGATTTCTGCAGCTATACCGGAAGGAACACTATTTTCATAGATGGCTCAGTTCTGCTCCCACTGAAGGTAATACAAGTTTTACCACTAGCTACATGAGGTGGGAAAAGAAATTTTAAAAATCAGCAACCTAATTCTTGCATAACTGGCACCAGTTATTTGTCATCTAAATTTACTTTTAATCTTAAAATACTTTTCCCAAGACATCCTGAGACTGATATCCAGAAAATTAATTTAGTTTATATTATTTTAATTTCTTGACTGAAAAATATCTAATGCTAGCACTCAGCACATTCAATACCATGTAATTTCAATTCATTCTACACATTAAAGAAATAGAACACTTTCAAATCACTGAATCATGTTCCCAGAAGTAAGACAACTTTGTCTGAAAGAAATAGACCATAAAATTTCAGTCTGCAAGAAGTAGTCTACCACCAGAAGTTGAACCATTACTTGACACTAGAGTGAAGAAAAATACCAGTCATATCAACTTTAAAGTGGGGTTTTTTTCCTAGCATGGAAGATTTTTTACAAGCTTTAAAATCCAGGGACCAGTGAAACACACAGATCTAGCAGCTGGTGTGGGTAATGTTGACACAAAGCTCAAAATTTATTCGATGGAGTGGGATCAGCCTAGTAAAGCACAAAGCTTTTGATGGAATCCCCAGGCACTCAAACACTCACCGTTGCCAGTTTTTGGACAGCTTCATCTGATGCCCCAAGTGATGCAAGACCAATTTCCTGGGAGAACTGAGCAAAACTGGGTTCAGCCAAAAGAGGGACATGGCCTAGGAGCTCATGGCAGGTATCACTGGAAAAAGAAACAAAACAAGAAATCTCATGATTTGTCTTTGTGGCAAAGTGAAAAAGCAGCACCACTGAACAGATACAATGTCTTGCATTAAACTTTAATATCCAAAGGACAGAAAAGTGTCACTCATTTATCTGAAAGCAGCCAAGCAGGTCATACCAACCATACCAACATATAAAGGGCATAAAATCAGATTTTCAAATGAAGTTGCCTAAAATTAAAATCTGAACTCCCCATTTGTGAGGCAACTGGCTATTAACCTAAGTGCACACAGTGACATTAGTAAGAGATCTCCAATAACATGTTGTGTTTTTGAAAATCCTGCACTTAAGAAGGTGGTACTTCAGCATGCTGTAACTTCATTACATTCAGCATGAAGGCTGAGTCTTCAGCACCTTAAAAATAAGTTTTATGCTGGTGTTCTTGAACAGCTTTTAAGTAACTTGGCTCTGGGCAAGCAAGATCCAAAACTTTCTCTCAAATTCTACCACAAGATTAAATGACTCACGGCTCTGGTGTATAGAGGGGGTCCGAGCTGTGTCTGACATATTGAGTGCAGTGAAAAACTCGGAATGCTAATCCTGCCAAGAAGTCTCTGGGTGACAAATATCCAGCAACGGGGCGAATGGTGAAGCCTGTACGCTCTGAAAATGAGCAGAGAAACTGTACATTAGTTTAGCATAGGAGGCACAACGTTGGCAGCTTTCCTGCTGGAACTGGGTGACAGCCACGGCACTACCTTGGCTCAAAACCACGTGGGAAAATGAGGCGTAGGCTTGAGAATGAGCAACATTTTTTAAAATGGACCTACCTCTGTGCCAATGGATTTCCTAGGATTCCATGCCTAGAATCAACAATATAGCCAGGTATCTCCCTAGCCAACCCTAAAAATCTTTTCAGACACTGCCTGTCAAATGTCACTGTATGCATTGAAAACACAATACATTAAAGAGGAGGCCAAAAGGCCTCCTAAAGGACCAGAACGAATACAAGTCACTAAGGATGTTCCCTTGTGCGCACAAAACAGTGGGATTTGCAGTGGACCTTGGTTTATTTTGAAAATTAGAACATTTTAGAAACTCAGCACATTACCTTTCAGGAAACGGGACACATCTTCCAGCTGGGGGATATTGTCTTCCCTGTACTCACAGTGTTTGCTGAGCAAAGGGAGGTTTTTAAGGTACTCTCTGCAGGCATAAGTTGGGTAAAGATTGTTAAGCTCTCGGTACACAGTCCCCCAAGTCTTGATCTCCTCCTCAGTGAATTCAATCTTGGGAATTGGGTCACCACTGCAAGGAGACGAGGAAGAAAGGACATTCCTCAGTAAATGGCTAATAAGAGGTGACTTAATTTACCTACTATTACTATTTAACTCCTGTGTGACTGCGCCACTTGGCATTAGACGCTGTCAAATACACAGTGAGATCTGGTCTATGTCCTGGAAAGCTTTTAGTCTAAGGACTTGCCTTTTTTTTCACTTTAACCAGTTGTCAGGAGTCTTTGTATTGAGCTCACTTAAAACTTTGTTTCTGTAAACAGTTTTAATTGTTTAATGCCAAGAGTAAGGTTTAAAAACCTGTGTAATCTCTTCACAGCTTCAGGAGCTGATGACACATCCTTTTCCCTGTTGGATTTCTAAGTCTGCAATTATTTTCCATTACCCTTTAAATTTGTTTTAGGAAAAGAGAATTCCATAAATTAACAACACATTGTGTGACAGCAGCTCAATATACACATCAGGTAAAAATCATACCTCTGTGCAGAGGAGACAAGTACCTCTCTGAGCATATTAATTTTAGTCTCTCTTTCCTGTTGAGGCGTCAGGACCTTGAATAAAGGGGATTATGGCAAGGGAAGTGTACGCTGCATTTCCACTGCCAACTAAGGAACTGGCATGGAAAACGTTTTTCCAGGGGAATCTCTGTCAACAACACATTACCAGTAATCAGCTTGGGACTGTGGTAACCAGTTGTATTAAACACACAGTGCAGTGGAACTCTAAATACAGACCTTTCCTAGGTCATTTTCAGTTGAGGAACTTGACACCTAAATTCAATCAGGCCACATGAAAATCACGCTTAGAAAGAATTTACAGCACTGAGTTATGAAACTCTTACTGCTTTAAGATCTCCACCCCCCGCTCCCCCCCACAAGAAGCATCTCCAAAGACACAAGCTCTTAGAATTTCTTTTCACAGAAAACTTCTTATCTACACATCACACATGCTAGTTTTAACCAGGAAAGAAAATTCAAGTATTAACATTTGCCCAGAAAGTTTAGTCTCAGTGGTCACTGGGCTGTATACTGGGATTTGCCTCCCCTCCCTCTCCTTTGCAGAGCAGCTGGCCAAGCCACACCTCCTCAGACTGACCAGGGCTGCTTCGATCTACCTTCTCATCTTGCCTTACATCTCTCTTCCTTTCACCTCCTTGGCTCTGATTCCTGAGCTGAACATGCATGTCTCAGCCTGACCTGAGCCCAGGAAGGTGAGCTCCTCACAGTCCACTCTGCTATTATTTCAAAGCACCCAGAAGGCTTATTCTGGAAGAATTCAAGCTTACTGTTTGTAGTTCATAGCCAGGTCTGCAAAATACTTTCGCCTCTTGCGATAGACATTGTCTTTGAAACCCTGGTGGTAAGAAAAGAAAACACAGTTCAGTGAGTTTCCTAGCCATAATAAATAAATCAATTTAAAACAGGACACTTGACATTTCTTCAGTTGGGGAACATAAAAGTATGAAGTGTAAGAATGAAAGGAGAGGGCAGGAAACTCATAGCTGTAGTCTGAAATGTTTAACAGATGGGAACTGAGCAAATACTCCAAAGTAGAAATCAGCTGGTTTATGCATGCAACTAAACATTTTGTAGACAGGGATTCATTTTAGTCATATCAGTATTTATACAAACTTAGTTACTTGCTTGATTATTCTAAATTACAGAACAAATTGCCCATTTGCACTGCCCAAATACCAGTTTGGTTTCTCCAGTAAGGAAGAAAGAAAGAGGAGGAAGAAAGCCTGCCTCAAAACAGCTTTTATTTTTTAAGATTTTTGAATTTGTATGTGACCACTCGGGGCCCAGTCCTGGAGTTCTTGCACAAGTAAGCCCTGCAGAATGGCACAGGAACTGAATTCAGTCAGTCTTGTCTGAACTAAGAAAGAGACATGAAATCCCCAAGAGAAAGTGCTCAGACCCCCAGAGGCGCCATTGAGGGGGAGGAGAGGGAGGAGGAAAAGCTGCTATTTTTTAAAGTCAGCTCCACAAAGGATGTTTCCAACTATGGATTGGGTGTAGGGAGGGAAAAGTACTTACAGGATGGTCAGCATCTAAGTCAGACCCGTACATCAGCACCCGGTTTGCACACTTATCCAAATCTGAGATCTTCTTCGGAAACCAGGGAATGTTCTCCATGTCTAGGGAAGGCATGGAATCCACAAGGTTATTAATAACACCAAGGGAGGAAACGCTACTTATGGTGGTTACAGCTCAATCTATAAATTAAAGGGGCACGAATAAGACAAGGGAGTCCTCTGCCTATCTGGCAGCAGCCTCCAGCTCACACTTCCTCCTCGGTCACTGCCACAGTCTGCCTACAGAGCGCAGCCAGCCCCAAAGCCTCCGGGAAGGAAACAGTTAACATGGGTTTCTCTGGCCCTTTGCTGTTGTTGGAGTAGCATCTAGAGGATCCCATGGAGACAAGGTCTCCCCATGTACAGCTGCTGGGAGTCTTTAGGGCACAAATGGTGCAAAGGAGAACAGAAGCGATTTGCCTGTGGTCCCTGGGCAGAGTGGGAGCAGGTTAGAGTCCTCCTATCCTGCTTTACTAACCGTGGGAAATGGATGTTTCTCCATGGTTAGGTACCTGGGAAGCATCCAGCTTTGCCTTGAGGGGTCTGGGAGGAAGAGGAACAGGAGGCCCTGCAGCCTGAGAGAGGTGCATCATTACAGTTTTGCTACCGACCACTTTGGGGTTATTTTTAGCCTAAAGGGTTTTTTTGCCAAGCTCTTGGCAGAGCAGTTAATACACTGTTTTTCTACCTCAATGCTCCTCAGTTTACTTTAAAAGGTCAGGAGACTGTTTAGTTGAATTTCCCCTTACTTACAGCTAAAGTAAGCCATTTTATCCAAGAAGTCCAGACCTCTCCTTCCCAAGCACAATGACTGAAAAATACATGGGACCATCTTCCTGCTGCCCTGAACTTTGGGCATCTCTTGAATTAGAAGTAAACAGGATGTGTAGTATCTAAAGGTAAAAGGCACCTCTTCCATACAAATATAAGTAGCCAGTTATGACTAAAAGTGGGTAAAAAGGATAATGAAATCAAGAACTACATGAGGAAATTGCAGAATCCATCTTCCACTCTCCCCAGCGTCTGACCTAATCTGGGATCTGTCAGTATCACATCTCTGCCATTGTGGTGTACTTGAGCCCTGCACCCAGAGTTTTCCTACAGGACAGCCTGCCTTGACCTGCACAGATGCAGGACTCCCACTGGTGCCAGCTGGGCTGTGCTGGGAAGGGACAGGAGCACAGACAGCAGACACACAATTTGCAGCAGCCTGACACAGCTTGACACAGCCTGAACTCCCAGGTGACAGCAGACAACACAGCCCTGCTCATGTCAGCCAGACTAGACTCACACATAACAAAGACACAGGTACCTGGTGGCAGGTGTCTGAACACACTACACAAATGCAGGTGGGGACAACTATAAAAATATTTCAAACCAACACATTCAGAAGTGCATTTTCATCAGAACTGCCTTTTGTACCTACCATCTTCCTGGACATTGAAATGCTCTGTTGGGCTCACAGATACAATGTTGACATGGGATTTCAGGAGCTGGAAGATCTCGTTCAGTTGCTCCCTGTTACTGTCACAGTCCACGAAGATCTCAAACTCAGAATTTCGTCTCTTGGACTTCCGTGACTCAATGTGTACCAGATTTACATGCTTCTCCTGTTTGGTAAGAAGTAATGTTCTCAAAGAGACGGACTAAAAACAATTGACTAAAAATGAGAATATCTTTTCAAACTGCTATTCTACTGCCATGAGCTATTCACCACCTCTGTGAAGCTGTTTTAGTTAATTGGATCTCTTGATAGCAGTTTGCTTATTGGAGGGGAGAAAAGGTTTGATTTTCTATTCAGAAGAAAGTGAAAGTGAACCTCTGTTCTTTCAGTTTTATTTACATTCAGGAAGCATATAAAGACATAGTCAGGCGGTTTAAATTCATAGACCTTTTTCTTTCATCTTTCCCACAGGAAGCTGATTAGCAAAATTCACCAAAATGCCAATCAAGTCACCATATAATTATCTCACAAGTGTGCAAAGGATTTAAAAGCAGTAGTTTTCAGGGCATTAGTTTCACTTCTCTTTAATCTGAAAAATTATTTAACCATGTGTTTTATATTAGGAACATTGAGAAAACCTCAGGCTAAAACATGCAGGGCCACACACCAGAGCACAGTGGCTCTGCACATATTCCTCACACAATACCTGCCCAGAAGCTGTGCAATTGCAGCTCCTCTGTCACCTTCAGCCTGGCTGGGCAGTGTGACAAGGGTACTGCACTCAACACAGGCTGACACCCCAAGTGTCCACCTGCCATCAGCAGGGGCTTCAGACCACCTGTTATTCCCTGCCAAAACGTCGAGTGCCAGTCCTCTTGTCATGAGGGGAAAAGGCAAACCTCTCTCAGTGTTTAGTCAGTGCAGGTAAGATTTTTAGCCAACCATCATCTAATTTCTGAGGCATAAATTTGCCTTCATGGGTAATTTTGGGTGCAAAGTGGGAGCCAGGTTAAGAATCCTTATTAAATGGATGTAATTAATTCTAGTGTGTTCCAAAACTACCCTTACAATTTAAAAGCACAGAGCTGCTGTAGCAATATGGTTATCACATACATACCTGAAAGAGTTTTAATGCTTTTACAAGTCCTCCAACTTCATTCTTCAAGGAAAAAATTATGGCTGTCCTTCCTCTTTCAGATGCATGGTCTTCATTCTCTTTATTATCTTCAACCATCATGTAAGCTGACTTATTTAACTAGATGCAAATAAACAAAAAAAAATTGTTTGAATGGATAGCAGTGCAAAAAGTGTAACTTTTCACATTTCAGGTTGTCTTGGGGTAATGCTGTGCTTTGACTGATCAACCACAAAAGGACAATTACGAATTAAATCATTACACAATAACAAGAATAAAGTTAGGCAAACATAGAATCTGTGAGAGATTGAAATACCAAGATATCTTTCTTTTAGTTGAACGATTTTAGGGACATCTTTAGTTATTCAGTAGGATGCAGAAAATGTTCTCGATGTATAGTTTATAATTAGCATTGTTACTGGGAGGAAGGGGAGCAATAAGATGTCAGCAGAAACAGTACATTGAACAAAACACTTGTTAGCAAGTTCAGTGAACACTGGCAAAGGGAATAATCCAAATCCCGCAGGACACAGGTAGGAAAAGATGAATCAGGATTCAGTAGATCAGAACTGAAAAATCACTGCCTTTCTCTTGTTACATAACTGTAAAACACTGTTTTCATAGGGCAAGGAGACAAACCTAAGAGGTAAAATGTTTTGCTGACCAGAATCTCCTGGTTATAGAGACAGTCCCTCTCTGATCAACCACAGCCAAGCTGCTCCATCTTCTTTGTCCCCTAATTCGTATGTCAAACCCTTGGCATAATCACCCAAATCACACACTAAAAGTTCAGACACCCCACACTGTCAGACTGTGTGGTTCTGTACCTTACTAATGGTCATGCTCCTCACTGTGTGGAAATCAGCAGATATCACAGACCATATCCTTAGCTACATGTAGCCAGGCCATAAAGAGAGATAATACTGAAACAGTGAAGAATGGGGAAAATGCAAAGTAAAGAAAAAATACAAGGCTTATAAGCAGAGCCTGTCTCTCATATGTCTTCAAACCTTGCAAAAAAGAAAGAATAAAAGATGAGGTTTCTGAATGAGTCAGCAAGAAAGAAGAGAGGAACAATGAAGGCACATTATTGCTATTTGGAATTATTTTTTGATCTGACACAGCTGTTAAAGATATCACTATCTTGGGACATTTTCAGAAATGAAAAGAGCAAAACAAAAATGCAATCAAAATGCACCGGTTCCACTGATTCCCTTATACAGTCTCTCCAGCTTTAACCTCTTTAAAATAGATAATGCTGAACAGCTAAATGTTTCTACCTATAACTGAGAATTTTGAAAAGAAAAACCAGCTTTTACCTATCTTTTATCAAAATGTTCTCATTCACCATTCAGATTAAGAACGTAAATCTGCCTCACAAAATAATTACATTACTTTCATTTTAGATTGAGTGATTTACAATGAGGCAGATACTTGATGCTGCTTTAAGGCTTCAAGCAGGTAATTAGGCATGGGATTCCAAAGTTGTGTCCTATGGAAAAGGTCCAAGCCCACTGATGCTAATGAAAATATTTGGATTTCTGACTGGGTTCCCACCTCTAATGAGTTGCCACAATATGATGAGCCTGGACAATAGTGTCAGACCATCACACCACACCATCAGCTTGAGTCCAGACATCAAGTTCTCTGCTGAAACTGTTTGGCAGGCCCAGTCCAGGTTCAGCTGAGCAGCCTGCAGGTTTCCCAGCTCACTTCAGTGTCAGATCACAATTACAGGAGCCAGGAACAGGCACTGAGCAAAGGTACTTCAAGCAGAAAAGGAAAAGCTAGGAGCACCACAATTACATACAGGTCATTGGTCGTTGTCTCAAGTGCAGAGAGGCCATTTGTGTGAGCCAAATCCTGTCCAGATGATACAGCTGTAGGAGATGCTGTGTGCAAAGAAGTCTCTGTTACAAGTAGAGTTAGGTGGCAGTCTTTGAAGGCAATGAATGTAGGGCTGGTTTATGTAAGTGGCTAATATGCAGCATGTTGGCTTGACTCCACATTTAGGAGCATTGACTTAAGCCCAGATCAGTCTTTATGAGATTTGGCACAGTTGCATGCAGTGTTATGAGGTGCACAGCTGGGACAGACTACCTGCACTGAAAACGAGTGTTCTTCTTTCATGTTTTGCTGCTGCAACTTACACTGTGTCTAGGATCAGGTGACAACATCTGTAAAGTTATGTGTTTAAGAGATCAATGAAGAAAATACAACAAAACACAGAATGTTCTTATATTAAGCCCTAGAAATGACCTCTAACTTAGGAATTAGAAGTTGGACAAGAGAAATGGAGATGCCTACAATGCCAAATGCACACCATTTACATATTTAACCCTACACCAAAGCTAATCTTCTGCTTTAATTAAAAAATTAACTGAAGACAGTAATGCAGCAGCCATTTGGGTGTAAGGCAACAGGAGAAAATGTTAATGCAGAGACAATCCCTCTCCTCCAGTGGCTGCACTTCACTTATATTTTATTCTCTATCAGTAACTCAGCAACCCAGCTCTAATAAAATCTGACACTTTTCCTTTGCATGGTAACACATTTGAGCTTTTTGGAGGGTGAAGGGGAAATTAATATTGCATTGATGGCTTTTTATTAATTATGCAAGTCATTAACTGATTTTCCACCAACCTGACTCAGTCAGGTTGATGAAAGTACACACACATAGAGGTATTCTAAATCCTTTATTTAGGTAGATAACCAGGTGCTGTCTGGTTAAAGACTGCACTTTTTGGGACCCATAGCAATTATCTTCCCTTTCTCCTTCTCCCCAAAGGTTATTCACTGAGAGAGAGATATTAGAGGGTGCATACTTTGTGCTTTAATTGTTTACATTAATAGCTAACCACGATTTAAAATTATCCAAACATATTTGCTTTAAAAAAATTACATTTTAGAGCCATAAATTGAAGATTAAAAAATCTTTTCAAAATATTTCATACTGACTGACAGTAATCATGATTAATAAAAAATGTCAATGGGCATTTGATATTCTCTTCCCTTTAAGTAGCTGCTTAGTTTGTCACTGTCCTTTTGACACACTTCTAGGGAAGGATGAAGACACGATATTAGGAGTGACTACAACTAGATTTCACAATACGTTTTCCAGCCACACCGAAGTTCTTCCTAAGACTTAGCTCTTAGACACCAACCCAAAAGATGTGCTGAACAGCTTATTTGGCTTCCAAGTATCTGAGGGATACAGCAAAGCAATATTTTTGTGAAACTTTACTCCTTTGCTGTCAGCTTCTTGTCTTCACAAGGAGTTTTACAGACTTTATCAACTGCACAGTATCAGTAACTGCAGCCAATGCATAAGTGCTGATTTTATCTGGTCTTCTCTGACGCACTAAGCAAATTCCCACTATAATGTGGAGTAACCCAGGAGTGAGTTTTTCTGGGCTATATCACACCCTCTGTCTCCTAAGCAATGATGCACCAAAAGTTGCTTAAGTACCTTAACTTCATGTGCTCGCATTTACACTTTGAGACTTTCCCCCCCCTCTTCTATCCAGGAACAGCAGCATAACCAGTCCCATCCCAACCCCAGCGGCACTGAACGCTGCCGCCGCCGCCGGAGGAGCCGCACCCCAGGGCTCTCCAATGAGCCCTCTCCAAGTAACCGGGGCCGGAAAGCTCCCTTTTTCCCCAAATCCCCGCTCCGAGAACTGCAACAGCTAAGCGCCCGAGCTGTGACTCCACAAAAGCGGCGTTTACTCCGCAAGACAGGACCGATCCCGGGGCCGGTCAGCGAGGATCCCATCCCGCTCCTCCCATGCTCACCCCGCTCCTCCCCTGTGCCCATCCCGCTCCCCTCACCTGTGCCCATCTCGCTCCCCTCACCTGCGCCCATCCCGCTCCCCTCACCTGCGCCCATCCCGCTCCTCCCGTGCTCACCCCGCTCCTCACCTGTGCCCATCCCGCTCCCCTCACCTGTGCCCATCCCGCTCCTCCCGTGCTCACCCCGCTCCTCACCTGTGCCCATCCTGCTCCTCACCTGCGCCCATCCCGCTCCTCCCGTGCTCACCCCGCTCCTCACCTGCGCCCATCCCGCTCCCCTCACCTGTGCCCATCCCGCTCCTCACCTGCGCCCATCCCGCTCCTCCCGTGCTCACCCCGCTCCTCACCTGCGCCCATCCCGCTCCTCCCGTGCTCACCCCGCTCCTCACCTGTGCCCATCCCGCTCCCCTCACCTGTGCCCATCCCGCTCCTCCCGTGCTCACCCTGCTCCTCACCTGTGCCCATCCCGCTCCCCTCACCTGTGCCCATCCCGCTCCTCCCGTGCTCACCCCGCTCCTCACCTGCGCCCATCCCGCTCCTCCCGTGCTCACCCCGCTCCTCACCTGTGCCCATCCCGCTCCCCTCACCTGTGCCCATCCCGCTCCCCTCACCTGCGCCCATCCCGCTCCTCCCGTGCCCATCCCGCTCCTCACCTGCGCCCATCCCGCTCCTCCCGTGCTCACCCCGCTCCTCACCTGTGCCCATCCCGCTCCTCACCTGCGCCCATCCCGCTCCTCCCGTGCTCACCCCGCTCCTCACCTGTGCCCATCCCGCTCCCCTCACCTGTGCCCATCCCGCTCCTCACCTGCGCCCATCCCGCTCCTCCCGTGCTCACCCCGCTCCTCACCTGTGCCCATCCCGCTCCTCACCTGTGCCCATCCCGCTCCTCCCGTGCCCATCCCGCTCCTCCCGTGCTCACCCCGCTCCTCACCTGCGCCCATCCCGCTCCTCCCGTGCCCACCGCGCTCCCCTCACCTGTGCCCATCCCGTTCCTCCTGTGCCCATCCCGCTCCCCTCACCTGCCCGGCGGGGTCCCGCGGGCTCGGCGCCGCCTCCAGGGATCCGCCGCGGCGGGGCGCGGGGTGCATGGCCGGGACAGGCTCAGGGCAGTGCCCGGCCCCGCCGGCTTTATGGAGGGGCGAGAGCCGCCCCCGGCCGAGGGGAGGGATGCAGGAAGGCGGGGGCAGGCGCTGCCCGGCCCAGCTGGGGACGGGGCGCGTTGACCCTCTGCACAATGTTCGCCCAGTTTGCAGAGCTGCGATGCTCGGATGCAGCCACCACCCGCTCCCCGTCGCTGCACCCCGGAAAAACCCGCACAAGGAGAAGCCCTTTCCCTCCTGAGTTGCGCCTCCTCGGTCACTCCGGAGGGATCCCGGAACACTGACTCTTTGTAGGTAACTCTGTGGGTTTTGCAGTTAACATAAATTTGCACGCCGCGGGGTTGAGGGGAGCGAGCATTTGGATGGAGGAGGTCTTCCTCCATCGTGTCCACACAGGCGCTTCCCAACACTCGTGCACTCTCTGTGAAATGCTCCGTAAGCTGCCTGTGGGAAAGGGAAGGCAAACTGCATCAGAGGTGAGAGGTGGTGAGGGCTGGGCCCATAGCAGAGGGGCTTTAAGCAAAGTGGCCTCCAAGGCTACAGGGAACCCAGCAGTGAGGGGCTCCCCTAAATTCTCTGCAGCACTTAGTGCAGGTTGCTGTCTGTCACGATCCGCTAATGCAAGCGGGGGTCGTGATGGTTCGTTTATCAATCTCAGAGTGTAAAAGGACACAAGAGATTTCAGTTTTAATCAAAACAGTGCACCTTTATTAAGTGCCCACAACACAGTAATGCAATAGAAGAGAGTAAGAGAGAGAGAGAAACAAAGTAGAGAGGGGGAAAAAGAGGGGCAATAGCTACCAACGGATGAGACGAAGTCCTCGTGGTCTTCCGCCAATAGATTCGTCTTCTTTCCGTGGGGAGATCTCCGACTCGGTTATTTCAGAAAGTCCCTTTATAGTCCTTTTCAGAAGCGAGGGGCAACTGGCCAAGAGGTTGGGAAATCTACAGCCATTGTTATGGGGTCCGTTGCTTTGGGAAACAGGTACAGGACAGACGTACAAGACAGGTGTACTGGAGAGGTGTACAGGACAGGTCATTCCTTTCTGCTTCGGCGCAGTCCTTCCCGCCTGGGCAGCAAGAACGGCACAGTCCATTGTGACCTGCACTAATTTTCCTCAGGAATGCGTACCAGTTCCCAGTGGGCACACCCGTAGGCAACACTTGGCAGACAATCCCACCTCAGCCAGGCCAGGACTGCTGTGTTCAGTCTCTGTCTTCGGCGATGATCGTGAGGCAGATGAGGGATTTTCGGACTGTCTCTTACACTGTCTCTAAGTGGAACACAGTGGGCAGGTGTGTTGAGCTCTTCACTAAGAGCAGCAGTGCATTTCTGCTGTGAAAATAAATTGCAGCGTATTACTTCTTTTCTCAAAAGCTCCTGCACATACAGGAATAATAACTACATTTCTATTAGCAGAAAACTACACCTGTTCATATCATTTATGTTGTCATTTATTTTCTGCATACATCTAGACATGTTTATAATATAAAAACTCATGGTTTTTAGACTCCAATAATCCCAGTCCTCACTGTCTCCTCTCAGGTCAGACTTGGCAACATTAGGATAAGGGGATTTGTGGTCCACAGCAGAAGAAGCAAAAACGTTCCCCGGGAACATAATCCATTAGTGGCATTACAGGTCTCTTGGGGAGGAGAGATCGATTATTTTGTGTTTGAGCTGTCCAAAACCAAAGACTCTGATGTTTTTAATGTTCTTTTGAAACAAACCTTTCAACGAAATGCTCAAAATCAGCAGCAACTAGTTTTACTCTAATCTACTCAAGTATTTAGTATATTAGTATATACTAATATACCCAGTATTTTGCTCCTCAGTGCCTAAAATATTGAAACCTTGATTCCAGCTAGATCCCTTAGACACTGGTGTACCATACATGGTAAATCATATTGATGAAGCCAATACACAGGCTGACACCTAAACCAGGCGGGCACAGTCACACTTGCACCAACATCTGCAATGATATCAGGGTCTTCCTTCTTCCTAGAAGGCACTGAACTTCAAACAATCCTGTTTCTAAGAGGACTGAGGGTGACTACCTCAGCCCTTCAGACACAGCATGGGATTGAAAGAGCATGGCTGTGAATGATGACATAGCTGGAAAAGCCTTTTTTTTCCAGTTTGCTAAGGGGACATATTTTGTAATTAGATGCTTCAATTTTCCCTGCATAAAGAAAATGCAGTATTTATCAATATATGTCTTAGCTCTACAACAGGCATTTCACTTCCTTCCTGAAGCATTGATCTCCCCATCAAATGAGCTGCCTCAGAAAGCAAAGAATTTGTAGGATCTTTACCCAGACTCCTAAGCGTATGAGAGCCTGGTGTTAATGATAAATCTGTAAACACGGGCACAGTAAGACATTTATGATAGAATATGACTAATCTGCCAATTTTCCCTTGCTCAAATGAAGCAATAATAATGGGGAGCCCATGGGCAGCTTGACCTATAACTGCTGAAACAGTGGGACTGAGGTCAGGAATGGCCAAGGAAATTTAACCTAATATGAAATTAATTAGTTACATAACAAGATAACTGGGATGCCCAGAGTTTTGGGGAGCAGATTAAAGCTGATTCACTGGTTTAGGAAGAAGTGCTTGTTCACCACAGCCAATACTGCGTGGTCTGAAAGGGCAGAACCACAAAGCATGAACTGACTCAATTACAGCCTGTTTTCACTGGGTGCTCACTGGAGCCTGCTCTGCTCCTCTCCACACAGGGTTTCCAGCTCCTAGGAATCTGTGGATGGCTTTACAGGAGAACTACTTAAAAGGTTTTATCCAAAAGCTGAATCTTCACAGTTCTAGGGTTGCAGGGCTTTGGAAAACTGTCACTCTGTTACGAGCACAGCTGCTGCTTTGGGTTTTCACAGACAGAGGGACACTTCTACCTTTTCCCAAAAGCTGGTAGCACGTTGTACCATTTAGGAGTGGTGGCTTGGGCCCCTCATCACAGAAGAGAGCGATATGGCACAGCAGTCAGGTATGGAGCACAACACATACAGGGCAGCAAAGTGCACAGGAGCTACCCTGCTCATCCTGGCAGGAGGTGGCACAAGCAAACACTGACCCAGAAAAGGTCTGAAATGTGACCTCGTTGGTCTGCAGGAGCACCAAGGCAAAGAGAGGCCAAAAGTTTTCAGTGGGATGTCAGAAATCTACACAGACCCTGAGGTGGGAAGGAACTGTGAAGGACAAAGACAACTGGGGTATCAACACCATAGGAAAACAGGCCTCCTCTTATGCCATGGAGATAAGTGCTTAATTTTCCTCTAAAGCCTGCAGGAGATTTCTCACATATAGCCTCTCATACAGACAAAGCCCTCCAGACAGATAATCAGCACCTGAGGATGGAGCACAGGTCTGACCCTGCTCAAAAGTGGGTCAAGCTGATCACGTTTTGCAGGACAGGGCTTTGCCATGTGCAGCTGCCACAAAACCTCTCACACTGGCACAGAGCAACCATGGTAGCACTCGCCATGAAGGCTACCAGAGTGGATTTCAATTATGTTTTCCCTCATAATTCCTCATTAAATGAATTCTCCTCTGCCACATTCAGATCCAAGTGAGAGAGTGGTGTCAGACTGAAGTCCCATGTTTTCTCAGTCCTTTGCTGGAGTAGCTCCAGGAGCATCAAGCAGCTCCAGAAGAGACCACGAGTCTATTCCTCCTTCCCATCTGCTAACTCTGAGGTGACTCTGCTCTAGTTTTCAGAGAGTTTCTGTTTTGTCCTTCAAAGCAGAAACTTTACAGCAAAGTTTGCAATCAAACAGTGGTTCTGACACTTGGGGGTACACATTTGTAGATAAATGCCCTGTTGATTTTTAGGCTGAAAAGTATTAAAACCAAGCTGTCACACTTGTAGCTCTTCCCCTCCCTAGAGAGCCACAGAGTAAAGGATAGCTTTTGCTGTCTGAAATACAACAACATAAACCTTCTGCCCTACCTCTCCATCCCACTCTGAGAAAGTTTGCTCTCCATGGGTCAAAAACATAGGGACTCAACGAACCTGGCACATCTTTCCAGACACAGCACAAGTCTCATATTTACCAACAGTCTGAGGAAGCTGGTCTAGAGGGAAAAAAAAAAGGTGGAAAAAAGAAAAATCAGGGTCTCCCAGGGGTTCCACACTGGGGAAGAGACAGAGTCAGAGGGTGATTTTGTTGAACTGGTGAGGCAAGAACCATGGAAAAGCAGGTTGGGAATGATCTGTAAGGATATTAATCTTCTGCTGAAAGATCAGATTATCTACCTGAATGCAGCAAGACTGAAGGAGAGAATCAGTCAGCCCTGAAGTCTTCTCAGTCCCATCAAGGTCATCAGTGGGAATTACCTGATCTCCCCATGTGATAGGAGGAAGTGCTCTAATCTACAATAAGGCAATTTCACAACATCACTTCTGAGGTATAAACCCCCTTGGACTTGATTTGGCCCAGCCATCTGCCTTTCCAAGCAGGACCATTTGTCTGAGGCAAAGTGGCCACTTGAAACCTTTCCAGAAAAAGGTATGAAGTGTTAACTCCCTGAACAAAACAGGTTTAATACCACTTAATACCAAGCCTGCTCTAATCATAATTACTTTCTCCAGAACAGACAACTGGAAATTCTAATCACAGCCCTCTGCCTTTCTGTTAATTAACTGCTGCAGGCAAGTCATGCGTTTAAGAATCTCATGGCACTTAGACAAGCACTGTGGAAGTTATAGGGAAGAGTGAAGAGGAACATGATGCAGCCCTCTGCACAGTTTTTTTTCCAACATAGGTTTTACAGATCTTCCTCATATTCTGACTGAATTTTTTCAATGCCCTTGTATAGTGATGCCAAAAAACCTGCTGGTCTGACAGTCTGGCTCGTTTTCTTCTACGGATTTTTAATATTTATAAAGCATTTATTGTCACAAGACCGAAGCAGCAGCATTCACTTCCAATCACTTTCTAGTCTTCTTTCTCTCAACCTTTGACTTCTCTCACATGAATGAGGTAACCTGTGATTGTGGCTTAGGTCATTTACCTAAATGCAGGAAGTTAAAAAGCTCCAAATCCAAAGCTTTTCAAAATTTCAAAGAACTGTATGGATCTGAAATCCCTGTCTTTCTATAGAGAATTCTTCCATTTTCTCCCTTCTTCTGCAAACCACAGTTCTTCCAACAAACTCTTCCTAGAGCAATCACCCAGCCTTTCACCAGCATGAGGCTGTGACAATGTCATACCCTGAACTCAGAGTAACCTCCAAGAAACATCTGGAATTCCCTGCCCCTGAGAAGGGAACCACATCCCCATGAGGGTGGTTTAGCAATCGGTTAACTATTCATGCTACTGAATAGTTGTTGATTAATAAAGCATTTAATTCATAACCAGTTAATATGCAACAAAAGGAAAATGGGGATTTAAATTACACAATTATTTAAAACATTTACAAATACCTTTTTCCAGTGAAAAGTGCAAGAACCAATGAGGCAAATTACCCTCTCAACGTGACTCAGCCAGCTGTAGTATCAACAGCCTTCAAGCACACTTATTTTGAAAAGCCAGAGCTGCTGTGTCAACCTACTGGAGCACATCCAGCCAACAGACCATTCACTGTTTGTGTATTTGCTTTGGACTGTTTAAAGAAGTAATATTAGCCCTTTCGTCTGAGGCAGGAAATATTTTTCATTTCACAAAAGCTAAATAAAATCAGGAGTGACATGAATTACTTGCTGCTCTGAGCAAACAAGGTGTAGTTTTTCCTAACAACACCTTTGTAAACTTTTTAGAAAAGGTTAGTTTAGCTGCTGCTGGGACAATGGAGAAACCAGGCTCTGGTTTGTATTCTCTAGTGAAAATAATATTGCAAAATTAATATCAATCAGCTACATTTCAAACCAAAGTGTTGTCTGGCTGGGAACCAAAGTCCAGAAAGACTCTGGAGCCACTGGGTATAGAAATGCCAATTACAACTTCCTTTTATTTCCTTATCAGCTCAGTGTTGGTCAAGTCACCTCAAGTTAAGCATGGTCCCCCACCAGTCAGCAAAGATTCCCTGTGTAACTAGAGCAAACAGGATTTAGTCCAGCCAGAGCCATCAGCCAGAGGTGGGGAAAGCCAAGTGGAAAAGCTCAACAAACTGAACTGCCTGCTGCCTAGAAATACAGTGCAGCCTGGAGAGGACAAGGAAATGTTGTATTGAGCCTTGAGGATTCTGCTCTGCTTGGGCTTGCAGCCCAATCCCTGTAGCTCAGGCAGGGCTGAAGGCTCACAGATGGTTTCACAGCAGTCTGAGCCGAGGTCACAACTCTGCACTGCACCAGTCCTGGCCATCAGCCCCAGAGCCCTGGCAAGGGGAGGGAGGCTGAGAAGCTGCTTAGTGTTGATGGCTCTGGCACCAGGTACAAGGTGCAAAATGCCATAACCTGAAAATGAAAAACAAAGCATCCAAAAAGAGAAGAGTGTGCGAGAGCCTTAGGCAACCTCAGCCACCACCACTGAAAACAGCCACTCATGGCATTCAGGGATTACTTCTGACCAGGTCCTGATACTTCTCCTGATGCCTTAGGTTTTAACTTTTGTATTTTTCAAATCCTGTACTGCCTAGTGTGTAACTCTGAAGTTTCGTGTGGCCTGTTAGCTGCTGTTCTCTCGTGCTGGTTAGACATAACAAAGCCTCTCTAGGTTTGCTCTTCAAGGACACCTTGGTTGTCCCAGGCCCCAAAATGTGTAAACTAAAAGCCTCTGAAGAGGAGGGGTAAACTTTGGGTAATTACATCATTAAATGAGGTTATAATTGGCAAATTAACCCTGATATGCAAATAGACCAAACTTATAAAAGTGTGAAGAACCCGTGACCCAGGGTCCATCTTGGGTGTAGCCTTTTGACTGCCCAGGGTGTACCTTTGAAGGCCCTTCAAAGAAGTAGCTACTTTTGTTCTCTTATTCTTGTCTAGCCTCTGTTTTCAGGTAGCCACTTCCATCACTTCAGGTAGCATCATCCATCCCTTAAGCACAAAGTGCAGTAGAAGTGGACTCCATTCATTGAGAAACCACCCTGATAGCATTATTTCTACTACATTATCATTACAAAACCTCGGGAATTATCCAGTGCTTTCACATCACAAACACAAAGCAAAACAGTCAAATGCATAAATAAGCCTGCTGATAAGAGCAGTCACGGAGTGTTTGTTAACCTCAGCCTGTTGGCCTAATTAGTAGAACAGCAGCATATTGTGTATTCAGAGTGAGGTAGAAGAGCGAACAAAGGAGAAAGCTTTGTACTCGCTAATGATATGAGTAAGCAGAGCTCAGAAAGCGATTCAGCAGACTTTGATCCACTCCGGAAAGAGAACAAGAGCTCTCCAGGTACTTCTGACACAGCCTCACCACGGGCTTGTGCCAGTAACCAGCCTCTGCCATCTTCACACTCATTTAGAAAGTGTATCCGACATTAGATTTGCTGAATGTAAGAAGCAGGCAGACTGTATGCCATGTGTTTCACACACCCTAAACATAGCCAGGCCAAGGGAAACCAAGAGATGACTCCAAGGCCCAATCACAAAAGACACTGGGTTTGCCTGCTACAGCAGGTTTTTGGTACGTTTCACCCCCGCGCTGTAGATGATCAGCCTTTCTGAAACAGAGGACATGGTCAGATTTTTCATTCCCAGCCAGTCTGTTAAAGCCCCTCAGGGCTCCACAACAAAGTGAGCTCAGAGGACCATTCCTTGTTCACAGATTTCAGACATCTCCCATCCACTGAAGCCCTGAAATCACACAGAGAAACAGATGATAGAGGGCAGCCTCTGGTCTAGACACTGGCCATTGACCAGCATGAACAACATAAATTAAATCACACTCACTTTTTTGCTCTAAGGATGAAAACCAGCAAGGTAAACCCATCAATTCTCAGCAGCAACTCTAAACACACTGGCAATTGTAAAATATCCAGCCTTGGAGCTGTGAATCACATCATCATTTCCAAGACTGGCAAGAGCTGTTCATCTCGCTGTGTTCTCATGACAGATGTTTTTTTTCCCTCTGAGTTTCTTTTATCTTATTAGATTTTAGCTCCCATTATAGTTAGGACAATTTTGTATTGGGGCAAAATTAATTAGTTTGCATCAAAGAAAGGCTCCTTAAAACGTAACACTAATGAGTCTCATCTGCCTGATTAGAGGGCTTTGCTTTTAGGAACACTAGGTACAAAATTTTATTTCAGAGAAATAAAACATGACAAGATTATTTAAGGTTGAAAGCATTAGCTAAACAGTAACTAGGATCATGGATAAAAGATTAGGGTGGCAAACTGTGAGCAGACTTACAACTGACAAGAGGATGCAAGTGTAGACCAGAACAGGCTAATGAGGTTTTGTCAAAGATGTGCAAGCAGAGCTCAGTACAATTCACAACAATGTATTTAGTGAACTGACACTGTGCCTCCCATCTATTCACAATTCTTTTCACCTATTCACATGCTTGTAGGGACTAAATGGAAAAGAGTTATGGATTGGAAAAAGTACCAATATTTAGAAAGAAAAGATGGGAAAAAAGTTCATCCTGGATGAGTCAAACTAATCTTTAATATCTGGCAAACTACCTGGACAAAATATTTGCTTATTTTTCAATCTGATTTTAGTCAAGAACAAGTTGTGTTTATCAATGTTGGCTTTGATTGATGTGAGAATTATTCCAGAGAACAAAGGGAGTTAAATAGATTGGGTATTTCTCATTTATATATTAAGCTCCTTCATCCCACCCACTTTCTCTTACCCCATTAGTACAAACAATTAAAAAAATACAATCTAGAATTAACTTCCTGAAAGACAGGGCAAAATTCACCTGAAAAATCACGTGGTAAACATAGTTAGCAGACTTTTTCTGGTAAATTTGGCATAGTACACCATAAATGACATCTGCACAGCCACATGCTGGGCCATTTGTGAATGACAAATACGTGACATAAGCACATGTAGTAGAATATAAGGGAACTGCCTTCCCCAAAGTGACATCTCCCTCCACAAACCTCTCCAGCACGGACACAAGACTGGGAATGAAGATGTGATGTTTGGAGAGCGCAGGTCCCAGCTGCTGGCAGAAACAGCTCTGTGTGAGAGGAGGCAGAAAGCCCACGACTGGACAAGGATATGCTTTTACACAATGTCTGTGGCCAAAGAAACCACTGTAAATTTGCGAGTGTGCTCTCCAAGCCACCCAGGCAGACGCTGAGGAGCACAACTGAACAGGCACCACCTCTGGCTGGTGGAAAACCATCCAGACCTGCTGCAGAATCACATCGCAGGCCACCGAGGCAGTTACACACAAAAAGCCTCTGGATAAACCAAGAACTGAATTCGAACCTCTTTTACCTCTTTCCTCTGTTATGATACAGTTTCAACTCAAACATTACCACTTTTTGTCAAAATTACCTTGACCTGCAACAGACAACACTGAAACCTTTTTATCCTTTTGCCAACCTAACACTGGAATTCAAATTTCAAAAAACTCATTTCAAACACCCATGTGTCATCTTCTTCTGATGCCATGCATACTGCACCTGTGCATAATATTCCTCCTGCCAGCCTTCTGCATTGGGTCAACAACAACAACAAAGACAACTGTGCCTGTTGTCCAGAAGCTTTTTGTTATCTCACAGAAGAAGCAAAAAGGCCCAGAGCATGTGTGGGAAGGAAAGACCTTCATTTAATTTAATTATATTTACTTCTTTCACGTCTAAGTAAACTCAGGGATGAGCAGATCAGAACTGGTTAATTAAATCATGACAGCACTTCCTTTACCCTGTGTGGGCAATCACATCGTGCTGCGTCACATTCAGCAGGTTCTTCCAACAAAGCACCCTCAACCTTTACACTGGACAAGAAATAAGTGTGCCTCCCAGATGGCACTGCAGTATTAAGAGCTCTTCTGATGCAAAAGCTGACAGCTGTGGAGTAGCACTGAGATCATTTTCAATACTTCCATTGTGGGGGTTGACTCCAGATGTGTTGGTTACAGTTACTGATAACACTGCAATGAAAGATCTGTTTCTGTTGATGTAGGAACCCAGAGTGCCGAGAATATTTCTCTGCCTGTTTTTAAGAGTTCTTACCCCCCTGGACACCACTGGTATAGCTTTAAACCTTGGAAAAAAATACCAACAGTCAAACAACAACTAGAAAATACAGTGGTGTGAATTAGATTATAGACTACTATGTAAGATTGTCACGGCGAAAATTTTAGAGGTTTTAGGCTTCTCTTTATAGTATATAGATAAGAGTAAAAAATACCAAAATGGAGGATTGTTGTCGTTCTCTAAACCTTCTTCTCCTTCTTCTACCACTCTGTATTTTGCAGTAAAAGTAGTTTGGATTGATTGGATAGAAAATTCCGCAGTTCCTAGTTGTGTTACTGAATAATTGGTAAGAAAGTAAAAATAATGTACGTTTTTAGTAACTATTGGCTAAAATGTCTTTAAAAGGCTGTGTAAATCTTGATAATTGCTCTCACTCCTACTTTTCCTCCTTCCATGCTGTACCTGGGTCACGCTAGTGGCTCAGTTCCTCTGATAAGACTTAATAAACAACTATCTAGAAGCATTGAAACTACAAAAGACGTCTCATTTTATCTTTTAAGCACCTTGCAAGGACCTTCAGCAAATTCTCTCCCATCAGGAGAAACTCGATTTACGGCACGCTAAAGTGTCAAACCTGATGTTCATCACTGAGTGCTGGACAAGAGGGAAGCAAGCAGGGTGCACTCAAAAGTACATGTACACACACACTGCTGGATGCTGTCTTCACCCACCTGCTCTGGTGTCCAAAAAGGCTGGAGAAGCAGGAAAGCTGCAAGAAGTTTGCCTCTCAGGGTTACCCCTGGCTGCTCTTGCTTGTATCCATAAGCACATGGACTGTGCAGGAATTGGCTTGGACAACTCCAACCCCTCTCCAGAGCAACTCAATGCCAGTATATTTTGCATCTATCTCCCATCTCCTTTTAGGAGTTGTGAAAACCTCTCCAACAGGGGAAGAAGGAAAAGGAAAAATCTTCCCTTCATTTGGGCTTGGGACTTTCCCACGAGAGCAGCTCACGCTGCACAGTGCCAATACATTTAGATCTCTCAAAGACTTTCCTTGCACCTACATCTTTTGTCAGCTCATAGGCAATTTCCTGTGTTTCTTTTAGTCTACTCATACATGTCTTCTATCTACTCACAAAACCAGGCTCCTCCCTTGCTCTTCCATGTTTTCTCCATTCATTTTTCCCTTTCCTATTATTCCAGCCTTTTCTGTCCACTACTGCTCTTCCTTCCATTTAGCCATTGTAATGGCTTAATCTGAAATGACAAAATTATTTTGCAGTTTTGTTCATTCCCACCTAAGCTGAAGTGTTTCTCCTTCTTTTCTACTCTCTTATTAAATCAAAATCTTTACTAATCAGGCTGGCATAAACTCAAAATGTCTTCCCATTGTTCCTGTCTCCAGCCTTCCCACCTGACTAATGAGGAAATTCTCTGATGTTGAATAGAGGAGTTTGTGCACTACAAAGAATTTTTAATGGAAAATGAAACCTTCTGACATCACTGGCTAATTATAATGCAGCACTGTGGCAGTATTGCAGGGCAGGATAGAAGTGTGCACGTATTTTCCTGTGTGTTTCAATATCCTCCTATTGACAGAAGATAGGGTGGCTGGTCTACAACTGGAGGCCAGGAAATTATTTTTCTGATTTCATTGGAGTAATTGACAAAAGCACTTCCTTTCTACATAAGGTTAACAGATGGCTTGTTAAAGTTACAACTTCTTTAAACAGAGCTGTCACCAAAACTTATATACATGACAACCAAAATAATATTGATACAAATTCACTGCAAAATTAAAATGAAGTTTGCATAACCTAAAGCACAGAATAAATAACTGCCACTATTGCAACACAGAATACCAAGGTGCATTTGCTTTTCTAAGATTTCCTTGGAAACTGGATGAAGGGACATAAATTGGGGAAGTGTCAACATGGGACTTAAGTTACCATGGGCACAAAGATGCAGTCAGTCACTGTGCCTATGCCAGGAGCAGGCTGCAGTCTGCTGCAG
Source organism: Corvus hawaiiensis (assembly GCF_020740725.1). Classification (NCBI taxonomy): domain Eukaryota; kingdom Metazoa; phylum Chordata; class Aves; order Passeriformes; family Corvidae; genus Corvus; species Corvus hawaiiensis. The sequence goes on along the minus strand of NC_063218.1, from coordinate 49,992,771 downwards.
ACCAATGGGCAACAAAAGCACCAACCCTGCAGGGCTCTGCTTTCACATCTTGCCTCTCTCATATTCAAGACCTGTGCAAGGCAAGGGCTTGCAACACCTGACTCTGCCTTGCCTCCATCACGATTTGGCTCCCTGATGCCTCACCGAGACAGCAAAAAACAAGGGGGGAAGAGTGAGTGAATTAGAAAATTTTAAAAAATCCATCAATACTCATTTGCCCACCTGCTGTGATTTTAAAGACCTCATGTTCACCTTAAGCTTGTCTCATTTCCATAAGAGCAGGAGAAACTGCAAAGCAGATTCAGCTTTGAAAACAGAAAATGTAATCAATGTCAGACTTTTGATAGGTGACTGCACATCAGCTATCCCACCTGGACAGATCTAGAATGCTAACATAATTACTGATAGGTAATACCTTTCTTTTTCAACATCACACTTATTATTTATCCTCTTTGTCAGAATTCTTCCAGGTTTTTCCCTATTTGCCTTCTTTCTCCAGTATCCCTTCTTCATCTTTTTTCTTTCTCTAGTATTACTGCCTTCTCTTTACAGCCTCCTACCACTGTTACCTTTTCTTTGCGAGCTGTTTTGCAGTAACCTTTGTATAAAATTCAGCTCTCAGACTTTCCTGAGCCATCGCCAAGACATGCAGCTCACATGCAATGACCTGGGAGAAAGAAAAATGGAACCCCACTGGGTTTTCCCTGGGTTCATTCATTTTCTCCACAGTAACAACTCAGAAGCAAACCTATTCTCCCACTCAGATGTCAACTCCTTGCATTATAAAACTGGGTTTCTTTTTGCAAAATTAGTGAATCGGGGAGGGAAATAAAAGGAGGTGTAGGAGCAGTATTTCTCATTGCAAAACCTCTGCCAACAGCTGTTGGCAATAACCTGTTTCGTTTTGCCATGCTGGTGATGTCAGGTTCGCTCAGCTCACGCCCCATCGGCTCTGACTGAGGGGCTTCACTCCCTGCAGGGCTGGGGAGCAGAGCACAGCCACTCACTGCCCAGGCCTGCCTTCACATGAAGGGGTTTTGGGAAATTGTATAACATCACAGCAGACTGGTCCTTGCCCCAGGTGTAGCAGGTTCTTCCCTTCTCACTGACTTTGGCAGAGCACGTGAATTTCATCATCATGGCCAAAAAAATAAAAAGTAAACAGAGAGCACTGAAAGAGGACGTTTAATTTTGAAGGGGAAATAAAAGGATACATTAGGGAACTGCTGTGACCAAGAGATTCTGCTCTAGAAAAAAAACCCAGCAAATTCTTCAGTGAAAAATAGAAGAGAGACTGCAGCTTTCGTAACACCCAGTAGCAGCCAAAATAAGGGTAGTGAGAAAGAACATGGATTTTCAAGGGAAACAAAACCACAGTAACACCTCCATACCTTTTAATGCCAATACAATAAACTATGAAGATATTTCACTTACAAATAAAGATTGTGTCTTACTGTTCCTTTTGGATATAGCTTGATTTCAGTGAAAGGTGATTATAATAGGGCAGTTGTAACAACACATCATCTTACAGAGAAAGGAATCACCATGGCAGTCACAAGAAATATGGACTAAAAAAGTAGTGACAGAAAATTAATCAAGCAGAGTGACATGCATTCGGAGAAACACAGAAAGGAGCTTTTTAGGTTTCATGGTTTAGCCTACCAGAAAGGATTAATTTGCAACATGAATATTGGGCAAGCATTAGGATATCAGCAACCACCTCCTTGCACTGCCAAAGGAGCAGATTAAGCATTCCAATGCCACTGTTTCTTTGCCCACATCCCAAATTTCTTTGGTTTTGTTGTGCTTTGTCCCAGCAGGAAAAAATAACAATGTGGGAAAAAGATGCCACATGTACATAAAACTGAGTCAACAGAATGTTAGAATCCTATCTTTGAATGAAATTATTATATGGTTCTATTAAGCCTAGTTTAAAATAAGGCCTTCCAGTCTGCTTTCTGCCTCAATTTTCTAGGTGTTCTCATGCCACAAGTCACATCTGGCTCTGTCCAAGCAGGACTGAGCTCCTGCTGCTTTAGTTCAATGCTTCAGATACGCACTTTTGTTCAGAGCTCTGCACAGAGCAGTGACAGGTACTTCTCATTTTTTCCCAAATGAGGATGTTCTGGAGTTAATCAGATCTTTGCCCTGGAAGAAAGCTGTTCACCTGCTTGTAGACAGACAGACAATCGCTCCGAATCAGCTGGCCTAGAGAGCTCTGGCTTGCCAGTGGGTATCAGAACAGGTCTAGGAGAGGGAATTAAAAAAAATACCAAACTCAAAACCCAGACACTTCCCAAACCCTCCCTGCCCCTCCCCCAAACCCCAAACCCATGCTGCTCAGGAAGCACAGGCCGAGGGAGGTCCCTGCTGGCAGGATGATGAAACACACGTGCACCAGTTCCAAACACATCACCCACCTGCTCCCACAAATCCTTTCTTCCCTCTCTGAACCCCACAAACACGGCACAGCTACCTTGCACTCACCCTGGCCTCGCCTCTTGCTCCCAAAGGCAGCACCACCTCCACTGCAAAGGGCAGCTGCCTGCTGGGGCAAAGGGGGAATCCCAGTCTCCAAATCACCGTGTTCATCTAGGATACAAATTCCCAGCACACCTGAATTATCATTCTGCTGAAGCTAGGCTGACTGACCATCCCTGCAGCTCCTTCTGTTGCAGATGAGCAGGCGGATGGGACCCACCTGGGTTCCCACATGACATTGGTCATTTTTTCTGTCACACGACAGGCATCAGGTATCAGTAACAGTTCATCAACACTGGATATTGGTGTATTGAAAAGAAGAAGGAACAAAATAAAACAACAGATCTTGTCTCAGCTTTTTTTCTATATTACCTAACATGGCTACTGCAGAATTTTGACTACAACAAATTTCAGCAGACACACACCAGAAATAATGCATCACTGTGGTGGAAGACACTTATGATACAGCTGGGGACAAACTAAGATGAAAAAATGTTTATGGGATGAGACCCACATTAACTTCTAGACCATAAAAACGACTGTGGGAAAAAAGCAAAAGTTAAAATAAATATTCAGTGAAGGAAAACATATTTTACAGCACGCAGACATTACGAAGAGGTTCGATTTCCTCTTAAAACTGACACAGTTGAGACTTACAGACATTTCCAGTGGCTGAGAAAACAAATTTAATTGACACTAGAATGAAGGAAAGCATACAGGTTTGGTTTTTTTTTTAAAAAAGAAGCTTTATTACAAATCTGTAGGTTTAAGAAAATATCCCAAAACTGTCAAAGTAGTATGAAAAATGCTGTCATCTGATTCACAGTCATCAGTTTTCGCCAACAAACATAGCATACAAAAATTGATATAAACCACGGCAATTCTTTTTGGCCACACAAGTCAGATATTTGTAATTCCAAATTCCCTGCTGACAACTAAGATGCTGCTGGCAGGGGGATGACAAAATTGCACCGGTTTTGAAAACTGGAAGTTGGGATGGAAAGGTTATATATACATATGCACATATTGTATTTTACCACGTCCAGGTAACTCTGGGCAAACACAACATGACCCAGCACAATGCTAAAGTCTGTAAAACCTGGAGAGCCAGGGAATGTGTGTATGTGACATTGAGTTATTCTCTGTGCTCTGGTTCCCATCTGCTTTTACATCTCAAACCGAATAACAACCAATTGTTTTCCACTCTCATTTACAGAAACAGCGAGGTTGAGGTGCTGCTGTACTGTCTCTTCAGACTCAGAGCGTGTCAGGTGCACTGCATGCAGACACAGGATCTAAGAATGCAATGCACTTAAAACATCACGTAACCAAAGTGGGAGTTTTAGGAGATTGTACACTGAATTTCCTGCAAGTGACCTAACACCTTAAGCTCCCCCACGGAAAACATGGCATTTCTCATGCCATTCAGAAAGAATTCATGTAACAAATGAAGAAGGAAAGAACTGACATGTATCAATTTACACCCCTAAGCTGAAGCACAGACTGCTGCAAAAAACCCGAAAGGTCTGCAAGTACACCAGGGATTGAATCCAAACCTGCCCTACAACTCTTAACTGTGGGGAGTTACCTGCAATGGCTGGAAGCTGCAGCACAGACCATTGGTAACAATATTCTCGAATCCTTTGAACTGCACAGGACTGAGACAGCACAGCTCAGAGCTGCAGTGAAGATGAGGCTTCAGTAGAAGTGTGAAGATTCGAAAGGAGCAGGATGAAACATTTCTGTTACAGTACCTGCCCAAGGTATTGATACGATCTTAAAAAAATCCCCAAACAACTCTGTAATTTAACTCCTTTTATCAGGTGCTTGAAGGGGATTTTCTATTGAGCAATCCTCCTTTTGCCAACAGCGACTTGAAAGAAACCAGCACCATGTTAAAAAACTACTCAGTGCATTTCATTCATTTTGCTGTTTCAACTTCAGTTGAAAAGCACAGAATTGAGAGTTATTCAAAGAAAACTGCTCTGCAGGAGAGCCATTAGAAATCAACAGTCTCTCATTACCGGAGCAAACAGGATGGAAGATGCAGAAGTGATTTACAGTAATTTCCTTCCCCATGCAGACCAGACTAACCTTAGGTTAATCAGGGCTACCTGGAACGTTTCTTAAAAGCCACCTGCTGGTAAAGAGGTTGCCTCATTCTCCTGCATTTACTGAAAACCTGATCTCTGAAATGCTGTAATGAAACAGTCCAAAATCTTCATTCCAAGGAAGGAAAATATTTCATGTACATTCTTAGGTGTGAACCTTCAGGCTTGGGAAACGTTTTTCTAGATTGTCAGCAAGTGTCTGATCAGCCTCACGCAGGACTTCAAGGAAGCTCTCCACCTGGAAATAAAAAACCCACACAAGAAGGAAAAAAACCCAAAAATAACTTGCATGAAACCCCGAATTCTTACACTGGCACAGGGGCTCTTTCTACTTCTGTGCCTTCCAAATAAGAGCAGCCAGCAGCAGCCACTGCAATGAAGAATGGAAAATGCCCCACAGTAGCTACCTTCCTCCTAATTCCACTTGGTCAAAATTTTGAAATGTTACCACTTTCCTCCTAAACCCTTACTTCTTTGTTTAAAGGAAACACAGAAACTTTTCTCACCCAGAGAAAAGCTCCCTATGAAAAATATTTAGAATAATTCTTCTATAAAAATACACAGGACAAATTTTCAGCTAGGATAAACTTTCAGACATCCATTCATTTCAGCACAGTTTGGCCCTGCATCAGCTGATGATCTCAGCAAAGCTCTGGCTGAAGTGAGGCAGAACAGACAGAGGAGGTAAGACTGTCTGGCACTGGAATGGTGTTTTACCTGTGCCGGAGCAATTCTGTCCTGCTTGTACATTGGATTTGGAAAGGTCCTGCCACCCAAGGAGCACTTTTTCAGCTGTGTCACAGACTTTGTCACATACTCACCGACGCAAAATACAGAGGTAAGAGGTTCTGAAAAGCACAGGAACATGTCTGTTCATTCAGGTGTCCCTGGTGCAGTCCTTCTAAGGTATTCTCCTGGAAAATGAGAAATACAACCAGCATGTCAGGAACAGTTGTTGAAAGAACAAACTCAAAACTGTGCACAGCATCTACAGAATGTGCTTTGTTCTTATAAATGGGTAAAACAACCAGAACTTACAGTTCTCAGAGAAAGCCAGACACAGCTGATACAAAAAGGTGTGAAAGCTCATGTCACAAGTCTCTTAACCTGAATGCTTCCATAATTAAAAAGGTCCATTTGAGAAGGTGACTTTATATATTGACAGTATTTCCTTTTTTTAAATAAACTGACTTTCATTCAAAAGAAAGGGCAACATACAGCTACAGAATTTATCATACAGAATCTTGGCACACACCTCAGAAAACCTGTGTCCCTCTCATCTCCCACACACGTTGCTACTAACCTTCTGGTTGATTCTCTAATGAATTCCCATTAAGCAACTGCACTTGCACAGGAAAATGCCAACATTAATAGCAGAGACTTTTTTCTTACCTACCCAGAAGAAATCCCTACTAGTATTTTGTTTACTCTTACCTTGGTTAGTTCTTGAAGCATATTGGAAAGTAATTCACAGCAAATATCCTTCAAAATTTTTAAATGGAAATCTTCCTCATTTACATCAGTCCTTCCACTCTCTTCTTGCTCGGATTCCTTGGAGTTATCAACAGCTCTCTTCCCACAGCCCTCCATGTATTGTAAAATACGAATCAAGCTCCCAATCAGTGGCATATCTTAATACGAAGTAACAAGAAAAGCGAACTTTAACACTGAAAATTCTTGCCCATCCTTTCAAGGCATTAGAATTTTGAAACACACCACCATACTTTACACAAAAGCTATAGGAATGTAAATTCTGACAGTGTTGCGTTTTGTACTCAAAGACAGTTTTAAAGAGGCAAGTGGAAATGTAGTAGAAAACCAAAACCATTTCTCATGCAAGCTGACCTGTATCTATAAAAAGTATATGCCAGTGGTAAGGAGTATGAGAAGGAAACTGTCTTTAGTAGTACCCAGTGAGAGCAGTATGTTAAATTTGCATCCAGATAATCCTGTCTGACAAACCAAACTGCACAATGTCTTTCTGCTGCAGGTGACCCTGGCCCACATTCTCAAGACAAGCTTTTCATTCTAAAGACTTGTCCATGGATTGACAAGTTAAGAAATGATAGATGGATTTAAGTGCAGAATCTCCCCCTACTAAAAAAAAAATTACTACATAAAAAGAATGTATTACTATATTTTAGCAAAAATAAATTCTGCAATTTTCACTAATTTACCCAACGGAGAAGACTGAGCAGAATCTGTAGATTCTGGTACTGTAACTCCTCAGAATTTACAGCTCATCCAGTAAGTGAACTTTGGGCTAGCTGTGATTTTGAGTAACCAGGAAAGAGTCTTACTGTATGCAATGCCACTGAATTTAACCACCTTCCACACCCACATAAAGTCAACTGTGAATATTAACTTTTAAAAAAAAGAAAAAAAAACCCAATAAACAAAAAGCACGACTTGCTTTTCCTCATCCTGATGTATTCCTGCTCTGTCTGTGAGGCAAACATAGCAGACAGCACGGACAAGATAGAGGCCAGCACAGTCTTCTGCTCCTGCACAATGATGGGTGGATCATCTGGCTGGCAAAGCTCCTGGCAAACAAGGTCATAAAGCAAACTCCAAGTCTCTTTTCCTCCGTCAGGCGCCTGCACTTGGGAAAGAAAGAAAGAGAACCCACCAACCCAACAAATTTAATCCAGGTATGTGAATTCCTTTTCTCCCCAGTAAATACGTGATGATCCAGAAGTTACAGCCTCTCTTGGTCCCCTCACACGTAGCAATTCCAGCATCTTACCAATAGCCTGGATACCCTCATCCACCGTGGTCAGGAGCTGCAGGATATGCATATAAACATCCAGTCCTTCTGGGTTATCTGATCTACACAGACCAAACAGCAAAAAGACAAATTGAAGTGCTGGTTACTGAGCTTATAGTCTGTGTTTTGGTCACAGAGAAGCCCATCAGCAATCATTGCCATTCTCTTTGCTAACAGACAAATTGACTCATTTCAAACCGTAAGTCCAGGAAAACATATCCCAGTGACCTGTCAAATTGTGCTGTTCCCACTAAGAGCAAGATGTTTGGACACAGGCCTTACAAGGTTGTAAGGAGTCTTCCCAGCCATGAAACCAAAAAGAAATCTCCCATACCGGACTTGCTTGGCTGCTTCAAGTATACAAGGCACAATCTTAAAGTCTGGAAGTTCTTCAGGGGAATCATCTGCAGATGGTCCCACGGAGCGACAAGTGCCGTTTTTGATCCAGTTTAACATCAGCTCTTCATCCAGATCAAAGAGCTTGTCCACCACTTCACCCACTTTCACCAGCAATTCAACTGCACAAGAGAGCATGTTATTTTTATTTCAACAAGACTAACAAGGAAGAGCAAAAAATTAGCTCACAAAATGCTAGTATATACAAGTATTCAAAGTAACTTCAGGACTGAAATATATTAATTTTCTTCATAACCTACTACAGGTTGCTATGCTTAATTCTTTTATGTGGCATAGACCACATAAATAAAAATAATAAATAGGGATTGCTGGAAAGCCCACTGACACCTTCTACCTTGTCATGCCACATGTGAAGCAGTAACTTTATTCTCCAAAGAGATTTCATGTTCCTGGAAAGTCGTAACTTCTGCTTCTGAAGTAAAACTTTTCAAGATTTGTTCCTAGATACACAGTTTTATGCTAATCTTCCACCTGCCAACCTGCATTTTACTTAAACAGATCTGTTATTTCAATAGAATAGAGCAGGATTTCTGAAAATTGTCATTAAAAAATTTTATTAAAAAATTGAAAAAGCTGTATTATTAGGATTCCTTGACAAATGACAACTGCTGTTACAACTGAGTTGGATGTTAAACATAAATGCTATTCCAAATATTTCCATTTTTAGGTGGTTGGTGTGGTTTTTGCTAAATTAGTGCTAAGAGAGATTTGTGTAGCACGACTGCATACCCAAAGCCTGCACAGTATTCAGCTGCCAGGGTAACTGAATCGTTCCTCCAGTTCCCATTCCACAGATGCGGTAGTTTTAAAAACAGAAAATCCATATCTGACGTGAAAAAAATAAATTAAATGAGGTCTTGTTTCAAGACCTTGTTCAAAAATGACATATGTATATCCCTGAATGAGGACTACGTCCTTTCTTTTATTGTGGCAAATAACAATTTCTTCAATTAAACATATTTGAATCCCCCCCCCAGAGCTTTCTTCTTCGTCTATGAGTTTCTGGTTAGTTTTATATATATTTATAAACCTGCAAAGGCAGTTTATTTTGCTGTCCTTTAAACTCATGAGGCTTCCTTTATTTTAAAGAAGTTATCCCAACTGAAAATACTTGTCTTTGAAATTGCAAACTTCAGTTCTTATTTTTCTTCTTCAAACACCCACTAAATCCCAGCTTGTTTTGGCAGCTTACCATTTGTAGAGCTGGACATGATAAAGCAAACACAGTCGTACACAGAAGGATTCTCTCGGATCCTCTCCACCCAGACATTGGCCACTTCAGGCTGGGAGAGGCAAGTTAACAACAACCTAGGCAAGAATCCCCCATTTAACAGATTAGAAACCAGTTCACTCCTTCTAGTTATGCAAGTGTACATCCAAAATAATGAGAATGATGTGACAGAAACAGGAATCTAACTCACAGCAAAGTAATCCCAGAACAATGCAGAAACAATAAAAGGAAAAGATGAGAGGATAATAAAATAGTGAGCCCACTTGTCAGTTTTCTCCCCAGGCCTCAGAGCATAGCAGAACTACACTACTGATACATTAATTTCTGAGATGTCCTACCTGCTTGTTTCCAGAAGAGTTGGGGAGTCTGAATCACACAAACGTTGCAGTAACACTTGACTTTAAGGAGAAAATGCAGGGAAAAAAATGTTAATAAAATCCATCTTTATTTTTAAAAAAGGTATAAAAAGGTTCATTTCACAGCTGCAGCCATGTTCTGAGATTAAAGGCAGCTTTTCCTTAGTGTGCATGCACTTCCAGTGTCTCAAGACTGCCAAACTTAGAAACTAACTTGACTGGTGATTTAAAACCCCCCAAAAATAGTGGTCTATGTCCTTTCTTCCTTTCCTGAGCACTTCCCACACAAACATGGTCAGCCAAAATTATGAATGAAGACGAAGCTTGGCAGGCAAGCTTGGATCCCTCTCTAACAAATATTCCCTGATTGTGAGTCCAGACAAGCAGTACCTGTGCATATACAAAGCACACAGACACTTACCCAAGATTCTCATCTTTGCTAATGGACATGCAGATGTCCTGGAAACAGGCCATATTCCCTAATATTCCCACACAGATTTCCTGGAAAGTCAAAACACAGTATAATGAGACAACTGCAACAGTCCACGATTTCACTTCCAGAGCTGTAAGACAAAAATAAAAGAGGTTCGAAGATGTTTTCCAGTTTGATTTCTTATGACCCACTGATTTCATGACAAAGATACAAAATCTTCCACAGATTCTATACAGATTTTTGTGTTCTATCAGACTAGCCTAAAATATACTCAGGTACTATTCAGATGTTTAAGTGTTAAGGTGTTCCATAAAAGTAAATGTATCTTGAAATCAGCCCTACTTGCATATTCTTTGTATACTCTTACGAAGCCCATCTGGCAGCCCTGTTATTAAAGCAAAAAGGAGTCCTAAACCAAAAATATCACTACGTAAGCATGACCCTCACTGACATTCACTTGCTCACAAAAGAAAGAGATCTTAATACAAGCAAAGCCCACTTTCTGATTAAAGAGATCTAAAATAAAATTAAATTAAAAAAAACCCCAAAGCAGTGCAGCAGTGCATCCCATTATGATATTCAGGCCAAGTTAATAGTGAAAAAGGATGCACACTTGTGTAATGGGGACCTGAAACACCTGCAGGTGACTGGTGCTAAAACAAAGTGAGTCATTAGTTTGCAGCAATTCAAAGTAAAAAAAATCAACTCTCCACTAAGGTTGTCTTCTTAATTATTAACATGCTATTACCTCTACTAAATTACAGCAGGCACTCCAGCAAACACTGTTTCATGAAAGTAGCTGCGACAGCCAATTTGCAGTCCCTTCCAAATTCTGGTTGTACTTTCCAAATTCTGGTTGTACTTTCCAAAGGCAAAGCACTAAACTTTCAAAGCTCTTTGTGTCTCTACTCATCTCCTGGAGTAAAGCATCTGGTAACTTCTGAGGAAAAGGATTTACATCAACACTGAATACCTTTGAAAATCCTCTCTTAAATCCTACAGTGCTCTGCATAGCACAAGCTGCAAATCAATGACATCAAAAGAAGCAGAAAATAAAAAAAAAATTCTTAAGTATTGGTGTCTAATAATTCCACAGATTACTTTTTGTAATCTTTTTGTGCTTCCTTCTCATTATCTTGTTCTGATTTGATTGGTAATAAATTAACTTCCCCAAGTGGAGTCTGTTTTGCCTGTGACAAATGACAGTAACTGGTGAGTGATCTCTGCCTGCCCTTATTTTGACCCATGAGTCTTTCGTTGTATTTTCTCTCCCCTGTCCAGTCAAGGAGAGGAGTGACACAGCAGCTTTGGTGGGCACCTGGTCTCCATCCAGGGTCAAACCACCACACTTCTGTAGGTCCAACTAAAGAAATTCATGACCATTTCAGTAATCGTTCAGTTCAGTAATCAAAAAACAAGTCAAAAGGAAAATAAGGCCAGACTGCTGGGTTTTATAATAGGTCTTATAACTATGTTTGATAAACTCAGTCCTTCATCAGTTTATCTAGATGAGGATATGTGAGCAGACATGTACCAGCTTCAGCATCACCGAAATTCTTACTGATTAGACCATGTTAAAAACAGTGAAAAAGCATTTTAAAATTTGATTTTGTGTTTTCTCCTGGTTCCCCTTACACATTACACACGCATTGGGAGAAGGGAGATAAGTGTAAATGCATGTACAGGGCTATCTACTATTGCTCTTAACACAGAACAGCTTTTTGAGAGCCCATACTTACAGTTAGGCGAGGGCATTTGGACTTGGCAAAAACTCCCATGAATATATCGGGGGCGTTGAACTCTTGAAGAAATAAGGCAACATCCTGTGGAGAAATTGAATGGAGAAGCAAGTGGATGTCTACAATTTCCAAATGCAAAATCAAAAGTGTTCTGAGTTGACAAACTCGCTACACAAAATTTGTTATTTGCCACCAGTTAATACCAATAATCTTTGTTTTTCAATGAGAAAAGGCCAGCAAGCCCCTCTAGTGATTCAGTATGCCAGCGATTTGCTGTACAATGAGCCAAAAATCGTATTTGCAAGAAAATGCAAATTGCTCCCTATCTCAACAGAAACAGACACTCAGCCAGAATTCAATAAATACCACGTTTTAAGGCATGACATCACCATGATACATAAAAAAGAAGCAAATGAAGGTGCCATCAGAACACACAAAAGAGGAAATCTCCTCTATTTTACCACACTAAACCACAAGATTAGTTCTCTACTTGGGAATAAAGGACCCATGTCCTATGCTTTTTTAAAAACTCTGAGCAACAAGGTAAGGAATAAAATAATAATACTTAAACTAATATATATATATATATATCTCTTGAGAATTTGTTCCAGCATTTGAGAATGCTGAGAGAAATATCAAGAAGCTGAGTTACATTGCCACTGCAAGTCTGCAGCTAAACTGTGAAACGCTGTTTATCTATGAGAGAAAGCTACGCTTACCAGCAGGACGTACTACAATTTTTAGAGGAAAATATGCCTGTTTAGAGACGGCATCAATATTATGCCCACAATCCAAGCGCTGAAGACACGGGCTGCGCACCCGAGTTGATTCCAGCGGCAGCTCCCGTCCCGTCCCCGCTGCTCCTGCAGCGCCGGCTCCATGGCGAGCCCGCTGGGTGCCGCCCCCCGCAGCTGTCCCGCCTCACCCTGCCCGCCGCACCGGGCACGAGCAGCGCCGCCACAACGAGCCCGCCTGATTCCCTGCCTTCTCCCGCTGCCAGCGGAACACTCGGGGCACACGGGCCCCGAGGTCCGAGTGCCGCACAAGGCTCCTACCTCGTCCATCGACATGTCCCACACCTTGCAAATGTCATTCTCCATCTCCTCGTCCAGCTCCGTCCGGGCTCCCTCGGGGCTGCCGGCGGGATCCGGCTCCGCGGGGGCGATGACCTGGGACACAGCGGGGAGGGGGGCAAAACGATCCGGCTGAACCTCCGGCACCACTCGGGAGCCGCTGGGTTCCGAGGTGTGTCCCCATTGTGTCCCCGGGTTTGTCCCCGCTGGTTCACGCTGTGTCCCCGCCCCGGCCCTGGGAGCGATCGCGTCGCACCCACCCGGCGCTGACCGACACCGGACCCGCCGCCCGCTCCCTCCCGGCGGCCGCGCACCTCGATGAGGCGGGTGAGGACGCTGAAGAGCCAGTGCTTGCTGTACACCGTGTTCCCCACCGCGTCCCCCTCCTCCTCCTCCGCATCGCTGCACGGCGGTGATGGGTTGCGGTCCATGGCGGCCCCACAGCCGTGCGGGGGCAGCGAGGCGGCGGCGCGGACAGAGCGGCGCCAGCGGCCCCACAGCGCCCCCTGCTCACCGGCGGCCACTGCCGCCCCCCTCGCCCGGGGCAGCGCGGGGCCGCGCTGGGATCCCACCGGGATCCCACCGGGATCCCACCGGGACCCGCCCGCCCACGGCAGCCCCTCCGCGCAGAGCGGCCCCCGCGCTCCCGGAGCACCCGAGGGTCCCAAGGGGGATCCTTTGGCAGTCCCCGTGATGTCCCGACACCGCCCCGCCGCCCCCGCCCCGCAGCCCCGGGAGGATGGATGCTCGCAGCGAAGGGAACAGTTCTCAGGAGGATTTCTTTATTGGGCTGTACAAAGAGCGGTGTGACAGGAGCAGAGTACAGCGCTAGTACTTGCTGGGCAGACCCGCGGGCCGGTAGCGGTTCGGGTCCCCGCCGCTGCGGCCCCACTCGTTCGCCTCCTGGTCCGCCCGGGTGTCCTCGTCGCCTCTGCCGCTCACGCCGCTCTGCCAGTTCTCCCGGGCGTCGCTGTGGGAAGGAGGAAAGGCCACCTGAACAGACTGCATCTGACTCAGCCTTGTGTTGGTTCCCTCACTCATGTGAAACAGCTTTTCCGCAGGGCTTCTCAAGGTGAGATGCAAGCACACACTCGGCCTTTGTCTGAAAGCCCGCGGTGGAACCCGTAATTGTTATGTCGGGAAATGAACCAGCAGTGAAGCAGAGTTCCTTATCAGAAATGCGGAGAAAGGAATCTGCCTTTTCGGGAGGACAAGAAAGGCTGGCGCTCATGTGGCACCATTCCTACAGAGACTGGCTGTCCACACGGGAACAGTGTTCCTTATAGGAACTGGCTGTCCCCGCCCCTCTGCTGTCCTTCTAGGTGCAAAGCTGCATGCAAGTCGAAAAGGACCTCACCCCAGCTGGAATGCCCGGATCCCTAATAATTCACTGTTAACAAGACAAGCACACTCTGTTACCTGATCACCCTCGCTGCCCAAGCACCACCAGGTCCTCTCCGGGCAGCGTCATAATTCCCACGGGCATGGAAATACTTGTCGGCACCTTTGTAATTTGCCTCGCGCATGTCCCGGTATGCTCTGTACATATCCCGCGCCCCTGAAGAAAGCAGAGAAACAGAGATGATGTTGACTTGAAAGAGTCAACAGAAGTAGCTCGGTACGATTTCAGCAGGAGCTGAAAAGCCCAAGGAGCAGTAACAGAGTGAGGCACTACTCCACAGCAGCCTTTGCACAGGGCTGTGCCCACAGAAAGCAGCTGTGGGGGCTGATCAAGGCCCTCATCCAGCAGCAGAAACCAGCGGGGTCTCTAACATGGAGCTGCGGATCTCCCAGCTCTGAGGGCAGCACCACTGACTGCCGGTAACCTGTGCTTGGGGAGGGGTTCCTGAGGGAAGGGTCCCTGGTAACAGCAGCTTACCTCCAAAAGCATCCCAGACAAATTGTCCAGCTCGGAGCAGTGCTGGTCTCTCAGCACTTGCACACAGAACAATGGAGAGCAACGCGATGCAGACCCAGAGCCTCATGGTTCCTGGCCAAACCTGACAGGGAGCTGAGAGACAGTGAGAGACATGAGCAGTTCTGGAGCACATTTGAGCACCCACCACATCCCCAGCTGTGCCCCGGCTGCTGCCCCAGTGCTGAGGGCCCGCCCAGGACCCCCTTCTCCCCCTGCAAGGAGTGGTGCCCTCTGTGCAACCACAAGCTCCACAACAGAAGCAGATGCACATGAGAAACCTGCATTTTAGCACTCCCTGCTGCTCCTGCCAGGAGTACAAAGAAGTCCCACGTGCTAAAGCATCGGTCCTGCTCCCAAATACCACCTCAAAACACTGCACATAGCTCACAAATTTAGAATGTCACTCACCACTGCAGAAAGGCAAAGCCAAAGGAGATGGAGATTGTCTCGTGTGCTCTCAGACTCAGATAGGGTATTTATAAGCACTTCAAACTCCTCAAAAGAGGAAATTGGAAAGGATACCCACAGCCGGGAAATCCCCACCAGCACTCCCAACACAGAAATCATTACTGGAAACCTGTCCTTGTCCTCACTGAAAGTTCATAGCTCCTGTTACACAATATTTTATGTGATGCTTCTTCAGGTGTCCTTGGGACTATTTGCTCCTCATAACAACCAGACTGAAAAATTGCCTTGAAGGCTGAAGAGTTCCATGTGCTTGAAGTGTTACTACTGTCTCAAGGGTGACACTTTTGTTTGGATCTTGGGCTGAACAGAGCTCGGAGGGGAAGGTGCCTGGCTGTCTGCACATTGAAACACAAGGTCAGGTCTGTGTCTTTGCACAAGGAACATGTGAGCTGCATTACCAGAAGGGCTGCAGGAACTGCTAAGTGAAATTCCCATCCAAGCTGGGATTGCCAGATGAATCCCAGAGTTAATGGAATGGAAAATGTGAAGTGTTTTTCTTAACTCCATTGCAAAGCAAACCGCTGATAATGCTCTAAGACAGCACAGACACACACACCATATAGAGGGTCTGAATGGTTCATTTTGTCTCGGCTTGCTCTCACAGACCCCTCTCGAGGGACTCCAGCCACCCTGCTGCAACAGCAGCTCCGTGGGGCTCAGGTGGACAGTTTTGGACAGCAATAAACATTTGACCTAAGGGGAAATTCAGATCCATATAGCCACAATTCTGCTACATTTTAAATCAACTGTCTGGCCCTATTGGCATGGTTCACTGTTTAAGCACCCACTGTGCTCTCCCTGCTTAGAGCCTGCTCGCTTTCCTTGGTTAACAACTCGACACAACCCTTTCCCCTGCAGAAAGCTCCAGGGGTTGAGTGCAGTTGCACTGGAGTGTGCAGAAGGTGTCCCCATTTTGTGGTCTTGTACATGATTTAAGAAGTCTGAGAGCACTTTACATTCCCCTCAGAAGAGTTCGGGGTAGCTGCCCCAGTCACAACTCTGCCACTGTAAACAATTCACTGATGGATCTGCAGGGCAAAGGCTTTAGCTGAGAGCTAATAAAGTGTCATGAGTAACTTCCTTGGGTGTCACTGGACTTCAGTCAAAAAATTCAGCTTAAGGGGAAGAGACATTTTCCACAGACAGGCCTGGAGCAGCAGGACAGATATTCTGTAGTGTGATGTATCTCAGAATGGAACAATTTGCAACAAGAATCTAAATCCTAACCCAATAGACAAGGAAACCCTGCAAAAAGCAGGGAGCAGACACAGATTTTTGTCCCTTGGCACCCCTGACCCTGATACTTCACAGTGTAACAGCTCAGCTACTGCAGGGATTGGAATGCACCTCTGTTCACCTCCTGATGACCTACATCCTTGCAGCATATGGCAGTGCAAGTGCCTTCTCTGCTGGCAGCAAGTAGCCTTGTCACATTTTTGGTTTTTAAAAATCTGGAAAATTACTCCTTAAGTTGGGGTACAGGCACGTGGCACTTTGCCCAGAGACTTAGAATGAAGCATTGCCTTCAAAACTGACCTAAGAACTTTTTCCCTACAAGAGCTCAGACACTTTGGACCATAGAGGATATGGTTCACGTTCTCTCAAAACCAACATTTTCTGCAAACATGAGGGTAACTGCAAGAAGGCAGGTGCTGGAGGGATTCTTTAGACGATCTCAGAATGCATCCCCTTGTGTCCCCCAGCAAGGACAGCAGCAGCGACAACAACACTGGAGCTCCTGCTGGAACTGAGATAAAGCTGCAGCTTGGGGCTCCAGCAGGGAAGAGCCTGAGCCCTGCTTTCCAGTATCCTCTTGGCCTGCACCTCCAGGTCACGACCCTTGGCTCACAGAAATGAGCTGCAGCCAGAACTGCTGCTTTCGCAACAGAAAGAGGTAAAGCTGCCTCCGAGCATGGAGGAAAGTTTGGACAGAGTATTTCTTCCCAGCCTGGCAATAAAACACTGGCAGCACATGCGTATTGGAAAACAACACATAGAGACCATTTTCTGGGTTTGTACACTCTGATGCAATTAAGATAAAAAGCAACGTTCCACAAACATTCCACAATTTTGCAATCTAAGAAAGACTGAGAAAGGGGACGAGGTGGATTCCCAGCTCAGGCACAGTAAGAGTTGCTGTTATTTCTTAATCTGGGAAAGAACAGTGCCTTACTTAAGTTTACATGTGCAGTAATTCATTTCAGGAGTTTTGCCAAGTATGGAGTGAGTATATGCTAACACTGACTTTGGGCTTACAGACATGGAATGACTGTAAACTAGTCTCCTTTCACGAAGCAGATTGAAAATGCCGATATTTATCAGAAGTGAAATTGATTTACCCATAGGTTTCTAATAGGGAAATAAATGTGAAATAATGTATGATAGTTTTTTCTTTAAAAAAAAAAACAACAAAACACCGCCACCAGTTTCTATTTAAAGCTGCTCCAGGCTAAGCCCCCTTTATTCATCTCTGCTTTTCAAGGGTCTCTCCCAGCAGTAGTCACCCACAAAAATCAAAGCCAGTGAGGCTGGCTCAAGCTGTGAGTGGTGTGTGCTTAGCTGGCTGACAGGAGCCTTGCTCTGTGCAACTGTGATTTCTGAACAGAAGACCCTCTCATTTTACAGTCCCTTCCCCTTACCCCTATGAGATGAAAACAAACTCATCCAGAACAGGAAACATTCATTTTCCAACTCTTCTTCAGAGAGCAAACTCTCACTCTTTATTGACAGCCAAGTTAGTTGAAATGATCAACACAATGTTAAACACAAGCTCACTTGAAACACAAAATCTGAACACACACTTCCCATTATGGTACCTGTATGACCCTTCTGACCTGATTTTTTTTAATGAAAGCTCTAACTGGAATTATGATTTACTGTTAAAAAAAACCAAAAAAACAAAAAAAAAAAAACAACCCAACCTGCAGTCAAAGTTAACCAAGTGTACAAACCCCTCACAAAAGTAAGAAAGAAACTGATGCATACACAAAATACATCAAGCAAATAAAGTGGAACCATATGGAAATAAGCCAGGCACATTCTCAGAAATCCAGGAATTCCTCTGAGGAAGGCAAGGGGAGCACCCAGCTACACCACACACTGCATGAACCCGAGGCAGGTAACTGTGGCAGCCCCTGAGGCAGCAGCAGGCTCATCTGGCAGGGAAGAGAACAGGCACCAATGCCATCTGGTAGGTGCCTGACTCCCATTGCCCAGTCTTACTGCGGGAGCAGGGGGTATTCCTGATGGCACAGATCCTTCTATTTCCAATGGGAGAATCTAAACCCCAGAAGATTGAAAGTTTTCTTTTTTAGAAATAGTTCTGTATTGGCTTTTCCACAAGCAACTCTGGATGAAAGCCTGCCACTCACTGTCTCCTGGAACTTCACTTCCTCTAGTGAAGTAACCAACCCTCCACACACAAGTTTTTTTGCAATCAAGATGAAATAGTGTGCAGACTGCATCTCTCAAAAGGCTGAAAGTTGTACTAAGTCCTATTTTGATGAAAAGCATTATTTTGCAATACTTCAAGTGCTACAAGGCTACATAAAAAGATTATAAAACAGTACTTTTGCATCACTTTACAACAAAATTATCAATTTTAATTAAATTTAGTTCCAATAAATGCATTACTTTATTTAAATGACATTTGTGAAAACTGAATATTGACCAGACAATGTGGCCTTCTCCTTAAAATGTGAGTCAGACAATGAAGAGGGTCAAAACTAGAAGCTTAAAAAGAAACTTGTTCATAGATGTATTAAAGACAGGAAGAGTGCTAGTACAAAGCATAGTTCTGTAAATGAGATATAAAATCCAAGGGATTTTGTGAATCTTTATATTCACTGGCTGAATATGTAAAAAGACTTCTTTCTTAACAGCATCCATCTAAAAACACTTACATAAATCTTCAGCTTTTAAAAATATTATTTTAGTAAGTCCTCTCACTTTCCAAAATGTCAGAATTAATTATGGAATTACCAAAGCTGACCTCGACTTCAGTAAAATCTTTTGATAGTGTTTCTCACAATGTTCTCCTGGAGAAATGGGCTGCTCATGGCTTGGACATGTGCACTGTTCACCAAGCAAAAAACTGGCTGGATGATCAGGCCAGAGAGTGGTGGAAAACGGAGTTAAATCCAGCTGGTGGCGAACCCCAAGTGCTGTTCCCCAGGCATCAGTGATGACCCAGTACTGTTTAAGCTCTTTACCAGAGATCTGGATGAGGGGATGGAGGGCACCCTCAGTCAGTTTGCAGGTGACACCAGCCTGGGTGGGAGTGTTGATCTGCTGGAGGGCAGGAAGGCTCTGCAGAGGGATCTGGACAGGCCGGATCCACGGGCTGAGGCCGATGGTGTGAGGTCCAACAAGGCCAAGTGACTGGTTCTGTCCTTGGGTCACAACCACCCCAGGCAGTGCTACGGGCTGGGGCAGAGGGGCTGGGAAGCTGCCCAGGGCAAAAGGAGCTGGGGGTGCTGGTGACAGCAGCTGAACATGAGCCAGCAGTGCCCAGGTGGCCAAGAGGGCCAAGGGCATCCTGGCCAGGATCAGCAGTCGTGTGGCCAGCAGCACCAGGGCAGGGATTGTCCCCCTGTACTCGGCACTGCTGAGGTCACACCTCGAGTGCTGTGTCCAGTTCTGGACCCCTCACAACAAGAGAGACCTTGAGGGGCTGGAGCGAGTCCAGAGAAGGGAAATGAAGCTGGGGGAAGGGCCTGGAGCACAAGTCCTGTGAGGAGCAGCTGAGCGAGTTGCAAGCATTTGGCCTGGAGAAAAGGAGGCTCAGGGGAGACCTTTATACTCTCTACAGCTGCCAGAAAGGAAGCCAGGTGAGGATGGGTTTCTTTTCTCAAGTAACAAGGGATAGGACAAGAAGAAATGGCCTCAAGTTGCTCCAGGAGACACTTTGATTTGATATTAGGAAACATTTCTTCACAGAAAGGGTTGTCCAGCACCAAAACAAGATGTCCAGGGAAGTGGTGGAGTCACCATCCCTGGAGGCATTTAAAAGCCATGTAGATGTGGCACTTTTGGGACATGGTTGAGGGGTGGATTTGGCAGTGCTAGGCTAATGGTCGGAGAGTTGGATCTTCTGGGTCTTTTACAACTTAAATGACTGATTCTAATTCCACTGTCCTGAGGTTTGTTGGAATATCATAACTGATGTCTACGGTGACATTGCACAAACAGGTATGGGCAATTTAGAAATACTGTGCTTGTAGTTTAGCAGCAAGTTCATTTAAGAGTTTGTCTGTTAGTCAGCATTTTTAACCATAAATTCACTACTTAAAAACATATCCCTCCCATTTTAAGACTTGGCTTTGTTAATGTATTTCAGTCAGGCAAAACCTGTCCATATAATTTAAGAGGGGCGAAAAACCAAAGGGTACCATAGCAAACACTTCTAAAGCAACAGTAAAGGTAAATGTCATTTACAGGAAAGTAGAACAAGTATAGGCTTAGATACTTCCCAGGAATGGTTTCTCACGTTTGCAAACAAAGAAACAAAAAATTTTATACACCATAATTTAATACTTAGGGGCTCATATCCCTAAACAATTAAGTTATAGACTCAGAAAATAAATTCAGCAATTTTCATCTTGGAAATCTGTGAGCTTCATTTCAAGATAAATACTGGTTTGTTTTGATTTATGTTCTACAGTTCAAAACTCATCTCCAAAGGAATAAGAAAGAACTGCCACCAGTTCCAGGTCAGATACCTGCCAGATGGAGACTGGCTCAGTATAGCTGACCTTTTCGACAGGAGTTTGCTATTTTTAAGGGCCTGTGAAATTTAAGAGGCACTTTAATATACAGTTATTAGAGTATAAAATGTTCCCAGAGTTTTCCCAAGTTGTTTTCTATGCTTGCTGAGACCACAAAAACCGGTCACACCTTTCCAACATGGACTGAATCAGCGCTCTGAAATTAAAGCAAAGGGAAAAAAAAAAAAAAAAAGGTTAAACAGTAAAAAAGCTAACAACAGAAAGAAAACTGAGTTTTGGTTTGCTTTTTAAAGAAAAATTTGTGAAAAACATGATTGCATTTTCAAAGTAACATCCTGACATCACCGTTCACGCCACTGGAAGAAACAGGAGAGATCAGAGTCTGTACAAGTCTCAGCAGGACAGATCTCTTTCAGAGAATCTCCCTCACGTACATCTTTAATGTATGATTTCCTGTTTACTCATTGTCAATTTTAAAATGCCTATACTGCAAAACACATAGCTCTTAAATAATAGGAAAGCTTTCAGCTGAATCTAAAACCCAAGGTAAAAACGTGAAGCACTTTATCTTCTTGTTAACTGAAAAGGAAGTTTAAAGCACCAAGGAGATCCAAAAAGAATAGTGTGGATCTTCTGCTGACACCTCTCTTACCTCTGCCTTTTCTCAGCAATTCTCAGCATCTCACAGACACCAGTAAATCTCTCAGACAATTCTAGTGTCAAGCCACACTCCTGCAAGAGAGGCAAGGCATGATTTGGGCCGATGGCCTTGGCCAGCAATAAGGCGACATTTTCCACAGTGATGCAGTCTGGGCAGCTGGGGCCTCCATTGCTG
Source organism: Corvus hawaiiensis (assembly GCF_020740725.1). Classification (NCBI taxonomy): domain Eukaryota; kingdom Metazoa; phylum Chordata; class Aves; order Passeriformes; family Corvidae; genus Corvus; species Corvus hawaiiensis. Next base: position 49,971,216 of record NC_063218.1, on the reverse strand, counting down.
ACAGCATTCCCATTCTGTGGGCCCTGGTGGTGGAAAGCTGGGCTGTGATTCTGTGCAAGATGCAGAAGAAATTTCCACTCTTCTATGGTCTCTGGGATGGAACCTAGAAGGAAAATTTGTAAAACAAATTACTTTAAGCCTGCTTTTTAAACTGTATCTGTAGTTAAAAGGGAAGCTAGCTGTTCTGTTTTACTCTGAAGATTCTAGGAAACCAAGCATTATCAACAAGCAAATCGTGCACACAAATGTACTGCCCTGACTGACCCAGTGTAAAGATTTAGTGGTGAACACATGTAGCTTCACAATAGTTCAGTATTCAAGGCTTTGGATTAAGTCAAGAGATAAACTTTTGTCCATCTCAGGGCTGGAGTGAATTTTCTTCTAAGTTCTGCCTTGTGGTACAATGCTTTGCTCACCCTAACTTTGAGTGTATGCACACGTAGTGGGGGAGTTTTGTGCTGTGCAGGGAGGCTTCCTACTCCTCTGTCTACAACACTTAGTTTAGCTTCTACTCCCAGCTGATAAACAAATCAAGATTCTTCAACTTTTAAGCATTTTCTAGCACAACTGATTTCACAAAGCACAGCATGAAGATGCAGGAGTATAATGCCTATCTATGTGTTTCAAATATGCTGTACTACACATAGCTAGGGCTACAAAAACACTTCAAAAAATAAAAGTTCAACCCAGCTTTCGGCAAATCACTATATAAGAGCAGTTCCTACATTACAGAAGTATGTTTACACAGCTTAAGAACTACTAACCATCTTCTCCATTCAACAGGCTCAAATCATCCAAATGAACAATATTAGTAAAGGCTTCTCTTCTTCTATCCAGCTCCAGACAGAGAAAAAGATATCCAGGCCAAAATCTTGAATAAGAGAGTAAAGATTTCCAGGAATCAAATACTCAGTTCAAACCAAAGTCAAGAACAATTACATGCTCATATAAGTATCAGTGAAGACAAAAGCAACTAAATTTAATGAATGTCAGAAATAGAGCAAGGACACGAGGAATACCTCCCATTTGGTACATTAAACTGGACATTCTATATTCATCCTCAAAAAAGGAGAGGTTTTTAAATAAACCCTGTCCAAACAAGAAGCAGATATAAATGAAAATGACCTATCTTCTCAGGGGGTCAGAATACCCACTAACCAAGTATCAAGAATTACCAAGTTTTCTCCTTACCCATGTGATTTACAGATGTCAGCCATCTTCTCCTTCATAACAAAATCAGCTGGGAGTTTAATCAAGAGCAGAATGAGCTGGCTGTAGCCCCAAGTAAACAAATGCGATCGTGGCCTAGAAGATGAGAAATTCAGTTTTAAAGCATTATTGATTTTCTTCAGAACATTATGGCAGATT